>NW_004955472.1:6831896-6839692 GCF_000276665.1 Chinchilla lanigera | reverse complement strand
AGCAATACTATTGGAGAAAGTATTGAAAAAAAAAAAAAAAAAAAAAAAGAACAGAATATGGCCTGCAAAAGGGAGTGTTTGGCCTTCATCAAGGACCTGCTTCTTACTACCTCTGGCCATGAAAGCTTCCTGACCCTTCCTTGGTGTTACAGTACATTCTTCAACCGTAAAATGAAGTTGAAGGGACTAATCTCATAAACTATAGGGTATGTATAATTGTAACTGCTACTATTACTACAGGCTTAAAATATAGAACCTGTATCTCAGAGAACTAGTCAAATGAGAACTCACAATACGAACACTGGACCCAAATTTTACAGTATTTAGTTCTCAATGCATAAAAACAAGAAAAAGTTTTATTATGTATTCTAGGAATTAGAGGCAAGTGATTGAATTTTAAATGAAAGTTCTCAGAAATATCTCCAAACTTGTTTAGGCGGCTGCAGTTCCTTCACACTGGTTTTATTATAATTATCAACTCCTTGTTAGAAAACACTTATTAAATCCCTACTTGCATTATGCATATGATTAACGCTAATACCTAACACTTGGTTCCTAACTATGTGTGGACACTCCTCTAAGCACCCCGTAAAGTATTTATACATTTCACCTTCCATAAAAGGAAAATTTATTATTCTCAGTTTTGAGATGAGCAAAATGGCCACAGAGAAATCAAGAGAGCAGCCACAACTGTAGGATGAGCAAGTACTTAAATCTCAGATTTGAACCACGGCAGCTTGAACCAGTTACTGAAGGCCATTGTCTCAGGAAAAGGCTACCTCTCTCTGCCCTCTGAGAGTTTAACACGCAGAGACAGGAGATTTTCTTGTACATACTCTATGTAGGAGCAGTGTCACGGAACTTAAACATGACAGAAGAATCTGCAGGGAGATTAAGTACAACAGCAATTCTTCAGGGCCAGGAATAAGCAAATTGAAGATTCAGCTCCAAAAGGAAATATGGAACTGGGGTGTCAGACTAGGGGGGGAACCTGGTCTGGTCTTGAACTTGCCTTCTACTCCTAGCCCTGGGACCTCTCCTGCTTAGAGATATACGCTTCTCCCTCGCCATGGCTTACATTTGTGCTGTTTCTTGCTACTGGAACACAGCCCCAGAATATTTCAGGTGTCAACTTCAATTCTACCTTTTTAGGGAGTTTTTCCTTCTCTCCTCTGAGATTAGGGGAGGACCCACAGTTCCGTGTTCATTATACTCTGTAATTCTCCTTGCTGTAATCGTTATAATTATTTGTTATGGTTCTCCTCAATTTATTCTTTGGTTCTAGAAGATGAACTCTACATTCTTTGGGTTATATGCCTAGCATTGAGCAGGTTCCGTGAATGAATGAAAGAAAGAATTCTGAGGCAGCCGGGCGGTACAGTGAAAACCACAGTGGTACTAAGACTTCCGATGATGAAAGGAAATGATGACCATGGTGCCGGCACAGCATGGGTGCAGGAGCACAGTGATCAGCTTTCTCACAAGCTCCCCCGAAGCTTGTCTGAGTACAGAGTCCCATCGCTTGGACACTCAGACTCCTCTTTTTACTCAAGCTTCCCCAAAGCAGTCAAACAAACTAATGAAAACAACGCAAAACAGGATAACAAAGAGGTTGAGTGCATAGACTGCCTGGGTTTTAATCCTGTCTCTGATTATCTATCTCTCCATGCCTCAGTTTTCACATCTATATCTTGGGCATATACAAATAACTTATTGATAATGTTGTTATAAGAATTGAAATGAGAGGAACAATCAAAAGTATTTTTCACAGTGCCTGACATCCATATTCCATTAAAAATATATATGTTCATTCATTCAAATGAGAATCAATGGGATGTTTCTCTGGGGTATGAAAGGTTTCTATCTCACTGCCAGATGGTCCTCAGAACCAATGCTTTGTTTGAACTTCCCCTGGAATAGGCTTGGCAGAGTCTCAATATTTAAGTGTGACATAAATATACGGATGAAAGAACCTGACTAGAAGAGCTAAGAGAGATACACAAGTGTCTTCAGAATCAGAGCCAAGGCCAATACACCTGACCGGACTCCCATGGGCTGCGTCTTCCCAGCATCACTGTAGGATGCCGTGACATGGATGACCACCTTTTTTGGGAAATGGATGTTTTCTTCCCCTTTCCCATTATAATGGCCCATAAGGGAGTCAGCATTTCCAAGCAGAACCACACGCACATCAACATTTATCCAAATCACTGGGTTCTCTCCCACAAACACATAAACACATGCATGCACACAAATGGTACACAAGGGAAGCACAAATAGAAGTTGCACTTTTTAAATAATAGCTTTGTCAGTATATACTTCACATATAATGCCACTGCTCCTTTTAAAATATGTATTTTGGTTTTGAGTCTATTCCAACTATGTAATCCTTATTTTCATCAGTTCTTCCAAAAGTTCTGTACTAGTTGCTAGTCCTCTCCTCTTCCACATCCCTCCCCACTCCCTCTGCTATGCAGTCACGTGGACTTGCTCTTTACTCCTATAGATTTCCCCTAGTTTGGACACTTCATATAACTGATATATTTTTATCACTATATTTATTCCTTATTCTTCATTGTAAAGCTACTTGGCCTTACAAGGATGTAACCACTTTGCTCTGACAGAAGAAATAACAGAACCGAAGCAAAAAGACTTCAGAAGAAGATTAGTTTCTGGAAAAATCCAGCAGCCATTGAACATAGCTAGGAATGGTTGCTACTGTTTTGTTTGTGTATTCAGAAGCAGAAGAATAAAATATCATCCATCACACAAACTATTTTGTTCTTATCTTACACATGATTATAAATGCTTGATGTCTCACAAAAATTTTTTTCACCCAGTTTGTCTTCAATTTTGATAATATTAATTGATCCAGGGAACAGCATGACAGGCACTATGCTTGATTTTTTTTTTATAACAATCCTATGGCAGAAAATAATCTGTATTATCTCCACTTTAAAAATAAGGCAAGTGGGTCAGGGATATAGCTCAGTGGCACAAGCACCTTCCTGGCAAGAGAAAGGTCCTGAGTTTGATTTCTGGGATCCACACACCAAAAAAGATAAGGTGATTCAGGTTCAGAGAATTAAGGTGAATTTCCCCAAACACAAGTCATGTGGACAAAGTAAAAACTCAATTTCGGTCTTTGCATTCCATCGTGTGCTCTCTCCATTGGATGTCAGGTTTCTACCCTCAAACAATTGCAGTCCTCCTGCTAAAGAGTTCTCAGGAGCTAACGCCATAAAAGATTTATATTACTCTAAGACCATTTTCTTAAATTACCTATGATTATAGTTCAGATACTTCCACACGCACCAAAATTGCTTCACCATAACTGATACTGCAGGTCTGAGCATTCCTCTCTCCGTTCGGTGTTCTTCCTCCCTGTCTCCAACACAGAGAAGTTTAGTTTTTTGAGCTCTAGAATTGCTCCTTCTCCTCAGTCCTGCCTCAGTACACAATGCTCTCTCCTGATTATTAAGTCCCAGAGGGCTTGTTGCAGACTATAAACAAAATAATATAAGACAAAATAACGTGTGATCATTTTACACAAAGAACCCGATGCTAGCACTTCAGTAGGGAGGGAAAGAAGGAAGAAGGGGAAAGACCTGGCGATTACAAAATCAGCCTCCATCAGAAGCAGCAGTGGCGTAACAACAACAGAGAAATGTCTAATTGCCTTACCAATCATTGTGGGCTCTTGCTGTGTTTAGAGCAGTGTGTTTCAGGGTAGACTGCCGCTTTCCTAGCTCTGAAGTGCCTTCGGGCTGAAGGCACACCGACACTTCCATGAGGCATACACACTTAACCTGGGGCAGGAATCATCCTCTGCAGTAAACAAGGCTGCCTATGTGCAGGATGGATTTCCAGAGTCCACTGGCACACGTCTTCCTGAGTGGAAACAGGGCCGGGCCGAGCAGGACAACATTCATGGATCAGCCAGGTTTGTCTTGGTACAGTAACCTAATAAACTCTAACAGTGAAAGGTACTGCTGATGCTGAGAAACCCGAGTGTTCATAGTAACGGGACTTTCTCCAATACGGTTGGTGAAAAATTCAAGTGGTCCTGTCTGCTAGTAATAGCCAGGGTACTACCTCATCCATTTAATTAACCCCCAGAGAGCTCGCCAAGGAACTGCTCTGATTACAAAATAATGGGTCCATCAGGCACAATTAGTACCCGAGTGAAACATGGCAGTTTGCATGAATACTATTGAAGTAAACAATTCCAGGCCCTGAAAGGGGCTAGCTTCCTAATTAACCCTTGGAGGGCTAATCTGTTTGCCTGAACAAAACCTAACCTGATGTCTTTGCCAGCTGGCATGTTGGGGAAATGATTTTTTGCATCAGGTCATGCTAGGCATGGCACTGGCAGGTGGAAATGATGAATCCCTGAAGAATTATGCCACAGAACACGCTGAAAACACACAGAGGTTCATGAATACCTTAAATATGCTAAGGCATTAAAAGATGTGGAAACCTAGAAAAAGTTTTAGAAAACTCCATGCAGAATTTCTGTACCTGCTATTTGAGGGGAAGATATGCTTGCTTCTATCTGATTGCTATGTGGAACCTACTATAATCCCATTTGGATGTTATATACAGTTTAAATTGTAGGTGGAGTTTGCTTACAGTGCTTTTGAGAGAAAGAAAACTTGTTTTTTTCTGGTCTCAAATAAAAATAAAAACAACCACTGTCTCAATATCAACTTTAATAACTACATTTTTCTTTGGTATTCTGATGAGCTTTATATGTGTCTCATTCACTGCTGTATGCTCAGTCTCTAGAAGAATGTCTGCTACAGGGCAGATTCTTCTCTAAGTACTTGTTAAATGATCTGTGAGTGACCTAAAAAGAGGATACCGTGAATGGGATGACAGGGGCAGCAATTATCAAAAAGTACGCATTTAAGAGTTGTATGGTGAAAGGGCAGTCATTTGTGTTTGGTTATCTGTAGTTAGCTCTTTATTATCTTTTTATTATTAAAACATATACTTTAAAGGTAATAAAGTACATATCCTTTTATTACTTTTAAAAATGCTTATCTTCTAGAAGTCTACAGTGGATTAAATATATGTGCACTTAATAAGTGAAATTTTGTAACAGTCTTCTGGAAGGTGGAGGTGGCCATGGGTTAGATGCAATAATATGGACGAACCATACACAGCGTTCTCACTGGTAAACAGGTTTATTGCTGCTTACCCTTATCTTCATATAAAGGTGCCAGTAATTGTTATTGACGATGACAACCACATTATGTTAGCAGCTCACCAAACAAACAGTAATGATCAGTTTATCACAAATACAGGAAACAGTTTGACTCGGTTATGTGTATGCACACGCACTACAAGCACAAGCAGAAAATGCTTACCATGTGCATCTTAACAACATACCAGAAGACATATCTAGCTAAAAGGATTCATGTGTGGCTATTTCTGTGTATCCTGCATAAGGATACAGCAGTCCTACTTGTTCAAAGCCCTGAAGTCTTCAGTGTGGCAGATCCAGTAGCTTGTCTCCTCAATTTACCTAATCTTGAAGTCAATGCAACCTATTACTGTAACTGTGTACGATGGGGAAAGCCTGGTTTTTCTCCATGCTTTCGATTGTCTGATCAGTCATCAGAAAACGTACGATATTGGCTTAATGGAAGAGTACAAAGACTGGAAAATATCCATAGCTGGTAATCTTTCATATCGTCAAAGAAATACATAATTCTGGCTTTATTTGCTTGCTTGGCATGAGCATTTAAATACATGTTCAGGGTTAGCGCCTTGGCGATCGCAGCATGAAGCCGTGACCTCATGCTTAGAGGAAAGGCTTCTTAGCTGGGCTTCTTGTGCTCCTGAAATTGTATCATGACTTCAGCCCCTTGGAGGGTTCCCAGGTGGAAAGCTGAGCTAGGAGAATAGGAATGCTCCTGAGAGATGCACCGTGTCCCCTTCCACACGAGGCTCAGGAGTCCTGGCCTTAGCCTTCCCTTGTTAAAGTGGCTTTGAATGATAAAATTGAAGAGAAAATGTATTATCACTCCGGGAAGAAATATCTTCGTCCTTCCTCCGAGACCGACTTAAGAAGATCTTTAAAATGCAGAAAGGGTCTTAAGAAACCTGTCTGTTCTCTGAATGCCCAATTTGCTTTAAATCCCTGGGAGTCAGGCCCGGCTGTGAGTGTAGTCTGAGCAATAGTGCGTTATTCATGTGTCTGAGGTCATCAGCGTCTTTGCGGCTGCTCTCACTATTCTTCAGAATAATGGTCCTTAGTGAAGTAATTTCCTCTTAACTTCCACCATGTGCCTAGTTACAGGCTGTATTCAAAGGCCTATTTCAAAATTCCACACCTAATCATTATCCTTTCTCCAGAGACTTAAATAGAATCTAGGCCACTGTACTCATCTTGTTATTTGTTTAATAAGTAATAACTACAGATATGGAACACAAACTTCAATCCTTTTAGTTTATGCCAGTTTTCAAGTTTCAAAATATGCAAAACCACCTATTTTTTGATATTTATAAGCACAAGAAATTTTTTATATTGTTAAAAAATCTTTGGAAGATTAAATATCAACAGTATGAGCGTTTAGCTAATCTTAACTAACAAGGAACCCATTCACAACTAACAAGGGACCTGATGTTAAATTGCATTTTGAAAATAATTGCCGATAGGAATATTATACATTTACCAAAACATATTACTAAAACCTAAATTAAAATTTTAATTTCATGAAATCTCTGATACGCTTTTTACTGTATTAAACATGATATGGTGAACTGGGTTTGACTGAAAATAAAATTTTTGTGTTTGAAAATCAGAAAGCTCAAGTCTTCACCTTTAATGGAAAAAAGTTCCATACCTGGAGCTACTGAACACGTGCTGGGAATATAGCTGTGGCATCAACAATCTGCGTGGCCCTGGAAAACTGACCTTGTCTCTGTGGGAATAGTTTCTTTCCCATAAAACATGGCTTATTGGCTTCTTGTCAATGAAAATATCAATACTTGCAATACATTCCAGGCTACTTAATACTTCTAGGTCACAGACAAATCTTGGTATAGAAATTAATTTTCAGAAATAAAGGATGCAGTGCAGACTGTATGAGTCTTTAATGGCGTGCTACACTGATGAAATCCTGCATTTCACTGACATAAGGTAATTTGCAAACTATCAATACATAAATATAATTTGATCATACCACTGCTAGGAGATGGCTATGTTGGGCATTCTAATCTTTATAGATAAGGCAATAGAGGATCATAATGTGTATTGCCATGGGCACTAAATGAGACTTTAGTCTCCTGGTTTACAGTTTAATTCTTTCCCTTTTGTCCCGAATCTAGAAGTAAAGCTGATTTTAGAAATATACTCGGCAGCCTTGCATACTAATGCTTTTAAACACTGTTTAGTTCTCTGGGATGACTGAAAGGTCCTGCCCACTCTAGAGCTCTCCTTAACCTCTTTACTGGACCCTCAAATTTCTCAGACTTTATACAATCACTTTATACACTCGATGTTTTCCTCATTTACTCATGCACACTCTTTTAGTCAGTTAAGGCTGCCATAACATAACACCATTGCTTAGGCAGTTTAAATAACGGATGCTTATTTCTTAAAGTTCTAAAGCATGGGAAATCTAAGAACAACGTGCTGGCAAAGTGTGTTTCATTGGTAGGCATCTTATCTTGGCTTGGAGGACACCACCACCTTTCTGTGTGCGCATAGGACCTATCCGCATACATTAGGGGAGAGAAAAAGAGCGAAGTGCCTGTGTCTCTCTTTTTTTTTTTTTTTTTTTTTT
>NW_004955472.1:6767885-6831796 GCF_000276665.1 Chinchilla lanigera | reverse complement strand
GTTTTTCTCCGGTACCGGGAACCGAACTCACGACCTTGCGCTTGCCAGGCAGGCGCTTTGCCGCTGAGCTAAATCCCCAGCCCCCCTGTGTCTCTTGTTATAGGGGCACTGTTGGCAGCATAAGGGCCCACCATCGTGACCTCACCTCTCAAAATCCCTATCTCCAAGTGCCATCATAAAGCCAATAAATATATCTTCATTCATTGAAGAATCATTATGAACTTAGTTGTAATAACTTTTATCCAGTTAGCAGTAACAAAGGGGTTTTACCCCGTAGATAGCATATCTAACGGACATTCAAAAATTTTGTGCAATAAATAGAAATTCTTTTTTTTTTTTTTTTTTTTAATAAATAGAAATTCTTATTTTCCTCTTACATGGGAATCCAAGTCCCAGAGACCCAAAGTCTGTTTTTGACTTTGATTTTAAATCTAGAATGTTTGAGTTTAAGTCCACTACTGTATGTACAACATAATAAGGTACTATGAAGGATATAATTACACTTGTGAATTCATTCACGTAAACTTTAGAGTCTACCATGTACCTCCTGTAATCAGTGCGGACAGACCAATGCAAGAACCTCAGAGTCACACTTCCCCTTTAAAACTTACATTCCATGCCTGTTACTCTCCAGAAACATACAATCTGGAAGGACATGTACACAAAGCCCTGCAGTGCAGAGAAGTAGAAGATAAAAATGCCATCTGAGCAGTGAAAGGAAGAAAATATGACAGGATTTGAAGGAACATGCAGACTGTTCTTGGTGCAAAAAACAGCAAAATCTTCAGAGGGAGTTCTTGAGACTACATCTGGAGGATAGGTGAAATTATGTGAGCACGGGGAAAAAAGAGATTGAGTAACCCACTAGACTGTCAAACTTCCGCGGAGGAGAGTTTTCTAATCTCTTATGAAGGGACCAGACTAGATCCCGGTTTATAGTCATTGTTTAATATTTACTGAGTTAACAACAGATAACTTTACGCATAGATATACTAGGAAGGGTCCCCTGAAGGAAGGGAGATGAAAGCTCAAAGTATGTCTACGGGAGAGCTCTTCTAAGAAGGGCAGGCTGGCCAGTGCTTTGAAACTAGAAACCAAACACAGCTATTCTTGTAGTAGAGAAAGGATATCAGCAAATCCTTCTATTTTCTTATATTTCTTCCAGCAGCACTTAGTCTAGTGAATGTTTCTGTATTCAACTCACGGCTCAGGTTTTGATATTCTTTCTGAATGCCTTTCTTATAACTGCTCCAAAATGGAATTTTAGCTCTCAGAGTTTCTAGCCCTTCAATCTCACCAGGTTTTCTGGTGAGAGGATGTATTTTTTGCACACTGAAGAGCATACTGAAAGAGTAGCAGCGTTTAGTGCCTCAGGAGCCTGATGTCAAGCTTATGCAGCAGCCAGAGAGATCTGACTCATGAGGTTTCCTTCTGCACACCTATAGTGTGCTTGCTGTTCCCAGCGGGAATCCCATCTACGGAGATTCCTAGAGAAGGCGAATTAAAAGTTTGTTTTAACTGCCAAATGGCCATAAAAACAAAAGGTTTTCTAGCAGTTGCTGGGACTGCACTGCAAGGAGATGCAAGAGAGAAATGGGAGTGGATGAAACCAGCTCAAACACAGTCATAGCGGATGATTTGGGCAGCGCAGAGCAGCACACTTAGGATAAACAAGTTCATGTTTTAAGTCTGTTGTCTCAAAGGTCAGAGTGTTCCAGAGCTTTCTGGAACCTGGAGAAATGCCCCAGATAACTCCAACTAAAGTAAGATTATTCTCTTCAGGGGGTTTACTACAAGTCATGCACAACTGCATATACACTTCATTCTCCTCGATCCCAGTTTAGGAGTCTACTAGGAATTGAGTCATGTTGAACAAGAAATTTTCCTTGGGGTTGACTGAGGTTATCTGCCTTAGATATGGCTGCAACCAATTGGCCTTCTTTTTTCCCTTTAACCTTTTTGGCTGTCAATTTCATGTGAATTTAAAACTTACACAAAGCCACATGACATATGCCAAAACTCAAGAAACAAACAAATGACTCACACACGCACACATCCATGCAAACATGCATGCACGCACATGATCGTGTACATTATTTAATTGTCCTGCGTTGTTGTTTTCAATTCCAGGATGGCTTATCCATCTACATATACAAATGCGAGGAAGTGACGCTGACATAAGATATAATTATGCAAGTCCTAATCTCTTTCTACTCTCTATAAAATGCAAATCATTTGCAATCTGAAATATTTTAAATATTAGAGATAACAAATTATTGTGACCAACCTTATCACTAGTTATGTAATTAATGCTTTATACCCATGGGCCAGAATAAATATTTCTGAAATAGATCAGGGAAGGAGGGTGGTCTACATGTTCACCTGGCACTTTTTACTATGTACTGACGCATTTCTTGTTACAGAATTTTTTGACTTTCAATAGGTTACCTTCAGGAAGTGCCAAGGAAAGCGCATTCAGATGGAGGTGAGGAACTTCACAGACAAAACTGCAGTGGCCTCAAAGAGTCACGGTTTACAGAGTGAGCATGAAATGGCATCTTATGGAATCAGGGATGCTGATTCTGCCCCATCTTTATTCATAGGGGACATTTAGAAGTTTGGAAGGTGGATATTCCTGTTTATTGATGCTTCAAGGTTGGGGGTTTTGCTATCCTTGGATCATCCATTTCAAGCAATGGCCCTAAGCTCTCCACAACTATTGCCAACCAGGTTTTGAGTCATATTTATAATGGTCATGCATTAACATACAGTAGGATATATGTTTTCTCATTTTGCTTTATTTCTGTTTAATATAGAAACTGCAAAAATGCTATCTTTATACTTTTCAACTATACTTTTTCCAGTCTCTCTGCCACTCTTAGTACTTATTCAAACTATCCCACTGACATCACATTGGTTTGTAGATCTCTCTAATGTTTCTGAGATTTTTACTTTCTGGCTTTTTCTGTGGAGGCTTTAAATTTACACATTTATGACTACTCAAGCTAACTTTTATCACACTCTTATTTGTAGCAAGAGTCCTTAAAATACTATTAGATAGGTATTTTACCTCCATTCGATAGATGAGGAAATTAAAGACCAAAATTATTGTGTACCATGTGCCAAATTAGCAGTTAAGTGATAAAATGAATATTCACCCAGACCCATCTGATTGTAAAACATCACCATTTTCTGTTCTTAATTCTCTTCATTCTGGTAATTACTATAAAAGTAGATACAAATATAGATTAAATAGATTTAAGAATTGTGTTTGTCATCCCAGAGTGAAAATGAAAGTAGTCATAGACCCTTAACAAGATGACTACATGAGTTGGAACAGTTTAGCTCTCAATATATTGTGTTCTATTATGTATCAGATAGGCTTTAAGAAAACACACATACCCTGAACTTGTTCAAGAATAGATTGTGATAAAACAAAATCCTATCTTCATCCTCTCCTAAATACAAGTACTTAGTTATAAATGTTCTCTTTTCTAGTAACCTAGCATAAGGCACAATTTGTTCTACATAAGTAAGAATACTGGCTCTAATTTTTCTATTTGTGTGTTTTCTGAGAGGAGGACTGGCATACAGTTGTACAACTGATGTCATGCACACAATGTGAGCAGAGTCTGGAAACTCTACTTCTCTATTCTGTATTCTGAGACCTATATTCTCTCAGAACACACAGCTGCGGACTCGCCTCTCACCCTCTTCAGGGGTGTTCCTAAGAGGTGGCTGCCAGGGGAGTACTAAGTACTGTTTGTTTCAGAAGATTTTCCATCTCCGAGGTTCAACAAAAACCAGAACTTCCAAAACCCCTCCCACGTAGCTTAATTGGTGAAGTGACTACTCCGTATGCAAATGAATCTTGACAAAAAACTTCACCGCACTACATCTGCCAGGCCAAAAGTGTGAGAGCAATTTCGTTGGCATGAAGAGTCATATACCTTCCTGGCAGGACTTCACGTTATTTTACTTCTTATCTTGAGCTTTTAAAAAATAGCTGGTTGGTAAATGAAACAGAAACTTATTTTCTTTTTTTGGCTAAGAAGTGAGGAAGACAACAAATACCTTTTGTTCATTTCACTTGTACCTTCAGAGTATAGAATACTCCAGAGTCTTGCTCAGATATTATTGAAAAGGGCTGGCAGTTATTCTGTTTTTCAATATATCCTGGCGAGGGCCAACCATAGAGCAAAAAAGACAGGACCAGAGACGCACGCAGTACTCACAGTGTTCTCAGACACACGAGTACCCCATGACGTCTCTTCTCTGCACCAGTTTTCCACTGCCCGTGTCTGTCTTCGGCTCTCCCGTGGGCAGAGACCGGCTTAAAGATGTTTTGGTCTTGGCTTGACTTCTCAGTTCACATCTGCCTAATGATTCACGTATCTTCACAGGATGCTTTGGTCCTGGCTTTAGCTGACCTAGACCTCAGGAGACAGCAGCTAGATGGTGCATCCAGCAGATCGCAGCACCTCCCAGTACTATTCCTGACCACCCACTCGGCCTCTTGGAGGCCTACCCATATTTGATAGAGAAGAACATTGCAAAGTCCAACTCTGCTCCCTGGTTCTTTTGAAGGACAGCCCTCCACTTATGAGCTAGGCCCCTTTGAACTAGTCACTTAATTTCTCAGAGTATTTCCTTTTCTGTTCACTGAAGATTGGGAAGAACTGGCTTGCCCAGCTCTGCAGTAGGAATACTATGAGTTTAACTATATGAAGGAACTTCATAAACTGAAGAATGACTTGTATATAGTTGAAACAAAAACCAGATGTGGTTTTTTTAGGTTAGTTCTCTGCTGCCCTCTCCTGGTTCCCTGTTTTCCTAAGTAAAATTTAATAGTGGGAATTAACTCTTTAAGTATTGATAAGTTCAGAGACTTGACCATTGATGAAGAAAGAAAGAAAGAAGAAAGAAAAAAAAGAGAAAGAAAAATAGAGAAAGAGAAAGAAAAGAAAAAGAATAAGAAAAAGAAAAAGAAAAAAAGAAAAAGACAGAGATAAATTAGGATTATCTTAAATTCCATAGAGTCCAACTCATCTGGATCATTTTTCTATCCAGCTTCCCTTATCTGTGAGGTTTCCCAATCCATCTTTTTTCTTTGTAACTACCAAAAATACTTCTGTGAAGTTTGTTTAAAGGCTATTTTACTATAACCTCTAGGGTGTTCTTCCAAACTACTGGTATCCATTTTACAAGGTTTGAGGTTGTGTTGTCTTTAGTATGTCAGACTGTGTCAATGGAAACTTTTCAGAAAGGATAAACAGGATTCACCTTCTTCCTTTAAGAGAATTATTGATTAAAGCATCAAGGGAATTCTCTCATTTAGTCATGCTCTGCCTTCAGGAAGAATAGCTTAATTTGTTTACAGTCAGGCAATGACAACTGCATCACAGCTGTTGCCTTGCAAACAACAGTTCAAAAAGGTTACACGTACTGCAAGGCCCACCTTGATTCTAGAGAAAATAAAATGTAAAAATTGTGCATTTTAGAATTGATGAGTCTTTTTGATACTTTAATATGCAAAATCTCTATAAAGGTTGTTTTGAAAAGTTGGGCAAATTGTTTTGCAATGAGGTTAGGGTGTGTTGAGATTTTAGTGTGTCCACCATTCATTAGCATACAGTGCCAGAGCTCTTTATTCCACAGACTTGTGCTGAAGTGTCTACCAACCGTCAAGTACTTCATGAGGCACTGGAGACTCTGCTAGGAGAGACTTGGTGTCTGCCCTCCAGTATATATGCTTGTGGTTAGGGAATGGGGCATTCATGTTCTATAGTAAAGTGCTACATACTTACTGTGGAAAAAACTCTTAGAAGTCATCTGATTCAAGTATGGCATCTTAACTGGCAGATGAACTGAAGCTAGATAGATTAGTATGTTACCCAAGGCTGGGCACATTCACCAAGTAATGATAGCTGTGTGCACTGTATATTGATCTTTTATCAATCATTCTGAAAGCCAATTTTAGCAAGAAAGTTTAACATTGTTGACTTTAATAAACATTAAGAGCAGATTGCAATGCACTAGTTTTATTTGGGTATCAGAAATTTATAAAAGTTCTCTTTTCTCTACAGCCTCACCAAGAATTATTAATATCCTACTTGACATTTCTTCTAATATGGTAGATATAAGACAGTATCTCACTGGTGTTAATTTAGATTTCCTCCAAAATGATCAGCAGATAAAAAATGTGGTACCTATACACAGTGGACACTATTTAGTGATAAAATGAATGAAATTCTATCTTTTGCAGCAATATGGATAGAACTGGAAATCATTATGTAAAGCTAAATAAGCCGATATGGAAAAATACGGCATGACCTCCCTCACTTGTGGAATCTACAATGTTGGTCTCTTCAAAGTTAAAAGCAGAACGCTGATTACAAGAAGCTGGGAGAATAAACTCAGGAGTGATGGGGAAGGTTGACGATGGGCTCTAAGGTACAGTTCCATGGGAAAAGGAAGTTCTGACGTTTTATTAATGTACAGTAGAGTGGCCATAGATAACAACAATTTACCACACGTCTGTCTTTTTTTTGTCTTTTTGAGACAGGATTTCACTTTGCAGTTTGGGCTAGCCTTGAACTCACTTTGTAGCCCAGGCTGCCCATGAACTCACAGCGATCCTCCTGCTTCAGCCTCTGGAGTTCTGGGATTACAGATGTGTGCCACCATGCCTGGTAAACCATACATTTCAAAAAGCTAGGAGAAAGAATTTGGAAGTTTTTACCATAAACAAAAGATAAATATTTGAAGAAATAGGTATGTTAACCCTGATTTGAATATTACACAATGTATAAATCAAAACATTTTATGCTACCCCATTATTATGAACAGTTTTTATGTTTACACAAATCATTAAAATAAGTTAATGCAAATCAAAAATTTTGCATTTCCTGTACTAAAAGTAAAACTGTCTTTTCATGTGTTTATTAGTCTCCTGAGTTTTCTATTTTATGAAAAGCTTGTTTTTGTTTTGGCTTTTTTTTTTTTTTGGTAGCTTACCTTTTCTCATTGACTTGAAGAAATTCTGTTTTGGTTTGGTAAATAGGTTGCATTGCAACTATCTTCTATATTTTGTAGCTGATGTCATTTTAAAAATATTTTGATGAATAGTTTGCAATTTTACAGTAGTCACATGTGTTCTTTTTTTTTCATACAGGTCACAGTTTGTTCCAGAATATCCATCGGACGGCTCATGTTTTCCCACGATCTGCAGTACCGTGTCTGCCACATTATTCTCAGGTCAGTTTATCTATTCCTTCATGGGTGTGGCAAGTTTTAATTACTATTGTTTCTTAAAATAAATTTTTAATATATGCTGCCACACCTAATCTCAGATTTTCTTCATGAATTAACTTTTCCTGATCCTTTTTTAAATAAACATTTTGGAATTATATTGGGATTTTAACTGGGAAAACATTTGATGTTTTTCTCTTATTTTTTGACCTCTTGGACATGTGAGTATTTATATACACCAGCTCCATTCTGTTAACTGATACCATTGAAGTGTAGTCATCCATATTACCAAATTTTGAAGTTAATCAGTATATTTACCCTCTTATTAAACAGTAAAAAGGTCTTAGTGCACTTTCACTCAGATCTCCTCCCGGTTTAATTTGCATGGCAATTTGACATTTTACCTCAAGCTTCCTTTTTGCTTCAGCTTTAGTCCTATGAATTAGACATTTTATGTTTATTTTAAAGATGTAATTGGTTTCAATCTACCAACATATATCTGCTATTTTCTTTGCTGACTTTCTTTTCTTCATCTCTGAATTTTTTTCTGGTATCAATTATTTCTCTTTAAACTATATTTTTAAAAATGAAGTCCTCTTATTGGCAAACTTTGTGTTTGTAATATTCTAGGTTTCAACTTATTTAGTTCTGGTTCTTGAAAACATAACTTTATTGAGTTTAAAATGTTAGATTGATGGTTAGCTTTGGAATATATTAAAGATACATTCCACTGTCTTCTAGATTTAATAATTGCTATTAAAATGTTACCTGTCAAACATCTTGCTGATGCTTTGTAGTTGGGCCTTATATTATACTCTTGGTGCAATTAGTGACAAACCAAAGAATTTATTTTTCAAATTCCAACACGGAAAGGCCTGTTCTTCCAATTTTTTTTTCTTCCTCCAAGGACAATTAAAATTGTATAATGAAATCAGAAATGGGACTGTATAGTTGCTGTAGTAAGCATGAGTATTTTTCATTAATATTTGTGACATAATATAATAAAGTTTGCATAGCTCAGAGGTTTCTCCTCCAAATGAAACTATAATAAGTGATTCTATGACAAAAATCTTTTCACAATGTGAATATACGGCTGGAAAAAGAAGTATGCTATCATAAGAATGCTGACAGCTAATGCTTTAATACCATGTGTTTTCACTAAACGATATATACTTCCCAGTTGCTGCTAGAATGAATGAGTATTTTGTCCACAGCTTAAAAGCTTCAAAATGTTCATTAAGAAATAAAATTTGAGTAAAGTATAATAGATAGAGTGCATTGAATATGACTAACTCATTTCCAAGGATGCTATACATGAAAATATATTTTAATCTATTTAGTGAATCTTTTTTTTTTTTTTTTTTTTTTTTTTGGTTTTTCTCCGGTACCGGGAACTGAACTCAAGACCTTGCGCTTGCCAGGCAGGCGCTTTTGCCGCTGAGCTAAATCCCCAGCCCCCTATTTAGTGAGTCTTACTAATATGTATTTCATTTTGTATACTACCCTATAGTAGAGAATAAATGTTAGACAGCTTGTGAACTGAATACACACACACACACACACACACACACTCACACACTCACATATACATTTTGTTTACTTGGCCCATTTTACTAGCTATACTTACAAATAGATTCATTCATTCACTTAAAAATATTTAAGTTCTTCTATGGTCTGGGGATCTATTTTACTATCTAATTAAAGGAATCAAAGTCATTTCCTTACTTTATCTCAGAGAGAAGCAGCAAAAACTCTTAGGCTATACAGACAATCACAACAACTATGTGCTATTTAATCATCAAAGTAGAATATTTTCATTAAAATGTTAGCTAAATTTAGAAGAGGAAATGCAAAAACTAAAATCAACTCCAATGTTATCTGAGCTTCTTAGGTTTTACTGCATTCTTTGAGAAGGTTGCAAAGAAAGGAATCACAGAAGAGGGAAGGGAAAATGGAAAAGAAAACCAGTGAAGGAGAGGGAGAGAAATGGGGGGGGGGAGGAAGGAAGGGCGGGAAGGGAGAAAGGGTGAGAGGAGGGAGGAAGGAAGAATCCTCAATCTGACCACAATCTCATGCCTTATGCTCAATTTCCAGCTACTTTATTTCATCAAAATGGACCTGGCCCATCTTTGAAGGAAAAGAATAAACTTGATTAGACCTCAGTTCCAGAGAATATATGCTCTAGAGAATGATGGAGTTGTTACCTGTCGCATATGTTATGGTTAAGTGGTGGTTAAAAGTGTATATTTTTGAAACACGACGATTAACAAATATAACAAAAAATACGGCTTTTGCCTGAAAAAGCGCTGGTGCTATACTAGTGAAGGAAAAACATGACTGAGAGTCCACTGAAGGCAAGTGACAGTGTCCTGATTTACAACCAAACAGAGCAAACAAAACCACCTCTGGAAACCAAGAGACACTTCTGAATCTGATTTTAAAATCATTTGTTTAAAACTCTGCGAGCAATGGGAAAAGTAATGGTGATCTAGGACCTGCCATATATGTATAACAACAATTTATATCATACTGAACTTACGCAGTTTTAGGGCAAAATCTTTATACTCTTCCATCAATAAAATCTTACAGAGTGAGAGCATTTTTCAGCTAACTAGTTTGTAGGAAAATAGAATTAAAGATGAACACATGGATTTCGGTGGTTGCATAAGGTGGTCCCCAAAGAGAGATACGATGGCTAGCAAGTGGGAGATCCCCGGAAAGACAGTGAAGAGGCACTCCAGGTCCTGCTTCTCTTCTGACAGATTTATGAAGACTTAGGTGCAGACACATTTGTTAAATTTGTAGATGATAAGAAACTGGAAAGAATGCTATTATATTTTATAGAAGAATCATTTTTAAAAGATGTAATCTTTTTATTAAAATGAAATTTAATATAGGTATTTACCATAGAATTGAATAGAAGGTCAAATTATGGAGTAAAGTTTAACAATTTAGCAGGTAAAAACATTGTAGTTTTAGAAAAACATATGAACTAGAAGGAGGTAATGATGAAAAGCAACCTTGCCCAGGCTGCTATCAAACTTGCAACGCTCCTGCCTCAGCCTCTAAAGTAGCTGAGATTACAGGAATGGGCCACTGTTTTCAGCAATATAATATCTTTTATGTATTTGTTGATACCTGCAATTCTTTTTTTTCCTGGGGATTGAACCCTGGGCCTTCACACTGAGTTACCCCTTCAGCCCTCTTTAAAGTTTTTAAAACTTTGAGTCAGGGTTTCATTAAAGCGCTAAGATGTTCAGCCTAGGCTTACACTTTCGGGCTCCCTGAGCCAGCCTCTCAGAGTCCTGGGACTCGGGCTTGGTCACCACACCTACCTGGAATTCTCTTCTACTCAGCACAGATGTCAACTCTTGGAGGCAAAATTGCCTTGTTTCTTTATAAGCTTTTCTTTCCCTATAAATACATTGTCACAAGTGACCTCACTTAATTGTAAGGTTTCAAACGTTATTTTCAGGATGATCACTCTTTACATCTTTTTCATCCTCACATCTTTTTTTACATTTACATCTTTTTCTCTGATTTTTCTCCACGATGTCCAGATGCACTTATCCTGCACCCTTGACATCTCTGGTGAAGTGCCATGTCAGACCTAATATAGCTTCAGCATTGAGCATATATTTCCTTCTATCCATTTAGCTGTTCATAGGCTACCTCTTGGTAATTAGCATCATTTGCTCTTCAGCTGCTGAAGTGAAAAATCGAGATACCACTTTTGATCTCTGCCTTCGCTTTACGTCCTGCTGATCATCAAGCCTGTTATCTCTGCCTCCAGAATAACTCGTAATCATGACCTATTTGTCCATATCCATTGCTACATCATGGTGTAAGGCCCCAACATCCCCCAGTATTTCAAAAGCCTTTTTATCTGAGTCCCTGATTTCATTTATACTTCCCACAGGACACTCTTCAGTGCTAAAGTTATCTTTCAAAGCATGCATCAGATTTCCTCATGTCCCTGTTTAACATGCTTTAATGGCTTTGCATTTTCAGTGAAAACAGTATCCAGTTTTACACAGTGGCTCACGAGCCCCCTCTGGTCAGGCCTGATAGTGTTTCCAGCCTCTGCTCCAATTATCTCACTCGTCCACCACAACCAAACCACAATGGCTTTCCTTCTGCCTCTCAAACATCCAAAACACATTTCTGCTTTGGAAACTAGACTTTTTTTGATCCCTTTGGCTAAGATTTTCGCTTTCAAATTTTTAAGTAATTACTTCAGTCTCGTCATTTCTTCTTGGCATATTGTATCCTGCTAAGGGCTCCTGCATTGCTGTCAGAATATCCTCTTTGACTTTTTCCAAAGCAAGCATCAGTATGACCATCAGTATGACCATGTCTTGCTTATTTCTTTACTGAGTTTTTCCCTCCTCATGAGAACACATGCAGGAGCAGGGTCCTATCTTTAAGTGCTGCTATTGCGTTCCTGAAATCCAGAACACAGCAAAGCTCGTGATCAGTAGTCACTGAATGGCATACCCTTAACTGTGATGAAAGGCGGACTTACATTTGACTAAGACTGTAGGGTTAATCAAGAGAGATGACAACAGGTACGAGTCCATCCAGCTTGAATGAGATGAGACTATAAAGAAAACAGAAACGCTTTGGGTTTATTAATTATTAATGGAAAGGCATTGGTAATTGGATGACAGCAAATAGAACAGAATATGCATGGCAGAGGCGCGCAGGCCAGAACAGAAGATGGGCTATGCTCTCACTGATTTGAGTCCGGAACATCCTTCCCAGGGGAGTCAGTGATTGAGAGCAGCACTACAAAGCAGAGGACATCCTGGGCTGGGTAATTCTTTGTGTGGATACTCACAGAATTGTAGGACAGTGAGCAGCATCTCTGGCCTCTACCCGCTAGACCCAGTAGCATGTTCACAGTTGTGACCATCAAAATTATCTCTGGACATTGCCAAATGTCCCCAAGGGGAAGAGCAACAAAACCGCCTTTGTGAAGATTCACTGCTGTAAAGGGTTCTTTTCCCACACTCATGTTTCCTTTGTGTCTAGCTAATACACAGAATTATTTGGAAGAAATCATCACTTAGTCACCATTGACAAATTGTCAAAAAGGAAATCCAAGAGAAAAAAATATCAAATACAAAACTCCAGAGAGGATTTGTGGGATTCAGGACAGAGAACGAGCTGTGTACATAGAGACAGCTGTTTTAAATCTCAGCCTTGGTGCTTCCTCGCTGGGTGCCCTTAGGTGAGTTGCTTAATGGAGCTGAAATCAGTTTCTTCCTCTGTACAATGGAGAATGCAATCCCTATATTTATTTCAGAGGCACTGTAAAGACTAAATAAAGGAATACATGGAAATGGTGTGGTTGAGTGTGAAAAAATACTCTCAATGGTGGCAGTAAGCTTTTCTAAGGAAGACTTTTTCTTTTTATGTTTCCATCTGTCTATCTAGCTATTCAGTACAGAATCAATCTGTAGTGAAGAAAAACTTTCAGGAAATGGCTTTATTATTTCTGTACAAGTAAAATTTGACAGGAGTGCAGTATCAGTTGAAGTATTGCTTTCTGATTATATATAGGAATGCTTATCACAAGCACCTTTTAAATTAGATCTGATATTTGTGTTTGGTACGTGCTGTCACACCCTCTACCTCTGTTTTAATAATTTTATTTTGCTGAGGTACACCCTCCTTCCAGGAGCAGGTTGGGGTGTTTCTATACCACCTTGGTTTTTGAAAAGCATTAAAGATTAATAAAACAGAAAATTATCTTCTGAAACCTTTTTAAGACAGAAGAAACTTTAGAGTTTTCACATTCACTTGTTGATTCTAAAAGAACGTATCTCAAATTGGTAATGAAACCGTAAGTCATGTCAGCATAGGTATGGCATTCAGCCTGAAGTCAAACAGTGCAAAACTTTCAGTATGATTATAAAATGTCTGACTAAGGGTGAAATCTCCAAGAAATCTCAGTATGGAAATGTGACAGATCTTAATAGAAATTTTTCACTCTTACAAACCTGTGAGTGTGGCCGCCGGCAGTAAGTCATGGGCATAACATTTGGGTATGGATATGAATATGGCAGTAGGTAAGTGGGCCAATAATTGAGCCTTTAAAAATTTTAAACTGGGCTTTCAAAGGCATTGTTTTTAAGTTACTCAAGCCTGAGTTGTATTATTTGATTTATGAAGCTAAATTTTATTCTCCACTTCCTAATGAGAAATACCCCAGTCAAATAAGGTAATTTTCTTTCTCTGTCTTTCTCTTTCTCTCCCACCCGCTCCCTGTTCCTTCATTTGCTGGATGTCTGTCATTCTGGATTTTTCTGTCTTATAATTTACCCTTTCTTAGAAAACTCAGCACTGAAATTCTAGATACAATATGTGCTGTCTGATAAGGCCCATATTTGTGGGTTCCTGTTATCTCCCCAGCGTCATCTCTGATTCATACTGACATTTATTGCTCCCTCCGCAGGTGTACTTTCATGCTCCCTGGGCGCTGGTGCTTACATCTGCCTTAGCACAGTCTTTGGCATTATAACTCCTTCCTTGCTTGCCTGCTTCCCCACTACACTGAAAAAAACAGGCCAGCTTTCAATCCTACCTCCAAGAGTAGTATTAACTGACTCACACGTACTGCCTAATGTCATGTATAAAAACAAAATCCCCAAACAGGACCTACTTTTGGTGGACACAAGACATCTCTGTAGGCAGGCCATCTCAGTGTCTGCCCCAGGAGTGCTCTGCCGGTTTCTGTAATCCCTGGCTTTGGGCTCAGTTCCTGCTGGACTCTGTAGGCCCCACTTAGTTTCTTCTAGAAGCTATCAATCTTCCCCCAAGTCTGCTACTGAGCGACTTGGGAACCTATCTCTAGATGCTAGTGATTTTTGTGTGAAAATACTCTCTCTGTGAGCACTCGGATATATAAGTAAAGGAACACTACTTCTTTCTCATAGGAGGTCGAATATGAGAGATCGCCTTATCCCATTGCCATAGACGCTGCCCCCTTCCAAAATTTCTTGTGCATCACAAAAGGAAAACCAAGAATGACATTGCTATAATACCTTATTGTGCCAAGTTAGGTTTGATCACTGTGAAAGTGAAATAGAACACCTCATGTGAAATGTCAAGAACAGTGCCTAGCACAGAGCAAGTAGCTAATCATCTCCAAATGTTTCTTTCTCTCTCAGCTCTGAATATTGAGGCAATGTTTATGGCATACACGCCAACTCTAATGAATTCAGAACCTTGGGAAGACCATCAGATTCATTGATCAATAGTGATCACTTTTTCCTTGAGGTATTAACTATAGTACTTGAAAAATCTGGAATTAAACTGAGATAAGAGTCAAAGTGAAAGAGGAATGAAGAACAGTGAAGACGACATGCTTTGGGAAATTCATATAATAGAGTAATTGTCCATTGTGTGTCACATTGAGACTAGGATCCTTTTTAAATTAACTAATAAGGATTATGCTGTCATTTTACTGTGTTGTGAGTATCTTCCTAGACCTTCTTGGACTTACAGTACAATCTGATTAAATATTAATTAGAAGGAAATTGGTGTATTCTAGAAAGCAAGCGTAGGGAAGGAAGTGGCTATGCCCCCAGCACTCTCGGTATATTTGCTTTCTTAAATTTTTTTTATAGTTTGGTTTGATGTTTAATAGTATTTTTAAAGGAGGCAGACTTTGCTGGGACCAGAATCGTCCCAACTAAGCTGTCTTATTTGGCTTTAAAAATAATTTTTAAAGCATCATTCAGTTAGTGTTTACTCCTATTCAAGGAGTGATCATAAAAAACAGCCCTATATGCATCCAGCACGCAGACCCATGAGTAGGCCGAGAGTAGTTAACCTGCTCCCCCCAGTCTGCCTTTGCCAACATCTTAGGCAAGGGCTCTGAAGGCCCAGTGTACTTCCCGAGCCAGTCCTGAGGAAGCAGCATCACACTGTTCCACATGTTCAGCACCCCCAGAAGGAACATGTGATACAGCCCCTAACTTTAAATACGCCACATTTTCCTCCATTGCTAGCAAGGGTAAGTGGAAGGAGCTCTCAGGCTGCAGAATTCTTAACCACCGTAATGGCTAAATCCAGAACATCAGGTATCTCTCTTGATAACCATGCTATCCAGTGATAGTTTATGCCACTTGGATGCTCAGTAGAGCAACTGGCAGGGACAGATCTAGGAGGGGAATAGAGTTCAAGTCCTGTTTCTGTCATTAGGTAACCTTGAGTCGGAGTGTTATCTACTCTGCACATGAGCTTTCTTGTGTGAAATGGACACACAGTACCTCCTGCATAGTGCGTTAGGAGGTAACGTGAGGGTAGGACGACGTGAACACACACATGTGTGTGCACGTATGATTTAGTACAACTCAAGGGTAAAAAATTGCAAGGTGGGTGAAGCTTGCAGTTCACTTATATTCTACTCAAGAGACTAGACCTGTTTTTAGGATATATATTTACATTCTGGTGAGACTGTTATGTCCTTTACTTTCTTGTTATTGACAAGCTGTCCTGTAAAAAGCAAAATTTAAAACCAAGTTCTACCTTTAGAGGCACCATCCTGATCACCTTTCATCTACTTATGACTCCTCCTCCCACCCTTCTATCCCCTACCTTGGGGCCTACAAAAACCCTAGCACATTTCAGGCCTAAGTTCTCTGATTACTGACAGAAACCCACAGAAAATAGAGCCTTCAGTGTGGGGCAAGTTCAGACATGAAAAAAAAAAAAAAAAAAAAAAAAGAAAGGCATTTCTCATATCCTCACCAAGCTGTTTCTTTCCTTATTTGTGTGAGTAACAATGTTACATCTTATAAGGACAGTGACTATTTTATAACATTTGGTCCTAAAAATAGTTAATATTTATTAAGCCTTTATCATGTACCAGACATCATGCTATGTGTGCTTTACATGTACCTTGGCTTTTAACTGTCACAACTTCATGAGATAAGTACTGTCACATTTCCACTTTATGGCGGCGATAACTGATGCCAAGAAAGGCTAAGTGACTTGCTCAGGGCCGAAGAGCTAACAAGTACTGGAGAAGAGATTTAAACCCAGGAAGTCAGGCCTCAAGTACAAGCTCTTTATCTCTGTGCAGGTTACCCAGGCTGCAGCGCGCAGTTGCGCCAGGCTTGAAGAGAATTCTTAGACTGGTTCTAAGGCTGCTGCCTAAGAGAGAGGAATGGAAGAAGCAATTTATACACTGCATTTTCCTTCAGAATAAAAGGACTCATTTCCATGTCACAGAGCTGCAGTCACTTCTGTAGGAAAAAACCCTGGTCATTACCAGGAGCATTAGCGGCAATCTCTGACGAGAAGCAAAGGTGCCTTTGCTCTGATAATGACAAAGATGGGCGTTTGGATAAGGTGGACTGTGACACTGCAAAGTAACTTGCTTTCAGCCTCCCAGCGTCTTAGGGTCATTGTACAATTTAAGTCATTTGAGGTTATATTTAGCATGGCAATTAGCACATAGTAAGTCCTCATTAAACATCTGTTTTCCTCCATTGTCACCTTTGCCAAATCTTATCATACTTTCCAATTAAATATTGTCAGACACATTATGACAACATTTCAACATTCAAGAAACCCTTTTGCTCCTCAAAATGACACTTTAAAAGCCTCTGCTTCCAGTGTGAAAATGCAGTGTGCTTCTAGCTTAAATAATCCCTTGCCATTAGGGTGTTGTTTCTATGCCCTCGGCCAGGAGCGTTAGTGTTGGCAGACTGAGCCATGAGACAGACTACGCACGCTCTGGAAGATGCTGAAATGTGTCTCTTCCAGAAGCTAAATAGTTTTTTTTTATTCAACCATTTACAGCACGCATAGCTTTGGAAATCCTATCTCAGCCACTGTTAGGAGGTTTTAGTGAAGGTACTTGTTTGAGGACGATAACTTCGTTATGTCAATTACCACACTGATTACAAATTCTGAATTTTCTAATACCACTTGGATCTGGTGCCTAGCACAGTATCTGGCATACAGGCAGCAATTAATAAGTGTGACTTTAATAAGAAAACCTTTGTACAGACCAAATAACAAAATGTTCTTTATAATCAGCATAAAGTATCTCCCAAGAACAACAGTTATTTTAACAAAAGTCAGCATACTGTTATGACTTATTTAGGGATGGAAATGACTATGAGATATGTAAATTGCCGATGCAAGAAGAGTAACTTAATTAAAAGACCACCTAGATAAGCTTCTGGAGAGAATTCTATTAATAAATGAATATATCTCTGCTGTTTCTTAAAATTTAGCAAGCTACAGGAAATAACACAAAACAGTTTATCTCTGTAAATTTCCTCTTCCACCTCCCCAATCTGGAATCTCTCAAAGTAAATTCAGTCCAAAATGAATTCACTGTAAGCCAGTGTTTATGATCCTTTTTAGAAATCCTCCAAATTTGGATAAAAAAGCTATCAATGTATGCAAGTGGCATGATAAAAAATGGGGTGGGGGAAAGAATATTGTTTCATTTTGTTTGCATGTTTAGACTGGGAAAATCTGATAATATCACAAAGATGTCATGCATTTAGTAAACTGTGGGGAAAGTGCTATATATTTTAAAGGTGGTTATTGACCTTTTCCTTTGAACATCGTGAAATACTTGATACACTGCACACTAGAACTAGCTTTCGATTTCCATGGCTTTCATTGACAGCACGTGAGATGAAACCATACTAAGTAGGAGGACTTCTCTGTGTTGTACCTCTTTCCTGTTCAATCAGGTCCTCGGTAGTAATTACGGAGTTCTTAAGAGACAATAGAAAGTCTCCTCACTTCAGTTTAAGGTCTCTTGGAAGCCTAGTGCACCCTCAGTGGCCTCGTCACAAGGACAGCAACAGGGCATGGGTGGACACTAGTTGCGTGAAATCCACTTTGGGTGTAATTAGAAGTGACTGGACACATCTAAGCCAATGACATATTTTAAACATTTAATAAAAATCTAATCAGAATTAGAAGTTTAAACATATGTGTAAACTCTGAAACATTCTAATCACATATTTAAAAGACATGAAATATCTTATTTCTCCTGGAAGACGGTTGCACCCTTAGTGTGACCGAGGAAAAATACACATCATAGACCAGCAGTGGAGACCTGTGGCGTGCGTGCTGCCCCAGGCTGTTCGTATCACCCTGAGCTTGGAAAGGTTCCTCATCACTGCCGTAGACTGTCCAATCCCACTGAAATGCTCTGCTATTTTTATAACCCAATTAGTGCTACAGTTGCTAAACTCCTCACCCCAACTATCCAATTAGCACACCATTGCAAGAGGGTTGTGAATATTGTAAAAGTAGCGTTGGAATGGGGGGAGCTGATGGCAGAGGGGTGGGGTAAATTGAGCGCCTAGTTTAAGAGGTGTCTGAAAACAGGCCTTGGCCAATGCTTCTGTGTGTTCTCTTCACAAATGTACTTTTAAAGTAATCTGTAACATTCCCAAGAGTTCTTTGTCACTAATTCTTTTGTCACTGTTACCATGGGTTTGGCTTATACGCTGCTCATTTCTGTCCATATAGAGTGCCCTTTGAATTATATATTTCTTAGCAGTTAGACTTTGCTGATATAATTGTAACTTTACAGTATGGCTCCTCCTCGCCTTTTTCTGTGGTATATATTCTGTATTTTGCCATTTCTATGTGGAGACAGTACTCACTGGCAATGGCACATATGAACTGAAAGACTCAAGAATTCCAAGTAACATACAGGGATGTTCAGAGTACCAGTTAGTAGGTGTTATGCATTGTAAGATGTCAAGATAATCTCATAAAGAAGCAAGAATATTCACATGGGATGTTGCTCTGTCCCATGTAAATATTCTCACTTGTTGTGAAATGAAATAGCCAAAGCTTCCACTCATCTTGGGACATGGAATGTTTGGATGATGGGAGGGCACTGAGATGGTAAGGATTTTTTTTATGGATACAGAAGGTAAATATTCATATATAACTTTTAGTTCAAGCCTTTTCGGCTGGCTTTGTAATGTATTTCATGCTACAGTAATGCTGGTGGGCACTAGAAATGGAAACAAACCCTAGGAACTGTTGGCCACATTGACTTTGAATTCAAAATGTTATGCTCAGCCCATAGAAAAATTATATACACTGCTAGGGCAATAGTAATAATATGAGAATTACTGGTCAAATTTACTTTTTGCCAAAGGCTCTTCAAGGTTCTTGATAGGTAATTTTTTTGTGTGTGTCTTTTACTTCCACTTTGCAAAATGCTAAGCTCCTATGTACGGGAACCAAGAATGTTGGTGGGACCATGATTAGTAATTACTTTTTAAATGACAATTTCTGTCACTACAACAGAGTATCAGGAAATAAAAAGACAATCTGACCCCTTGCTTTTCCTGATGCTATAACATAGTGATCCGTCTATGAGAGGCATAAGTAGTGTGTGGTTAAGGAAAGGATGAGCTCAGATTTCAGCCTCTCCCTTACTTCCTCCTTATGAGCACCAAGTTCACATGAGGAATGTAGACATTATGTACTGAAAACACGCACTAATAAAAGTAAAAGTTAAAAATGAATACGTCTTACAGCAGCATTTCACTGCTGTACGTTGGTACCATTCATCCCCTCCCTCTGCATGGCAGCTGCCCTCAGCCACAGCGCTGTGTTTTACCTGATAATCACATTCATTTCTTGTCCACTATTAGTCCCCCCTGAATATTGCCCATAATTACACAGCTTATGTTTAAATGACATTCTTTAAAAAGAGGATAAAAAGAAGCTTTTATCTGGGATATGCAGGGAAGCAAACAGCAACATGATCCTGGTTTCCCGTACATGTAGCTCCCGCTCCAGTCCAATACCAATGTGCTTTGTCTCCACCTCTAGGGCATTTTAGGGAGTTGGACTTTGACTATGCTATTGATGGCATGTCTGTTCTAGATTAAAATCCTGAAAATCAGAGCTATATTTTTTAGCTTTTGATTGAGAAGTGCTAGATTTGCAAAAGACTGCTTATGTCTAGTAACAGAACTACCAAATGTTAGTCTACAGAGTGAAAGTAAGAGTGCTTCCAGAGAAACTATGTACACAATTTTAACTAGGTCACTTCAAGGCTATTGCTAAGGGGAGAAAAAAGCTTTTAATTGCTTGTTTTTGTAACTGTTGCACGGCCTAATACCTCACAGTATGAAGAGTAAATTAGAAAGACTATTCACTGACAAAGATTAAATTTTTTCATCATCCCTAAATTCCTGGGGATTTCTCCCCACTGACTGTATGTGTTCTAGGCTTTTCAATTAAATCTCCTGGGGAGTGGTTGCAAGAATGCCCACTGACAAGGAATATCAGAGTTTGCAAGAGTTAAACTCTTTCCTTAGCTGTTTGTCTTGGTTGTTCTTGAATATGCTAAACTTCTCAGCGATGGTATCTACTCAGCAAACACTACTAACAGCCAAGTGTTGGTTATATTACCCTGCATCAAAATTGAACTACTGATGAATTTAGTGTGGGAAGAGAAAGAGTTTGTAAAAAGTCAGGAAGTCAAGAACAGTCAACCTTGATAACTCACTTGTCTTTCCGGGGATAATTTATTTTGACATTTAGGAGTATGCACCAGGAATTTAAAGCCAAGTGAACACGCTATCATAGAATGGTGTGACAAATATAAGCTTCCGCCTTCCAATTTTCCATCAGCTTTGCCTCCAACTCACCTTGATCCCTCCCCCTGAGTGTTTTGAATGCTTTAGTGGGCTGCCATAGAGACCATGCTGAAATCACAACTGTTTCTATCTGTCCCTGGGCTGGAGCAGTCAATTAAAATCAGCTTAGAAAAAGCCCTGAGAAGGGTTGTATTATTTTTTTTTTTTTTCTATAAAATATATCTGGTGGGACTCAGGGAAAAGCTTTCAATTTTAAACAGTATATATGCTTGAATGATAGATCAAAACAGTCATGTGGGAAACTGGTAGCAGGAAAGGTTAGGGCAGAAATAACAATAATATTTTAAATTCAAGTATTAATTCTGATTGAAGAACGCAGGACAGAGAAGGGAATCCCTAGTTGCCAAGAATGAGGTAAAAGATGAATCCATCTAAGACAGCTTTATTTCCTAAAATTCAAACTTGCCTTAAGCAAGAGAATATTTTTGAAATATTACATATGGGAGAGGAGGGCAAACAGAAGAGTAATTTTATTTTAAATATATTGTACGTGTTTAATTAGTTTTGAAACAAGAATTAGTGTAAAAGATTGCAGTTCCGAAGGCAAAAAACTTTTTTTTAAATTGAGAGCTTGAAAATATGCTCAGTTGAGATTTGACATACACTTCAGCCATCCAGCCGCAGTGATAAATTGGGTATCCCAAACTATAAAAGGGTGTGCATCTTAGGATCTTTCTTATCGTTCATAAGTATAAAAAAAGTTCCATAGCCTGATTTCCAAGCTTTTATGTACAATAGTTTCTACCTACCATGACTACTTTAAAAATAGAACACAGGAGAATTAAGTGTCTAGATTCCTTCCATGGAAGCCTGGCCATTACTACTTACAAAAGAATTAGCCTTGAAATTGAAGGGTTGCGAAGGAGCGCCTCTAAAAGTAATTATGCTGAAGATCTCTGCTAGCGGAACTGGCTGGTATGTTAACGCTAGAGAATCTGTGGTAATCCAGAGTTTGTTTTCCCCTACCAGATTGTGTTATTCACTACTGGGAATTGAACCCAAGACCATTACAATGAACCATATTCCTCGCCCCTTAAATTTTATTTGAGACAGGGTCTTGCTAAGTCACTAAGTTGCCCGTACTGGGCAAAAACTTACAATCCTCCTGTGGCAGCCTCCTAGTGTTAAGGTTGCAGGTGTGCATCACCACCACCCTGCATTTTCTGCTTCGGGTGATTTAAAATATGCATATGCACAGGCCATTCGTGTTCTTCCAGATGTATATTATCCGTGAGTTCAAGATTGACCTATACAAATTTTTGTTAACTTAAGGGATATGTGACCTATATAGCTATAACAAAGATGTCCTATTAGTAGAAAGTGGAATGTGCAGTTAAGAAAGAAATATACTTGCATTTTCACTGACATGTACTTTAGCAGATCATGAAAATGATCACAGTTCTTTGCAGTGCTTCTTATCAGGAGGTAGAGCCGAGTTCTCCATCCCTTGCAGTGAGCCTGTGGCTCGCTTTGGCCAATGGGATGTGAGTGAGCCTGGCCAGGTTCCCAGCCGGGCAGTCTTGTTCACATGATGTGTCAGTCCCTATTCATTCTCTGCAAGCCCTGAGCTGTCATGTGAACAAGCGCAGATTAGCTTGTTGGACCAGGAGAGATACAGCCCTGCCCCCACTGACCCTATCCCAGCCGCCAGCAGCCTCAGGGACCAGAGCTGTCAAACAGGCCAGCAGCTGACCGGAGGGGCGTGAGTGAGCCCAGGTGAGCCCAGACGAGCCCTTTAACTGAGGCACACCGGGACTGTGACCCAGACCCACAAATTAAACAGATAACGTTAAAATCATTAAATTGTGGACTTGCTTGCTATCATCCGAGCAGTAGTCGATACAAGTCCGCATATAGAATAAATGTGGCAAAGCTGTCATTGCCACAAGGCAATGCGAACTGGTATGTTTACTGTTTTGGATACCTGAAGAGTAGAAGATGAAATACAAAAAAGGAGGAATACACGGCAGAATGCACCCCCCATGAATGTGCTAATGAGAGGTTTGTAACTGCTGGGCTCACTGTGTAATTGAAAACATCTTCGTTTAGGCATTGATTAACCTGCCATATGCACACCCTCTGAAGCATGGGGGCTCAGAATCATTCATCATTCCAACCTGATTGCAATTAGAGTCAGGAAGTCAGACTGGCACACTTTATTCTCCGGGTATGCACTAAGAGACATCTAGAGAGAACGTAAGAATATGCATGAACAGCTGAAGACAAAAATACTGCACTTCTGTTTTCTCTCTCAGGAACTGTTCTGAAACACCAGGGGATGGGTTTTTCTCGTGCTGATGAGAAGCTACACTCTTAGGAAGTACTCGAAAAATGCGCTCTCTAGCGATGCTTTTGTCAAATGTGTGAGAAGGGAACCGCTCTCCTCTTTCAGCTAGTGTCCTCTGGTGTCCAGTTTGTGCTGGGCACCATTCTAGGCGCTAGAAGATCGTGATGAACAAGTGAAAGCCGTGCTTTCATGAATCTTACATTTCACGTTGAGGAAGTAAAACACAACAATGAAAATCAAAGCAAAATAAATGGACAGCTGTGGAGGACCATCTGGAGGACTATCCTTGAAGGAAGAGCAATTGTTTCCATTTTGGCTAAACCTACCCCTACTGCCTGTACTGATATGTACAGAGCTGGCTGGGACCTTTCCTTACCCCCTCAGTTGATTTAAGCAATGCAAATGGGCCTAGCAGAGGTGCTGATGTATAGACTCGGAAGCAATGTGACAGAACAGTGATGCCCCGCTTACAGCTCCCAAGTAACCGGTGTGAGGTGGGCCCAGGGAAGCCGTGCTCTTGCTGTCTGCGGGCTGAGAATGAGCCTCAAGAAAAGAGGCTACAATTCCTCAGGGCATGGATTACGCGTCACAACTGAAGCACGACCCCAAAACTCCAGACAGTGCCCCAATCTGTGATATGCAGGTTACTCTTTGTACCTCTCTCTCTGCTATTGCAGAGGTGCTTTCAGGCCCCTTACTTAGACCAACTCACAGCATGCATGTACTGCCCCCCCTCTGGCAGTCTGTCATCCCCGAGCCACTTCCCTCTTCACAAATTAATAAAATCCGGGTTTGACCCTTGGGTGAAGCCTCTGTTCCAGTTCGCCATCCTTCTAGCTGGACTTAGGATCCCCTTAACTCCCCAGAACTGCAAATATGCCTTAGTGTCTTTATTTTCACTGTGTGTTGCTCTGGAAATGGTAGATTGGAATTAACTGACTAAAATTCTAATAATTTTTCCATGGGATTACAAATGTGGATTCTTCTGGACCAAGACGAAGTCCAGAAGTGCTCTCCATAGACAACAATATATCAAGTTGTGATAATAGCTACTCAGGAAATTTGATAGATTGAATAAGTGAAGGAAAATTGGAATAAGGTACTAGGAATTGAATTGTATTCCCTCAGATTCATATATTGAAGATTTATATGAATGCCAGTGTGACCAGTTGGGAAGATAAATGCTCTGGGAACTAACTAAGTCTAAATGAGGTCATCAGAAGCGAGATTGTAGTCTGATAGGATGGGTGTCCTCATCAGAAGAGGAGGGCAGCTCTGTCTCTCTCTGTCTCTGCCTCCCTCCTTCACTTTCTCTTTTTTCTCTTGGATGTACTTTTACTCCACTCAATTCACTAAGCAAAGTCCCTGTAAGGACAGCAAGAAGATGACCATCTCTAAGTCAGGAAGAAAGTCATCATCAGAAATCCAATTGGCTAGAAGCTTGATCTTAGCGTTGGAGCCGTTGGAAGTGGGAAAATATAATATATCTTGCTTCAGCCACCCCAGTGTGGGTATTTCATTACGGCAACACAAGGAGACTAACTCCACAGTCAACCTCACACCGTGTTTAAAAGAATCTTTAGAAAACTTGCCTTACTTTTCAAGTTAGGTGCAAAGAAAACATTCAAGCCTGACAAGTTCTCTTACTATAAATTTCAAAATTTTCAATTTCCTTCTCTTCTGTTTCCCATGTCCTGTTCTCTGGGGATAGAATTAGAGAATCTGCAGAGAAAGAAAACTTCCTAATTTCATCTCACACCTGATCAAGAAATTTACTATAGCAGCTGTGTGGTTGTAGAGAGATCTATATATTCCCAACTCATGCACACATTCTCAGTTCCTTGCTCTAGTTGTACCTGCTTCTTTTCGCATCGCTTCCCGCCCCTTTCCCTTCCCAGCCCCGGTGCATCTCTCTGGGATCTATAGGCTGACAGGCTGACAGCTGTGGTATGCAGCGGTGAAGACTTTCAGGTTATTTCAACCACCTAAACCTTGATTTTCCTGTCTGCAAATTGGAGGAAAAATACCTACATAGTAGGCTGCTAGAAGGATTTTAAGAAGCAGAACTGAAGATACTTTGTTTTTGCCAAAATCACATTTTATTTTTTTACATTCTTCCTTTACCATTGTAGTCCTGGCCTCTCATGCTTCTATAGCTACTTGCCATAGAAGCACAGGGTTCTCAGTTTCCTCATGGTGATTTTACAGTTCTGGAATAAACCACGTAACTCTTTTCCATTTCTTAATTTCTGTGTGTGGTGAATGTTTCTGACTTTGGTTTTCATATTTCACTTCAGTCTTCCAGATGTGTGACAGTTATTCTTTATTTTCAATTTAATTTACGTGAGAGACACCTAGGGGATGAGTAAGGCCCTCTTCTGGGTGTTTCTGGGCAGGTCGTGGGCATAAACTTGGGCAGTATAACTGACCCCTTCCTCTCCGGCACTGTTTTCCTATTCGCTGCTTTCGGGATGTCCTGAGTTGAGCAGTTTACCCCTACCACACCTTTGTGCCCTGATGTTTGTGCCTTGGAGCCAGGTGACAATGGATGGAAACTCTGAAACTGAAAGCCAAAATAAACCACTCCTTTTTAAGATTGTGTGGGTCATGTATTTTGTCCTGGTAATGGAAATCTAACCAATGAGAGACGTTTCTTTCTCAATGCTACCTTCTATTATACATTTCTCAATGCTACCTTCTATTATACATTTTCATAGCATCACATATCTACTACATGTATATAACATAATTGAACCCTTACATGCATAATTGTTTTGGCTCTTCCTCCCAATATTTAGATGTGCATGAAGTATGAAATTATACATTTTTCAATATTTAAGATTTGTCATAATTTTTAAATATATAAAAGTTTTAAACGGTGTAGAATAAATTTTAGCCATCATTTTAATCATTTTCCTTCATTACTATGATTTTGCATTTAACATTTTTAATATATTCTAAGTTTTAGAAATTTACTTAACTTTGTATCTTAAATTTTTAAAAATTGGTCAGGGGTTCGGATCAGTAACTCTAAGGTTTCTTCTACCTCTAACATTTTGTGAATCTCTCTCCTTTCCATGTTTGTGAACTACGCCACTTCAAGTATTTGTTTCAGTAATTCCTGTTATTTAACCTTTGACAGTCATGCATTTCTTTTCCAATAGCTGCAGGAAAGAGTTTTTCTTAACTAGAAAACATACTAAACCTTTTCTAAGCAACACAGAGGACAGCAAAAGGGCCAGTGCTGGTTCACCCATGTAGTTTCAGATATAAGCTCGGTTGGTTCGTTTGACCAAATTCATGCTTCATTTCTGGGGGTGACGTGCACATGTTTTGAGATTTAAATACCCTATATGCTTGGCCACTTTTGAAAATAGGTGACTCATCAAAGTCTAAAATGTAGAGTTATTGCAACCTCCCCTACACTTATCCCTTCTAACAATAAGGCTGTCATTTTAGAAACCCACTTCATGTTTCAGGACATAGAATTGCAGGGTCTAATGTACAGTATATAAAAGTTGCTCTGAAGGGAACATAGATATGAGAATAACAGCACTGCAAGTCCATTGATGCTCAGACACAAATGGGAGCAAAAGCCGGTGGCACTGCCGGAACCTTGTTCAAATGGCTGTAGAGACAGGCCTTCACGCGTTCCCTGAATAGCCTTCCCTTTGCACTTGATTCTGAAAGCTCTCTCGCCCTAACAATACCATACTAAGTCCCAAATGCCATCTTTGAAAGGGAACATCCTCAGAGGTCCCTTCAAGGTTGTAATTAGGTTGTTTCCCTCATGAAAAGGCTGGGGGGCTGGGGTGGGAGCTAACTCACTTCTCACTTAAAATTACCTTTGAAGAGTCTTCAGGCAGCCAAGAGTGCTACCGCTATTAAACAGTGTGTCACACTTGGCACGACGATTTAATGTTCTGGTACTCTTCCATGTAAGGAGAGTGCAGTGGAAAATACCCTTCTCCCTTCACTGGCCCTTGATCTTTTATGCTCACTCCCTGACACCTCATCTCATTTCGAAGTATCCTAACATCTAATCCAGCAAGGAGATAGGGAAAAAGAAAGAAGAATTGGAGTCTCAGGAGTGTAACTTTCTGAGCTACAGGCCACTACTGCTCACATTCACTTTTCCTCTTACATTTGTTAGGTGTAGAAAAGATAACGATACAGACTGCCACCTGGGCTCCTTCATTCCTGGGAACGAGCGTCCCAAAGGATAAAAACAACAACCCTTTCCACTTACTGTCAAGCACCAGCCTGAACACTTTTTGTTTATACCCCGTTCAATGCATATGTCCTACCAGATAAATATTTTTCACATGGTTTGCAGATGAAGAAACGCAGTCTCCAAAAGGTACATCGGTGTGCTGAAGTTTGTAGCTGGGATCAGTCTCCAAGCCATCCCCACACTGCCTCTTAAGCCTACGCGTTATCTTTGACTCCATGCTGTAATAACTGGAGGAAGAAAGAGCTGACACCATGAACTTTCCTTATGTGATCTTGCTGGAACTGTGCAGAAAAACATTGCTTTAGGGAACTTTTAACTCTGGGCAGCTGTTTCATTAAATTATAATTATATGAGAAAGAGAGAGAATAATTAACACCAATGTGGATAGTTCAGAATAATTGTTCTTCTAATTATTCATTAATTCAATAAATATTTGTCACCCCTTTCCTGCTGGAGTTTATAGTCTGGCGGGAAAGTTGAGGTTAGAGAAATATATTTATAGTGCAAAAGATACAATGGGTTTACCCACTAAATTGTTCACAGAAGCAGAGATTTCTCTCTTTATTACAAAAAAGAAATAATGTGCAATAGAAACATATAAGGATTTTTTTGCCCCATAGGGGAGAGGGATAAATTATTTCTGGAGAAGTCATAATATTTAAAACATATCCTAGAGGATGAAAGAAGGATATATTAATAAGTTCAAGCTGAAGAGTATAACAGAAAATTAGAACAGTAAGATGAAGGGCACAAAGCCGAAGTAGGGCAGGAGTGTGAATTGAGTGTGAACTAATAGAAAGTCACCACAATCTTTTCTAAATTAATAGATTTCATTCAGATTGATTAAAATAAAACTGGAACCCATGTAGTAGAGAGTATAGAATATCAAGTTCTCTCTAGATTTTCAAAAACTTTGATGATGTTTTTCATCACAATTAATTTATTAATTTATGATTGATTTATAGAACAGAGTGTTTCTAACAGTAAAATAACACATTCAGTAAACTACCCAATTTTGGGGTGGTACATACAAGAAAGGTGAATACAAGGAATGAGAAAGATTGAGGCTGAATTCTGAGAAGATGGTTTAATGTGATTTTTGGAAAATTTAATTATTCATCCATGATCTCCACAAAAGACTAGAAGTAAAGGTGAATAGTAATTTAAGTATACCCATAGGTATAAATTCACTATTACTCTATGATTAATTAGCACTATTTGCTAAGTGTTGGAGGTTTACTAAAATCTATTGTGTGCAATTCTTATTAACATATGCAATGTACATCTAGCAGAAGTCAAAAAGCAAATATATAATAAATACATTGTGAGACAGAAATGAGCTTTGTGATGAGTCATACAGTAACAAAGTCAGAACTGTGGTGGGAAGGTGTCCTCTTCTGTTGAAGAGGACTAAGGAGGTCTAGGGCAAAAAACTGAAGTGTGTGGCAGCGTATGTAGAAGGTAATATTATAGATTTATGAGAAGAGACTTGAAATTAACGGTATAACTTGCCCTTTGTTCATGAATCATTACCAGCCTAAAAGAAAATCTTTGTTAAAAAATTTTACCATTGATGACAAATTTTGCACTGAGTTACACCCCAATCCCTTTTTCATTTCGAGGCAGGGTTTTTGTTAAGTTGCTAAATTGTCTGGGCTGGGCATGAATTTGCAGTCCTCTTGCCTCAGCCTCCCAGCGTGCTGGGATTATAGGCATATGCTGTAAAACCAGGATGAAAACAAAACATTTTTACAAAGAGGCTCACTTCTAGGAGACTGTGATCATGGAAGAATACAGAGTGAATAAATTTTGGTAAAATCTGTCTTGGCAGGGAACCATGGGCAGGAGAAAGGATTCCAGTGTTGGGGACGGCAGCCACTGAGCAGGGTCACTTTAGGAGACCTCCCAGTCTAGAAAACTGAATCTTACAAAACTTAAATCAGAATCCTTTGGTGAGAAAAAGGGGTTATAAAACCTGAGTCTATAGATTAGAAAACTGGGATCCAAAAACTGTAATGTTATCTTAGCTGATGTGTAGTCTGGTCTTCTTTTGGCATAAATTACAACAAGTTTCATCAATTAAAAGACCTGATACATGCTTATCAATCTCTCTGTAATACAATGTAAGCACCAATCACCTCTACTGTTAATTTAGGAATAGGGGTAAATACACTGGGGAAACAGACACACAAACATACAAACGCCACTCACGATTTCTAGTTAATTTCTGAAAAAACCTAATTCAATTAATTTATGTCTCAGGTCAGTTTAAAATAGTGTAACTCCTTTTTCCTTATATACATATTGTGGAGGAAACACAAGGAAGGTGGAACAAAAGCATACACAGCCTAATTTTGAAAGCTTTGAGCTAGATTTAAATTTCAACCCGGGATGGCTCTTTAAAAGGTAATATGGCAATTTAACAAGTAAATTTCTCCTAAAACAAACTGGAAAGAAATAGGATGATGCTGATGGAACTAAGGAGGGAACTAAGTAGGCTGTAAAAGCTGAGACTGCCGTCCCAAGCACAAAAAGACACTGAAAACCAATCTAAGGTAATTCAGTTCATCACAAAAACACATTGTCTGATTGGAGGTACTGTGAATAATACCTTAAAGCCTGTCACAATAGATGGGAACGGTCTTGCTTTTATTCTGAGGCAATCTCTTGTGGAACTTTATTTGTATAGCTAACAATCTGAATGAGGGAGCTCTTGTGAAGACTTGTGCTTGGTTATTGTTGCCAGGGAAACTGGGTCTTAATTTCTAGTGGCTGAATGCCAAAGGAAAAAAAAAAAAAAAACACCAAGACTGAAGAGAGGAGGAAAAAACTTGGTAACACTGAATTTGTTAGAAATATTTGGTGCTAGAGGGTCCCTTTTGCAAGCTCCCATTTGAAAGCAGGACTGTAAAAACACTTCTCTCTTTCCCCATGGGTTTAAATATGCTACCAAAGGCCAGTTTGGTTTTTAGTTGATGCAGCATATGGTGATTGTCATTCAGAGAACTTTTAGATTCAAAATGGAAAAACATTAATCAGGAATGAAGTACTTGTTCAATTGCAGGGGAAATAACACATAGTTATCCTGCTGACAGCTCAAGCCAGCGTATAGGGAAAAGCCTACTGTTTCAATTTGCAGGGTTCTTGTCCAGACAGGTGAGCTCTACGTGCATTGTGAGGTATTGGTATTGTTCATGGCTCACAGAATAGTGATCCTTTAACTGAAATACAGGAGAAAAGAAGAAAGAGAACTGTCTGGATTTAAAAGGAAAGAAAGAAAAACCTCCTCCTGTCACCATCATGCTAAAGAAATTCTACATTCAGTTATACTTTCCCTCAATGTTATATTTTAGATACATGTATAGCAGATTATTTTGGTTTCCTGATCAAAACAAATTTTAAACTGTAAATGTATGGGAAAAATCCTATAAAACAAACTAAAGAGAAACGGGAATAAAGAGAAAGACAACAGAGAGGAATCCTCAGGAGAATATACACATTATCTATTTTTAAAGAGGCTTTTTTCTTAGCAGCGTGTAGAATCCTTAAGAGATTTACTTATCTGTGACTAAACTAAAGGTAACATTTAAATATCCATAAATGCCTTTAGTATGTCTTCACCCGTCTGATAGAAGCGTGTGCTTTCAGGGGTTTGTTCTTTCTCTGCTTATACAAAGGAATTTAACCTCCTTAAAACTTAAATCCATTATCTTTGATTATCCTCACTTTCTGGATTCTGTTTTTCTGTTAGACTTGGTGACACTCCCGTGGAACCTTCAGGAAAACAAAGGGACCCAGTCCTCTTTGTACTTGGAGGAACTGCAGCCGGGAGATAGGCAATCTAAATGAAATCAGCTGGGTCTCCTTGCAGAGAGCTGCACAAGACAACGGGACAATAGCATCTAAACTGCGCCCCTTCCGAGAATGTTCCTCTGAGAAATACTCAAAGATACACGGAATATATCTTTCAGAGATTGTTTTGTCTAAGGAAAAAAAGCCTCCTGTAAAGATCAGTGAATAAAGGAAAACTGGGCACTTAAAAATCCAATTTCTTCTCACTCTCACTAGAATATAAATCGGTGAAAATGAGCATGAGGACTTCAGAACTGCTGACTTATATATTCAGCATTTGTGCTATTAAAAATAAATATCTTGCAAATTTGTAGGAATGGAAAAATTTCCAGCATTGTTAAAAATAAATCCCCACCTTCATTCTGTCAAAGAGGAAAAGATAAAAGATAAATTGACTTACCTGGAAAAGTCAGAACTAAGAGAGGAATTCGATTCCTGACCTTTACAACATTAGCAAACAACACTCCTCTGTATTAGGCTCCCTAACTTTGTGATTTAACTGTCTGGAGAAAGGATATGAGGGTGTTGAAACACTCAACAGTATACGCTTTCATAGGGTCCACTTTGTGCATAGATAATTCATTTGAAAGGCCATTACAATTATTTTCTGTACAGATTCCACAAGTATGATATTATTATTCACACTTTTCAAAGATTAAAATATATGAAGAATTTCTAGTGAAACAGGGCTATGTTCACAAGTACGTGGATTAGAAGGAAGAAAATAGCAATTGCTTAGTGCCTCCCTAGGCGTCTAATAACTAAAGGAAGCCTCTTATCTGTTTGCATTACTATTTTGCATATAAGAAAATAGAGAATCAGAAAGTTTGGCCAGATAGGAATCCCACAGGCCCAGATGGAATTGAAACCAGAGACGTTTGGTTCCTAAATCCTTATTTTTCACTATGCTAAAACATAGCTGTGTAAGTTTCAATACGCACTGATACCTTTTCCCTACTGGGCCTAAAAGACAGGTTGTTCTAGAATGCTGCTACCCGAATCTTTTCCTTGACTTTTAAACTTCCAAACCTTCATTATAGCATCAATAGAAAAAAGGTACATTTTATAAGTAATTATGTAACTTTTGGAATTCTATTAATTTATAACTGCTGTAATTCTTTATTCCCGTGAAATTTGCAAAGGATTGATGACAGCCAGTGTAGGGAACAAACCTACTGTTGCCCGTCTACTGATTCAAAAGAGCCCTTCCCTCAGAAGGTGTGTGTGGTGTGTGAAGATCTTTCCTTTTAGGTATTTTGTTTATTTATCCTCTTCTCTTTGGACTGAATTCTTTTTTTTTTTTTTTTTGACTGAATTCTTAACATTCATAAAATGCTGAGATCCACACCAGTCCCTTATCATTCCTGGGATCACCTTCCATGTCGGCATCAATGCTGCGTGGAACATTTGAGAGGCTTCAAGAACATTGTATAGGGGAAGGGGATCCATATGTCTGGGTTTTCAAATTAGCACTAAGAATAGTAAAATGTCTCCTAGCTTTAAAGAAATGATCTCTTAAATCACATGCAGATTTCAAAAGAAGAGAACAATTTACTTAACAAAGTGTGCAGCAGGAGAACTTAAAAAATAGACTACCTAGTTATATTTACTTGGCTATGAGAAATAGGAGGACATTCTGCAGCTGACTGCACCATCATTCCATTAATCTTCCTGTCAGCGACGCCTTCTTCTGGTCTCCCTTCCTCCAGCTCAGGCGTACCCTTCCCAAACAGGGACACTGACTAAGGATGCACTCTGGTTAAGGATCGCTCTCCAGGAGAGAAGAGACCTGCTTCCAGGCAGAATGTCAGAACTACACGGGCCTGTCGTGTCCTTATGGCAGAAAATATATTGTCTTTCAATATTAAAAAAGGCTTTCTTAATTGACTTTCTCACTAAAATTAAATAAAATGCCAGCCATTCTATAAAAGGCAGACAATATCCTTTGATGGACCAAAACTGATGTTAAAAACACTTCGTTTGTTAGTATAGAAAAGCATGACAAATTTATGAGGTAGCTCAGTATTTTTCAGCCTCTGTCTCTCCCTCCTCCCCCATCTTTCTCTCTTTCTCTTATTCTGTCTCTACTGGGGATTGAAGCCAAGGCCTTGAACATGCTGGGCAAGCACTCTACCACAGAACTGCTTTTTTATCATTATTATTTTTTGTTTTAATTTGAGGTAGGCTCTTGCTAAGGTGTCTAGTTAGGGTATTCACTTGAGATCCTCCTGCCTCAGCCTCCTAAGGAGGATTACAGGAGTGTGCCATCACAGCTGGCTTTTTGCCTGTTTTTGTGAATAAAAGCACCAAGCCTACTATAATGAAGATATCACATACAGCTGGGATATTACTGGACTTTCTCAAGGCACAGCTTTGAAGAAATAGACAATAGTCTATTTCTTGACACACTGGCATGGAATAACATTAGGGGTGCCGTATGGTGGGCAGCCATTAACCCCCAGCACGATAGACAGTTCCAACTCCATCTGGATTCTGGAACTGTGACTCCAACCTACTACTTTAAGGACAACGTTTAATATTAATCTGTTAAAATAAGCCATTTAGTTTAGCACCACGGACTAAGATAAGACTTTGGGAGAGCTAATCTACTTCTCTCTGTATGTAGCAATAAAACATTGTATTCAATTGTCTGCCATCATAGTTGACTTCAGAATCAAACACGTGTAATGCAAGGCAGGCTGTCGTGGTCACAGATATATTTCATTCATCATGGTGTGTGTCCTGCTACGCATGCTCCAGTTAAGAGACCATAAGAAAGGAGCTTAGAGACAAACTGTTCATCTTGTTCTGGTTGCTTTTTAAAATGGTTTCACACGTATGGTTCAAATATGATGTTTAATGTCCCTTTGAATATGCAGAGATCAAACTTATTTCCCCTGGTGAGGCAAATACTGGCCTCCTTGCCATATTCTACTGTTTAAGAAATGGGACCACTGTCCAGGCACTACTGTCACTTCCTAGCAGTGTTCTAGGGCACGTGCTGGAGAGAGTTGGAGAAGTCAGACAGAAAGGAAAATGGACAGAATGAGAGCTCACGCTTTTGACTATCGTCCACAGGGTGTCTTTCCACCTTTCAAGTGCATAAAAACGAATATCACCACTAACACTTCAAGGGAAGAAAGACTGAAAGATAATGACACGTATCCTAAAACAAAGGGCTGTGTAATTTTCAGGTTAAATGTACAGCATGAAATAGCCCTCACCTCATGTAAAAAGATAGCTGACAACCGGCAGAACCCTGGTACTTTGAATCTCTTCATTTCAGATGTTTCCGGTAAGACATGTAAAACTGTCGCACTAAATACTACAAAATCAAGTAGATGTCATATATATTTTCCTGCAAAAACACTGGAAAGTGTAGGAGGAAGAAGAAAGCGTGTGTACAAATAGAGTTTTGGGAGCTGGGGATTTAGCTCAGCGGCAAAAGCGCCTGCCTGGCAAGCTCAAGGTCATGAGTTCGGTTCCTGGTACCGGAGAAAAACCAAAAACAAAACAAACAAACAAAAAAACAAATGGAATTTTGGCTATTTGTCTCAATACCAAGGAAAAGTGTAGTGATAAGTCTCTTAAGACCATTTGCAAGTTCAAAAGGCATTATAATTCTTGGCTCAAAGGATAAAAGGTATCTGATTTCTTCTATAACTAAAAATCATTATGGATTTAAGCTGTTTCTTTATATTAGAATTCTATATTCTTAAGTGTACTTGTTTCACAGGGTCCCGTGAACAGAAGCCCTCAGAGATAACATTTATAAAAACTTCGGTACATCAATTTGCGGAATATTTTAGGACACTGAAAACAGAGGATGGTATCCGTGTCTGCCCACATGCTGTGGCTGGGTTAGTATGGTTCCTCTAGCAAGTTTTTTGGGATCAAATGAAACTCAACCTTATGACCGTGCTGCTGACGACAGCAGTTTCCTATCCCTGGGATAAGGGGGTTCAGTCCCAGACCTTTAAAGTGCACTCACACTTCCAAGACCGGAAATCAGGAGAAATAAGAAAATACAGGGGAAGAAACCAAGAGACCATTTTGAGAGGAACAAACACGAGAGTCAAACTCTTGAAGTTGAATGGTGACGTCAGTGAAATACAATTACCCGAGCTTGATCAGTCATGGACAGAGCAGCTAGCTTCAAATCAAATCCCAGAGGTTTAGTATTTACATTTCCCAAATGTCTGTAATTGCCAGTATACTTGTGTGACTGTTCGTGATAAGCAATATCTAGTGAAGATTGAGCACCCACTGAACTGCAGCTGCCCTCCACACCAGTGGGATCTCAAACTCACATCACTCTGCTTCCCCTTAACATGCTGGCTTAGATGAGGAGCCCTAGCTATTAAGCAGCTCTGTGACGTCATGTTAAAAAATGATAAAAGGCCAGAGGATTTCCCTCCTCTAAAACAGCTCTGTGGTAGAATTTTCTCGATGTTGTATTGTACGCAAAACATGAAATTGCACATTCTGTGCTGTATTTTGATGATGCAACTTATAAAAGTTCACTTCTACGGTTTCAAAATCACAGCTAGCAACTATATTTTTATGGGATTTGGCCACCATAAAAATATGAAACCTTAGAATAACTGCATATTAAATACATCCCATCTGTTGAGCTATTGGAAAAAGTTTATTCAGAAGAACAGCCAACAGTGGTGTCTCTAAGAGGAAGGGAAAAAGTACCCTGATGACAACTGAAACAGAGATAATGCACCGAGCACTGGAGTTGCTTATGAGCCTCTACCATCTTAGAATGAACTACTGTAAATGAAACGGTGCTTCTGTCCCTTTATTACCATGTCTGAGTGAAAGCTCTTATACAACATTTTTGAGATGGTTTCACTAAAACTGCAGGCTATTAGGCAAAGCTGAAATTCACTTTAGGGAGCCCTGGGGATACCTTGGAGAAACGGGCAATCATGCAATTAGAGACTTAGGACTCGCAGTTGGTGGGGGACTTATCACATGCATTAACAAGCCACGGATGGAGCAAGTAAACATCAACTTAAACGTGTGACAGATCAAAAGTAACAGCCATGTCACTCTTTTTTCAGATGTTAGATTTGTTTGTGTGGTTAATAGCTCTTCACTGGAGAAGCTCAGTGGTGAGTAATAAGGTATTATTCTCCTTCGTAGAAAGGATACTCTCTACCTTGACTTTGATTTGTTCCTCCTGAGGGCATTAAGGGAAAAGGAAAGGAAATAAATATGTACTTAGTCTTTTCTAGGAATGAAGCGCTATGTTAGACACTTTATCTGTATCAGTTATACTAGTGTTCATAGTCTTAATATGAGCTATTTTAAAAATAAAGAACTTGAGATTCACAAAAGTCCCTTAAGTACTAAGGGGAAGAAATTAAATTGAAACTCAGACCTGCCTGATTATATCAACAAAGACCGCCACTAGCCTAGCAATGCCTTCCTTCTTTTTGCACTCCTCCTATCCAGAAGTGGAGATTAATGTCTCTTCCTTGAGTCTGGGATAGCCTTGTAAGTTATTTGCTTAATAAAATATACTGCGTTGGAATCCACATATCAGAGGCCTTATACTGTTTGTGTTCCCTGGGAAGAAAGCCGCCATATAAAGTGCAAAAAGACAGTTAGGGAGGCTGTGCAGGAGAAGAAGGTGTATAAAACCTAGAAAAGATGTCCTCACCAACATTACATGATGCCAACAAGAGCTATTCCTACTACCTAGTAAAATTGGCATGAATTGTGGGAAAACAATGGGTACTGTTACGCTAAGCTGGTAATTTTTGTGGAAGTTTGCTGGTCTACCATAGACAATGCAAAAGGATTCTCAAACTCTGCCAATTTCTGTTGTATGGTGTTGGCTTCCCTGGTTACCCATACTCTGTCAAATATTAACTGACTATAAGGAGACATTTGGCAGAATGAAGTTGAACTAATCATGTGTCAGGAAAAAGAACAATTCTAGGGATTCTTATTGGTTTAAAAAGTTTGTTAAATCCTAAAACCCTGTGAGACATATATGATTTTAAATTCCTATTTGACAGGTAAAGAAAGTGAGACCAAGTGATGTGAAATATTTGGCGACTAGAAAGCTGTAAATCTATGATCAGAACCATGCAGTCAGGTTTCAGAGTCACACTGACCTGTAGTCAGGCTCCTGAACTATACTGACTGCATTTTTTTTTTGGTTATTGTTGTTACTGATACTTAAATGTGGTCATCTGACACGACTAGGACAAGTATTTCACTTTTCCAACTGAAAACTGTAATGCTTGATTTGTGAAACTGGACCTTATACTAAAGAATTTCCCTTGGAGAATAGTTACAGACAGTGTGCCAAAGAGTACTTCCTCCTTGGAATGCAGCAAATATGAGCTCAGGGAATAGCTGTTTGATATGGGATCAGACAAAAAGCACCTATGAATACTGAATGAAAATTCTGACTCATGGTAAAATGTCCTCTCTCTATTCTGAGCTCTTCTTGTGCTCATTGTTGTATCAAGAGAAGTTCCCAGGGATGGAATAAAATGGCATTTCATTCTTGCTGTCATTTTTGCAATGATTTTTTGGATTCAGTGCAGAATTCGATGTCAAAGAGATCTGTGTTTGACTAGCTACTGCCATTTACAAGCTCTATGATCATAGAAGGTTCATTTCCTCTCCTCTCTGATATTAAGAAAATGAGAATAATAACGTCTAACTATAAAGTTCTTACAAGGATTAAATAGATCACATACGTGTGTGGAAACATGGGAATGTATGTGTGTGTATGTTTGTGCATTTCACTAAACCTGAAGTAGAACAAGCCCTCTGATAAAAGTAGCTGTTTTTTTTTTTTGTATATTGGTCCTGTTCTTATTGCTGTGAACCAAGTTAGAAGTGGTTGTTAAAGGAAGCTAAAATTAAAAAAAAATCCTTAGAGGAAGACGGTAAAGAAACCTGGAACAGACCATAAGCAGTGAAGAAATGATGAAAGTATGAGTCCTCAAAATCACAGACAGGAAATCCAGCTATGTAACCTTTTCATTAAGGGTCTCTGAATAGCAAATCAGATTTTACTGTCAAAACTTTGATATGTAGAATCTAAGCACATGTTCTGGAAAGCTCTTGCTTGATGTTGGAGTTGCTTAACAGAGTCACAGGCTAGTATAATATATATATATTTCCACCCCCCATAGGAATCATCCAGCTCAATCTTTTTATTTCACAGAAGAAAAAAGGTCCAGAGAGGGGAAATGACTTACCCAAATAAGCCAATTTGTAAATGACCGATAAAGTACCAGATCTATGGTTTACTGATTTCTCAGTCAGGGATTTTTCCATCAAAAACTATAACTTCTTCTAGGTGATGAGAACATAGCTAGAAATAGCTCTAGTGGGCACTGATGATACTTATGAAGCCCATATTTAAAATTATCATAAAATTACCAAACAGGCATGATTAAGTCAAACTCCTTGGCATTTCTCTGTGTATCAGAGAAAAACATCCGCCCATCCTTTCCTCTGTTTCTCTTTGTTTCCCACCATATAGCACATGGTTCTAAGACCAGATATGACCTAAGGGGAATACAGTTGTAGAGTCTCCACCTAGGTTGGATGAGGGCTTTCTAGCAGCAGTTCATGTGGTGATCCAAAGCTGACTATCGGACTGTTGGATTAACTGTATCTACTTTTCTACCTCAGGACTGGACTGGTGCTAACCACAGACTCTAATGAGCTCCAAACTTTACTGTCCACAAGATAAACCGTGTAGCAGAGGTCGCTTTGTTCCACTGACTGCTTCCTCTTCCATTATGCGACTGAATACTCTCATAGCCCCCAAACAGGGGCCAGCTGCACTCCAGTAGCATGGCGTTTGGACGCTCATCCCTTGAAGAGAGATTCTGAAGCATAGACTTTTCACTGGACTGGATGTCCCATCACAGGAAGAACCTCTCTAGCCATGTCATTCCAATCAGTCTTCACAATAGGCCAAATGCTACCTAGGTGAATTGATCTAGGATCACTTTCCTGACTTTTCCCAGACTCACGGGATCTAAATTCCTGTAAATAAGTACCTTTGACTTATCTTCTTCCTGCGCTAAGGCAATAGAAGAAAGCAAAGCTTGTAGAATAAAGGCTTGTTTTTAAAATCAGTGGTCCAATTGCAAATTTGGAAGTTTTCATTGATGAAATGTACAGATATATGACATATAGGTATTGTAGCGGATTAAAAAAGCTAGGTAGTCATAAGCCTATAAATTTATAAAAATGAAAATATTCATAATAGAGTATTTGAAAAATAAAAGGAACTATATGAGAGAAAAATATGGTACTTTTTATAGAATGAAAATAATTCTAAACATATTTGTGATTTAACCGAAAACATATGAATCTTTGTAGTATAATAACTTATGTTCCAGTGTGCTTCTATTTTAGTTGACATTTTTTCCCTGTGAAATGCAGGGAGCCACAGAATAACTGACATTGATTCCTATGTGCAATAGAGGGCTTTTCTAGATTTAGAACTGTGCCTCAATTTTAACTATTGCTTTGAACTCTGGACCCTCTAAAATAGATCTTAAGACTCCTCATCAGATTTTTGAAACTTGTTGCTTATTTTCTGATTCAGTTGTATTTGTTCTGCTATGGCTGCATTACTTGTGGATTCAAAAAGGTTAGCTATGATAAACCTGATGCTCAGCTCTCCCTCTGGTATGAGACTGGAGGGTCATTTAAGCTTTCACATGGAGAGCGGTAGGTTGGCAGGCAGTGTCAGACTTGCCAAGCTTTAAAGTTTTTCCTAATTTCAATTCAAGGTTTTATGAACAGCTTACTATATGACCACCAATATTAATTTCATGTTAGAGATAACTTTAAAAATAGGACATCATCCCTATCCCAAAAAATTTATAATCTACATGGAGAAACAGGCCACATATGTGTAGAGACACAAAAAGTCATACCAGACATCACATCAAAGAAGTCATTAATAGGTAAAGTTAGTGCCATATTATGGTAGACAGAGGGTGGGAGAGGCGTCCCATTTGAAGCTGGGATGGCAAGCATTTTGGGTAATCGAGCACAGTAGGACATTGTTCCTGTTAACAGATACTTTTGGCCAAAAGTGTAGAAATGGAACAAGTCTAGACTCAGAAAAAGTATAGTTTGGCAATAGAAGGAAATACATGTTTATACATTCCTATTCAGGCAGTTGGAACTTTGAAAATATGCATAAAATCATCTACATTTGATTTGCTCTTCTCTACGACAGCCAGCCTGGATACTTGGAATTTTCTGAACGTGTCTATGCATCCCATCTCTGTCTTTGTTGATGTTTTCTTCCTTAACATCTATGACGTTTTCATCTGTCTTCCTTATGTCCCTGAAGTGAGGATTATAAAACCTAGCATTTTGTTTTTGAGCCAACTCTGCTAAACTGGCAAAGCTCGGGTGGGAAAAGTTTATAAAGTCATTTTTAACTTAAAAAATCCATGAGCCATTAATAATACCAGATGAGACACTACTGTGGGAGCAGTGGCCCAGATGGAGTGTATTGGGCCGGTACCATTTGAAGCCCAGAGGAATATTTATCTGGACATTTTATCACTTTCCGCATCACTGGACACGACAGCTTACACTCACAACTTACAGGAAGGCTTATGCTGGCTCACTGCTTTACTCCAGTCAGATGGCTCCAAGGCAGAAACAGCAGGGCAGAGGGTCATCGTAGAGCACAAGGTGTTCAGCCTATGGCAGCCAAGAAGCAGAGAGAAAAGGAAGCAGCCAAGGACAAGATCACACCCTTTCTGTCATGCCTCCAGCAGGTTCTACCTCCAAACAGCACATTCGACACTAATTCATCAGCGGATGAACCCACTGGTGAAAATAAGGCCAACGATATTGAGTCACCTTTCAACTCGTGAGGCTTTTGATGCGGGGCATTTTAGATCTACATCATAACACTGGGTCAAAAATATCTTTGGGTTACTCTTAAAAACATGGTTATTTTTTCCCCCCTTGAAATCACTGCTTTTTTGTCTTGTATGTCTCTTAACTTATTCCACTGTAGGCTTGCACTTGGGTGGGTTATCAACAGACTCGAGCTCCTTAATAAAGAATGCACCGCACTCAAGCTTTCCATCTCCCAGAATGCCTAGCGTTATGAATGCATGCTTACTGCTTCATAACATGAATAGAATGTAAGGATGAAGAATCTGAGCCTGAAAAAGTAAACTGAAGATACACTATGGAATTGTAAATAATAGACTTTCACTGAGAATTGTTTTACAATAGTTTGGTGTACACTGGTTTTACCCCTAACATAATCAGAATGCTATAGGCCCATAAACTTCCCCAAATTATCTACTCTGTTGTTTCAAAACTATTGTAAAATATGTGTTCATTTGTTTCATTTATACTACTAGTTTCTCTTTGTTCACCGCAAAACAAGTTTGTTCTTTTGTTTCTTTTTTGTAAAAGAGTCTTCCTTGTTTATGACTTTTACTCTGAGTAACATGTTGGTCATTCTTTTAAGATCATGAAGCACAATGTACAAACTATTGTTATTTTCTAAATATTTTGTTATGAAATTTTGTTGTAGTTTTCATAGACATAACAAGAGTGCCTCGTATGTTTTTCTTATTAATATCTACTTGTACTACATTGAAATAAAAAATGAAACAACCCTAAGTAATAACAGCAAATTGCTATTCTACCACAGGGTCTGCGTTTTTCAAGAAAAACAAAGGTAACATGATTTGTCTATGAATCACACCTCTAAGGGCCTTTCAAAGAGATTTTTAAAGAAGAAAAAAAAGTTTGAACAAAAAAGGAAATATGTACCTAGGGTGAAAATTTGAGTTTCAAAGAGATGAGAACTCTTTATCACATTGTGATAGAAAAAGTATAGGTTTGGGTGATCAAGATTCAAATTTCAAGATCAGAACTCAGATCTACCATTTAGCTCTACTATTCTACCACTGGTGCCCTTGGAAAGTATTTAAGTAACTATTCTGAACTTTAATATTTTTTATGTAAAGGAGGAATAATTATACCTACTTCCAAAAAGTTTAATGTTAAATATTTTGGTTAATTTTGTAAAAAGCACAGAAACATAAAACTTGCCTGTGAACATCTAATCTTTTACCAAATTATAATCTACGTCTTCATTTATATTTCCATTCACCTTGATGTTTTCCTATTTGTTACCTGATTAAGTTTTTAGAAGCATCTTCTAAATTTCTGTATCAATAAATGTGCTATAAATACATAAATGGACTTATAATCATGTAGAAGATAGGCTAGAGTTTCCAATTAATTGCTTTTGGGATCTGCCCCGGGGATTGGTGAAGAACACTTGTAGTGTGTTTGCTGGGTCATGGAAAAGCAGCCCTCCGGTCTATGTCTAGTCCCTTACCTTTCTAATCTGAGACGCTTCTTGCTCTGCTCGGCTTCCAGGCTGTAATGCAATAAGCAGATTTGCTCCACCATGCTCTTTGGCCATGTCCTCTCTGCCAGTTTATGACGGGCTGAAATCTGAAATCTCAGGGAAATTAAACCTCTCCTCCTTTAAATTGTGGGTGTTGGGCTTTGTATCTGGGCAATGAGAAAGATTAACAAAAACTATTTGTAAAACTATTGGAGAATAATAAAAAAGAAACCTTAAGAAGCTTAAAAAATGTGATCTCCACAGACCTGTAATATCTTCCCATTACAATCCTGACTAACAAAAAATACAATAAAAATATTGGGGGGAAAAGCATGACTTAAACATTTCTCCAAAGTGAGAAAAGAGATGCCAAGGATTATACCTGTCAAGAGTTATAAGCATCCCAGGCACTTTGACTAGACAGCTTTCACTTCTGTGGCCAATGCTGTAGATTTTCCTGAGGTTGTATGCTTGACAGGTAAACATTCTCAGGTAGAACTTGAAGGAAATGATTATGTAAGAGCTTTACAAATTTTTTTTTTTTTTTTTGGTTTTTCTCCGGTACCGGGAACCAAACTCACGACCTTGCGCTTGCCAGGTAGGTGCTTTTGCCGCTGAGCTAAATCCCCAGCCCCGCTTTACAAATTTTTAACTTCTTTATGTCAAAGCTCATCATTTTCGTAGATCAGAGTCACATGTAAGAAACCTATAGATGGTTTTGGCTGGTTTTATATATTTTGACATGGTCAAAACTGAATTTTAGTCTGTTGTTCCTAGAACTGGACCATAGTTTTTATTAAGGTCCAAGTTCACTTTGTGCTCTTCCTGTGGATGATTCACTTCAAAAGGAAAACAAGGCTGACCTTGACCTGTTTGCTTTCAGTGGGCACTTACGCAGATACCAACAGCAGTCACTGTGTCCTAAACTGAGATGTCACGTCAACGTAGCAGACACCGCTGTCCATCAAAAGGTAGTCTCCACATTCATGAAGAAAACTCAGTGAGCTGTGTGTAAGGTTTTCAGCCCATAAACTTTTTTGGGTAACATAAATACCCTAAGAATAAGCACCTTAAATGTCACAAAAATGCAGAGAAAGGCAGAAATAGCCTTCTGTTTCATGATATCAAACCACACAGCTGCTGACATTTCTTAAGAAGATTATTTGAACATTATGGTCAAGAAAGCAAAGATCATCCTATTCACAAGTAACCTTTGAAGAGATTATGAAGATAAAAGAACAAAATAGGATGTGAAAAGATTGAAAGTTATTTCTTGACTATATGTTATTAAAGAAGCCCCAGATATTTTAACAGTATATATATATTATAATTATGATTAACTGTATATTATAACTTTTGGGAAACCTATCACTGTGCTTGTCATAAGTAAATAGAAAATAATTGCATATTTTCTATATGAAATGTCTGTTCAACATTTACAATTATGGACATATATGTTTAAAATTCTATTAGACACTCAAGTAGAGCCATCAGTTAAAAGAATGAAAAACTGGAAAAAGGTCTGGATTAGAGATATAAAATTAAAATTAACATGATATATATAGTATTTAAAAATAAGCCTAAAATATGAAAAAATTATTTCCACATAAAACTTGCACACTAAGAGTGAATTTCCGAAGCACTGATTCTTGTAGGTCACTGATCTGAAAAGTGATGTATTTAAGAGAATGCTCACAGGGCACTGACAGGCAGCTTTGGGTCATGGGTCATGTAACTCAGATTTCTCTAGTGTGAAATGAGGCTTGCATCTGCTCTAATGTTATTGCTTTTCAAACTTTTTTGGTGGTTCTTCTATTTATCCCTTATTTTAAATGTTTGTGCCCTTTAGAGACTGCTCTTTGGATCTTTATTTCCATTAAATATTCTCCAAATATGATTCTATCAAATTTATGCTATAAATGGCATCTGTAGTTCATTAATGTCTGAATTTTATCTTTAATCGTGAGCCATCACTTTAGTTCCAGATTTGACATTTCTCCTGAGATGTCTCATATTATCCAACACCTAGCAGCTAACAGCTAATATTGGTAAAGAACACTCAACTGATAAATAATACAACTTATATTATTCACCCAAATCTAAAATTAGAGGGATCTTTGTACACATTTTTCTTTATACAGCACTTTCTTTCTTTCTTTTCTTCTTTTTTGTCTTTTTGAGACAGGGTCTCACTATACAGTTCAGACTAGTTTTGAACTCATTTTGTAGTCCAGGCTGGCCTTGAACTCACAATGATCCTCCTGCCTCAGCCTCCCAAGTGCTGGGATTACAGGTGTGCCACCAAGCCCGGCTCTATAGAGTAATTTCAATGCACAAAATCTTTTCCATTCTATCTTTTAAAATGCCATCTCAAATCTATTGACTTACTACCCCTTTGCCATGCTGTAGTCTTAGCTACAGTTATTGTATTAGGGACTGTGGAAGTCATTTCAAAGTCTCTCATTTATTCATTTATGCCCCAACAATACATTTTTTCACTTAACAGTCTCAATAATAATTTTTTTTATAGGATGAGAGAGATATATATCAGTATGCACATGGTTTCAGTTTTCCTATATGGTGACTGTTTACCCAAAGTAACATACCACTTCTCTTAGAAATCATGAAGTATGATGACAATAAGAAAAAAATACATTTCAAATGACAAATTGCTTAGCTCAGTTTTCAGAAACATTTGGAAACAGAAAGAAGCTGGAGTCCAAGTGCTATGTCACTGCTACTGAATGCTGCTCTTCCGGGAAGATCAGAAATGTGTGGGAGGAAGGGGAACCGAGTGGGAGGTGTCTGGTAACCTGAGAGGAACAGGTTTCAAGAAATCACAACACAAAGATGTTTAAGCATGTGAGCAAACTTCTGACACGTGACAGTGAACTTGCTGCTGCAGCTAAGGAGCATGAGTTCTAAGGAGGCTGCCGCCAGTAAGTGGGGGCCAAGGTGACGGGTGTAACAGTGGTGTCAAAGACAACGCCACCAACACATGTCCTACAGTCGGAAAGATTCCCTCGGGTAGGTTTCTCTTCATGACGATTGCAATAAAGGGCACACAGAGGATGGGCATGCAGGGCTAGCAGAAATTACTGTTGCAATATTTATGGTAGCTTGCTAACTTTGTTGGCTTTAGACCATCTAGGAAATTAATAAATCAAATTTCTGGGCATGTTGGGGTAGGTATTGAGGTATGACTTTGAATCATATGTCTTGTTCATTTCTCATTCTTTTCCTTTGATTTACTTCTTCAGGAGCTATGAGGTGACCAGTTTTTATCTGCCAAGCTGTTGCACTGTGAAGTTTGGGTTTGGAGTCAGTTGATGAAGGACTGAATCCTCTGAAATGGTGAATCAAATGAAACCTCTCCTCCTGTAAATGGTGCGTGTTGGGTATTGTGTCCCAGCGAATTGAAAACCAACACAGAAACTTGTAGTGAGAGAGAAGCTATTGGTGTTTCAGCACCTGATCGGGTGGTTTATCACACTGTAGAACTGGCTTGTTGTTTGGGAAGTTTTGGAGATGTAGGCTACAGAAGCCCTAACATGTTGTAAATAGAGATATATGAGTGGTTTTGGTCAGAGCTTAGAAAAAGAATGCTATTAGGAATGCAGACAGTAAAAGGCCAGGCTTAGGGGGTTTCAGGTGGGAAGAAGTCCATTGGCAATTACTTTGTGTAGTGTACTTTGGAGAAAAGTTTTATATGCACTTTTCCCTTGTCCTGAGACTTTGCGTGAGACTGAGATCACAGATGAAGGAGTAACTGATTTGGTGGAGGAAATTTCAAGGAGCCTAACATTCAGGCTGAGGCATGGGTACTGCCAGATGCTTTTACACAGTTTTATAAGGAGAACTGGGAGCAGAAAGCAAAACAGAACTATTTGAAAAGCTTGAATTTTGGCCTAAAAAATGCCCCACATATTTAGTTGGGCGAGAGGCAGTGTGGTTGCTGAAGAGATTAGCACCAATATAAAGAACTAATACTCTATACAAGGCCAGAAGGAAAAGTGTTTTGAGGGTGTCTCAGAAGTAAGCAAGGGTGCACCCATTGCAGGACGAAGGGAATAAAAGGGTTAACACTTCCTTTGAGAAGAGAGCTGCAGGGCCCCCACTCTAGAAAGGTTGCCTGGGAAATTGGTTTTCTAGCATTCATTTTTCTGTGCTTAGCCATCCAAGCACTGAGACCTCTGCGGTCATGGTTAAATGGAGCCTGGGTACTGCTGTCCTTACCAGAAGTCCTTGGCATCGTTCATATGATGATGGTTTTATCAATCAAGCATTGTGGGGTCAGGAAAGGCCCCAATCAGCTTGTAGGGGAAGTCCTAGGAGGCCAACCAAGGAAAACCTAAGAGGGCAATGCATGAAGCTATTGGAACAAACCCAAAGCTGCACTGGAGATTCCAGGAATTTGGAGCTACTAGGAACATGGAATGTCTGGCGAGAGAAGTTGCACTTTGTGAGTGGAGCCAGACCAAGAGGAGGCCAAGTGGACTGCACCCAGCAAAGCAAGCGGTATGGGGCCACTGAAGCTCCGGAACTCCCACTTTACCGCGCTCTGGATGCTGCGTTTAGGGTTTCAATGTTAATGCTTGCTTTGCTGGAGTACCACATTGTCTTGATTTTATTTCTTTTCTATCCCATTGTTACCCCTTTTTGGGATAGGAATGTTTAACCTGTGCCATTGTACCTTGATATTAAGTCACTTGGATTTTGCTTGTTTGTTTTTGCAGGGGCTTGCAGCTATTCATTTGCCTTGTGTCTCAGAAGAGATTTTGAGTTGGACTGGAAGCAACAGTTGTCAACCATCACTGGGGTTGTCTCAAGACTCTGAGAAAGGGATTATTGTGTTTCAATTGTATTTGCCGTACTTGTATCACTTTAGGTGAAATCATGGCAGTCATTGCAGTCAGGGTTTGCAAGGGAATAGATTGAATACAGCACACATAATTTACAGGGTTATATTATCTGAATATCCTATTGGTTTCATTTTTTAGTTCTACTTATCTGGGGGGCTGTAATACATAATTTAACAAAATATAACATAACTCTATGTAATTATAAGTTGAATGTTAGTTATAATATATGTTTTTAAGATCTTAAACACTTGTATGGGACAAGAGTGTTTAATTATTGAAGTGTTCTTACAGACCATCTCAAAAGCACTGGTCTTGTAGAAATTTAATTACATTCAGTCCTTCAGAATCAACCTGTGAATTGGTTTGATGTTCTTGTGTCCTTGCGCATTGTTTCTCATATTTAGGGTCTGGAACACTGGATTTGAACAGAGATAATTTTAGAGATTTCTTGGAAACATACATCTTTTCACAAATATATATATATATATATACATACATATATATGTATACATATTATATATATGTATACATATCAGTATCTTTGCTGAATTTCATATATATGTATACCTATCAGTATCTTTGCTGAATTTCATATATATATATATGCAACATCTTTGTTCATTTGTTCTCATAATAACCAAATGTTAAGGTTTTACAATGGTGGATGTGTTACCTTGTAAAACGTTTTCCTTTAAATGGAGATGAAGGAGATATAAACTTTATTTGAAGAAAAACTGATATTCTTATATTAGTTTAAAAATATTATAGTGTATCTGAAGTGGCATGGGTGAGAAGCTTCACTTCCTGAGAATTTATGCAAAGGTAATCACTCATCCCTGAAGATTAGTGAACCTCAACTCCACGTGATCGTATTTTTTTATTTGTTTCATCAGTGACATGCTTTCAGGGAACAGAAAAGTCCTCTAAATTCTTAGTTAGTGCTAGCAACCAGCTGCCAAACTCTGCTGCTTAATGCTTCATATAAATTATCAAATTCATCTTAAAAAAAAAACTCTGTAATTTATGTAAACTAAATCACTCATAGCTAAAACATTTGTAAACTCAACTCCATGTCAGTATTTTTCTGTTTGTTTCATCAGTTGCATGGTTTTACGAAATATAAAAGTCCTCTAAGATCCTGGTTTCTATTAGCAACTCAGTGCAGAACTCTGCTGCTAAATATTTCATGTGCATCATGGAGTTCATCTTCATAAAATCCCTGGAAGGTAGATGGCATCCTTAGTGTTTAGATAAAGAAGACAAGCCTCAGAAAAGTAAATAAATTTCCTCAAGATCACCTTGATACTTAGCAAAAAAATCACCAGTGGCCAGAGTTTGGTCTTAGTCCCATCTGTCTCACATCTCTGGTCTGTACTGTCTGATTTCCCCAAAGATTAATGGCAAACCAATCTTTAATTTAGCATCTTTCCTTGGACTGTACTAAGTTTTTTCATTTACTTCAACAGCATCTGACAGTCTCAAAATCCTTTTTCTATTAAGACACAGAAGCAGATTATAAAATGAGCTTTGTCTATATGTATGGTCTATGGGATACAAAAAAAGATGCCTCAAAAAGACAACTAGTCAATGAGAAGCTGGAAATTAAGATTTTGATTCTTCCTATCTCACCCAGTACTGAACTGATGCATTTCTTTTCAGGAGAAAAGCTTTCCATATTTGAATTTGAGATAAGTGATGTGGTAATGTAGTGATGTAGAAAATGTAATTTTCATTCATTGCCCTGGTCTTTGATTAAAGAATTATAGCCTTGCTTTGTAAAGCAGGCTTTTTCAGTGACGAATTAAAATCACCACGAGCTTCATTCCGTTTCCTTTTTTATTGTGTCTTGTGTCTCGAGCCTCTCTTAAGATCACCATGTAAACATTTAATGATGATGATGTTAACAAACAGAAAGACCTTGTTATACTAATGAACCTAATAAATGTATATAAACTAATACCTGTATGTCATAGTTAACTTTAGTGAATACACATTAAAGAGTCTCACAAGACTGCAATTCCACACAACAATAACCTCCTCTAATTCTACGAATTAAAAATCCAGGAACAGGGACGTGGAAAAATTATCAGCTCCATCCTCACTATGTAATAATCATTACATGTCTAATAAAAAGATGGATTATTTCTCCCTAAATGCTCAATTTTTCTGAAAATCTGTCCTTTCCCACTCAGTGAGCTTGGCTTCTAAAAGGGAGGGATCTGTTCAGCCATGCCTGAAGCTATTTTTCAGGTTAGTTAAGTACCAAAAACAGACAGTAACTGTGGTGAATGAATCATTATCTGCCACTGCAGAGTGAGGGTCAGAAGTGTGTGACTCAGTGATGCAAGGTCTGGACCTCAGCTATGAGTCTACTAGCACCTCAGTTATTACTTAGGAAAAAATCACCAGAGACCGTTGGCCATTGGCAATTTGATCTTGGCAAAAGAAGACTAACTTTGAACCACATTCTAGAGCTGATTAAAACACAGTTTATATAGACTTTATTTTTACCAGGTCCATACATATATATCAGGATTATGCATACACATTACTAGACAGATATGCGTTAGAATAAAGTATCTTTAATTCAACTTATGTAGGTAGAAGATATCTTTTTTATTTATTCCCTTTTCCGTTATCTAATTCTGACACTGGCCTGGTATATCAGCTACATTTCTGGATATTTGCTGGGGCACAAATGTAAAATGCAGAACTAATAAGAGAAATGTAGATTTTAATTAAAGAGCAAAAAGGAAAGCATTTTCTATGGTTAACAATAGAAATGGTTAAAGTCTTCAGTTGGCCCTTTTTATTGAACTTATTTCTTCCTATTATGAGATTTAATTTAAAATATGAAAAACTTTCTTGCCAGGAAGGGTTTACAGAAGGTGCTTATAAAATACACTGTAAATATTGAAAACCAAGATGTGTATCACAATTGTTAAAAATTAAGGTACAATACAGTGAAAGCTAAAAGTATAAGCATACAGGAATCTATGGTTTGGTTTTGAGAGAAAAAAGGCAAAATTAATGTTAGTCTGAATTAGCCAAAAAGACCACTGAACTCATTTATTAACCCTCCAAGGATAACAGTCTTGTGGTTAATTAAAAATATTTATGTTCTCCAATTCAGTTTACTTTATAAGCACTCTACATTTCTTTAAATGCCTTTAAAGTTAAAATTACATTTATATGAGAATAGTGTGTGTAGATATTTACAATTCCAAGGTAACCTTCATCCCTTAAGCAAAATAAAACTCTAATGTTCCATCTAAGATCATATAAGCCTTACAAATTCAAGTAATTGAACTTAAAGACCAGCAGAAATAACAAGACAAAAGAAAACATAACTTCTGGGCTACCTTGAGAAACTCCTTCATTTCTCTGTAGACACTAGACCTAGTGAGGCCAGATAATCTGCCCAGTGTCAACTGAAACAAATGTTTTCTGTAAATTCTCATAAAATAAAAGATTTACCCTGCAGCACAAACTTGGTGATGTTTACTGAGCGGGCCAGATATGAACAATGCCTATGTTACAGTGATTTCAGGTTTTCAAAGTAATTAATCATTCATCACCTAAAAATCCTCGTAGGATTTCCTGTTTCCCATTGGTAAGAACTGTACTTCCCGCACGCTATTTTGGGTGTACAAACATCATTTACGTCTCATTTCCTACTATCCCTTCCTAGTCCAACCTCACTGAATTGTTATTTAATACCTCTGTGTTTGTCTGTAAAATTCTCTTCCTTAAAACCATTTTTACCTGCTAAATCCTACTCTTACCTAAAAAAATCCAATATTTAAAACACTGACAGAGTTATCACTGTCCCTTGAATTTTCCCTTGTATCTTATACATACATTTTCTATATGTTCCAGAAAATTGTCTGGAAACTCTTTGACTAATATTCAGTTTTCCCTACTAAATTATATACCCTTCAAGGAGAGGGTCATTCTTTCTCATATGTATCTCTTATGCCTAAAATAGGCATGGTAACAATTAAGATTACTTTCTAAATAGTGCCTCTTGCTGATTTCTTCATTCTGTAATACATTTAACATAACCATTAATCAACAATAAAAAATGAGGGGCTGGAGATTTAGCTCAGTGGCACAGTGCCTGCCTGGCAAGCGCAAGGTTGTGAGTTTGATTCCTGGTACCAGAAAAAAATCAAAACCAAAACCAAAAAAAAAAAAAAAAAGAAAAAGAAAAAGAATAATATAAAATGAAAGTTAATATTGGAGTTATAAATTACTGATTAAGTCCAAACCACTAATGTTCAAAGTAACAGTTTGTTGATTTTACTAATGTAGAAAATTGTCTATATTTTTCAACATAAATGAGAAAGGGAAGTTTTTGTTAGCCAAAGAGAGACAATTCATTTCTAGAATGTAATATGAATTTTCAAGGGGACAAACCATATTTAAACTATGGAAAGGAGAGAGTTCTGTGGTCTCTGCAACCTGAACACCTTGTAGTGATCAGCAGAAATAGCCTAACCTGCTTTTGTGTCCACCTGACAGGTTAATCACATGTGGCTCCATGCTTGCCAAAATTTTTAAAATTTGATTTGCCATTAATGGAGTAGGTATAGTGACTAAATAATAATTGATTCACTTAGTCTTTTTTTTTTTTGGTTTTTCTCTGGTACCAGGAACAGAACTCATGACCTTGCGCTTGCCAGGCAGGCGCTTTGCCGCTGAGCTAAATCCCCAGCCCCTTGATTCATTTAGTCTTAACCCTCACTATAAACTCAGTAACTTTCCATCCTGGTTTATATGGCACTTTTTCATTGAAAAATCTATTACAATAGATTTTAATCAGATCAATTGCAGGTATATTAGCAGGAATGGGACTTCTCAGAGTGCAAAGCAAGGGTGAGACTCTAAATTAGCTATTGGTTCAGAACCCATACAGGGGGGTCCTAAATAAGTGATAAACTCATCCTCCTCGGAAGTCACTTGTACTTTCTATAACTGCAACCAGAGGCAGTGAATTCAGGGAAATTTTAGAGCTTGACATCTACATTAGATCCTTCAGCTTGTGCCCTAGTGGAATATTTAAAGCAATCTAAATTTGCTGCTCTTATTGAACAGTCCTAGACAGTAAAAAATAAGGAAACCTGATGAGTCAAATGCGGATTCTAATGATTAGAAAGTGAAGAACTAGTCAAACCCTTTTAGATGGAGAAAGAACAATTGCTAATTTGGATTTGCACAGATATTCCACATCTTTAAATTGATAATCCCTCCTTTTTGAAGTGTAATAAAACCATATCTCTTTAGTTTCAAGAACCAGAGGATTCAAGCAGCAAAATAAATTGTAAGGAGCAGACAAAATGAGCAAATAGGTTTAAATTGGTTAAGATAAGAGATGAACTAGTGAGTCAAATTTCTTGGCAACTTCAGTATGTACTGAATAATGACTAGGAAGAGTTTCAGTAGAATTTTATGCATGAAAAATAAGCACAAAGGAAAATGAGGAAGTATTTAGCACAGAACAAAAGCACATAAATAGATAATCTGGTGATGAAAATGAGGAAACGAAACTTTGGAAAAATTTACTTGATGTTGATTCTGATCACAAAGACTGCCTATTAGATTACTTAAATTGCAATAAAATTAAACAGACAACTCAGATCCTAAGAAATATTTCATTCTGAAGGAAAAACTCAGTGACATAAGAGGTAAGTCTTAAAATTTCATTGTCATATTAGTTTTTATAAAGCTTTATTCTAACTTCTTGCTGTAGCATATATTTAACTTAGAAAACACAGATTTATTTGTTGAGGGCACTTTAAATTGTTTTCTAGAAGTAATCAGTAATAGACAGACAGTAGATAAAGAGGTGGGTCAGTTGGCAAACATAAATGGATATAGGAAGATTAATAGAAAGTTGAATTGATAAACAGATAAAGTTGGTTTAGAAAGCTCTGAAATTTAATTGACTTTAAAGTCCTTTAATAGTTGCAGTATAGGCACTACACTATTGCCTTAGGTTTGGGGGTGAATGGCATATATCATTTTTCATATTTATTTTTTGAATCTCAATGTTGTTTTCTTTTTTCTTTTTTTATTTTAAAGATAAAAGAACGGAAACATATTAACAAACACACAGATATAAACAACACAAAAATAATAAAAGCAATGCAGATTTCTATTGCTTTATTGAAAGGAACAGTTAATGTTTAATTGTTTGATCAATCTGGCATATATAATTTTAAAGAAAAATATATTTTACAGGACTTTTCAGATATAAGTTGATTTTGCCCAAAGCAGTGTACATAGACTCAGCTACATACTATAATCTCACAGCCAATGAAGACTATTATGTAAAAACAAAAATTCCGGGGCTGGGGATTTAGCTCAGTGGCAAAGCACCTGCCTCACAAGCACAAGGTCATAAGTTCGATTCCTGGTACCGGAGAAAAACCAAAAAACAAACAAACAAAAAAAAAACAAAAAACAACAACAACAAAAATTCGTAGAATGTAAAGCAACCACGGAATCAAAACCTCCAGGTGAGGGGCTTGAAAGTAGGAAGCTATGAAAGCATTACTGAGATTCCTATGGTTTCAGTGCTTACTTTAGGAGTGCTCATGATTCCAGGAACAATGGTTTTAATATGTGAACTTTCCCTAAGAATGCAATGTATGACTTCGGGGAAATTGGGACAATAAGTGCTACATTTTATCTTCCAGGGTATGTATTCAGTCTAGTTGTATCCAGAATGGGTTAAAAGCCCTCCAATTCTATATTTAAGCCTTTGATAAGTGCTGAAAGGTGAGAATAGAGTAAGGGGAAATAATACCACCAAATAGCAATAACAACAAAAAATGAACCTTTCCTTCCAAAGAGTTTCCACTCTGGATTGGCACGCACGAAGAACAAAGATAAATTCTGAGCATACGTGCAACGATATGTGATCAAGCACGTGGCTACTGAGGCAGTGTTAACAGGAAGGTAAATAAGAGGTTAGTGCGGGCTTGAGCTGTATCACAGTTTAGAAGCCAAGTGAGCTCAGGGGACTGCTGTAGCGCACATCTAGTCCAGTGGGGAGAGTATTTTGCATACAGACTTTTGAAAGGTGAGGTGAGATACTGAGATGTTCACTGTAGGGGGAGCACAATGAAGAACAAATGCAGGAGTGCGTGTAGCATGCCCCCAGGCTGTCAAGGAGCTCATCCCCGGAGCAATATTTCAACTATCCCTCTGTTCCTTGTTCTTTATCGTACTACTGCAGTGTTCTCTGAACCAGCATCGTTCAGAAGATCAGGCCACAGAAAGGATGGTCCCATTCACTTTTCCTTTTTGATTCTGTTATAGGAACTGAACCCAGGACCCACAACACTGAGCTTCGTCTCCAGCCCTTTTTGTATTTTTATTTTGAGTAGACTCCATATGTTACTAAGTTGGTCAAGCTGGTTTCGAATTTGAGATCGTCCTGCATTAGCCTCCGAGAGTGCTGGGATTACAAGTGTCTTCTCCCACACCTGAGCTGAAGTGTGCTGCTCCTGCATTCAGCAGATGGACACATGTGATTCTCTGAACGGCTTTCAGATGCTAAGGTACCTGAGGTGTGGGAGGAGCACAAGGGGTGAGGAGGAGAAAGGATGCAGTGGTGACACAGGGAGCTTTTCAGACCTTGGGCAATTTGTGGTCTAAACTATATGGGTTTGTGGGTTTATCTGCATACTTGGGGCATTTTAAGCAATTCTCTAGGGCTGCAAAATGTGAAGCAGCCTACAAAGTACTATGTTTACATAATATTTTCTAAGTACATCAAATTGCCTTTTCAACACCACCATGTTATCATTTCTTTTTAAAAGATGAATTCTGACTTATAATTAGACTGGGAATCTGTGCTCTAATCCAGTTCTGAGATGTGCTTGTGACCTATTTTTCTGAATACTTGAAAAACATCTGCTCCATGAACAAGCTATGTGTTCATCTCCTTTTCTTTTCTCTTTTTCTACCACTTTATTCTTTCTCAACCTTCCTCTGCCATTGTCTCTTTATCTCCCGGTCTCTGCCATTCTTTTTTCTCTCTTTCTGTCCCTCATCACACCGAATGTGAAACTTGAACTGAGCGCTATAAGTGCCCCGTCATCTTTAAGCATTTTGTATGAAATTTTTAATTGACTCCTTCCCAGGCTCCGTAGTCAGGATTCCTTGATCAGAATTCTCCCCAGTAGACTTGTCCCTCCTCTCCCTCTCTCCTTCCCCTTCCCCGTCTCAGGCTGTCTGGGTCGGCTGACTTGCTTTGTGCTGAGGTCATCCCTGATCTCCACCTGTTTCAGAAAGGTAAGGAGTTACATTGCATTCTCAGGAGGGATTTATTTAGTTTCGCATTTTATTTTTATGCACAATCCTGAGAGCAAGTCTTTTCCTACAAAGTCCTGTGCGGTTTCAGTCGTGAAGGAGTGCGCAGCCCTCACCAGTGAGGCCCTGCCCATGAAACCCCAATGAGGCCTTGAGATATACCTGCCCACAGATGAGGAGTGAGCAGAGAGTCTTAAGTTTTGTCTAAAGGTCAATGAGGTTGCGGTCTCTGGGCACCTTTCCCCAACAATCCCTGCTTTCAGGGTGTGGCAGAACTGAGAAGAAGAGGATGCAGCCACAATTCCTATGTCACCATCCCCCTCTACGGCCATCCACAGTGATCCCAGGGGTCTCTCACAGGGACATGTAATCAGTGTTCAGTACGTGTCTCGCTCTGCCAGGCAGGCACTGTTAGATGACCGGGACAGAGGAGCACTCTGCTAGATCCTTGTAACAGCCTTGTAAGACACAGGAATATCATTTCTAATTTACAGAGGAGGAAGCAGGTGTAAAGAGGCTACGTGATTTACCCAGGTAATACAGGTACTACAAATTTCAGAAAAGGGACATTAGCTCTTCCAAACAAAATAAGCACATTTAGTTTTCAGAAAAGCAGTATAATACCAAGTAAATATATTTTCTGGGAATTCTTTTTTGTTTCATATCTATTATATTAACCTCTAGAAATTGAAAGAAGACTTTAGGCATTAAGAGAACAGAACATTTGGTAAGAAGGCAGACACTAAAATCTAAAAAAGCACACTGACTTTTTAAAAGTGCACTGATTTTTACAATATACTGAAGTGCAGTGTACTTTTAAAAGTACAATATTCATTTTAAAGTACACTGACTTTAAAATACACTTTTAAAAATGCACAGATTTTAGAAAAATACATGGATCTAAAAAATACACTGACATCCTTTCAGTGGGGCTCTTGCAGTCAAGAGGAGCAGACCATTCTCCAGCAAAATTTCTTTAACATTTTTATTTCTTTAGTAGATAAACTAGTGATGCAACTAAAACAATAAGAACCCCTAAGGCTTGTTCTGCTTCAACTCACTAGAGTGCCTCCCACACAGAAGAGAGAAAAATAACAGCAAAATTTAAAACTGAAAATTAATACATTACAAAGAAACTTCAAGAGCAACTAATAAAATGAATATGCCAACTGATCTAGCAAAAGACCAAGAAAACACAAATACTAACTGTAGTTTGATAAAGGGAGAACTGTAGCTCTAGTGGAAAATAAATGCATGACATCCTAGACACTGTGATGGATTTTGTACATTGTTTTGTATCTGGAATCAAACGCAGGACCTTGTGCTTACCAGGCAGGCACTTGTGCCACTGAACTATATCTCTGGCTGATTTTATAGGTAGAAGAATTGCTAAAATTTATTTAATAAGTGATAATAATTCTAAACAGGTCAATAGTCATGAAGTATATTAAAAATGCTGCCAAAGAGTTACTTTCCTGAAAGAGTGTCAGACACAGAGTTTTGAAATGCATTCTTCATCTTTATAGGAACACATAATTCCAATGCTGTTAAAGGATTTTAGAATTGAGCAGAATATACAATAATTACTATTTTATAAAATCGGAATAACAGTTATCTAAGTCATGAGAATGCAAGTACACAAACGGGAATTATAGAATAATTTCATTACCATGAGGAATAGGAATAACCCTTAAAAACTCAGCAGTACAATGCAAGAATAATTTATTATGGCCAAGCATAGACTAGATTTTGAAAGCAAAGATGTGTTAGAGCTGGTATATCAAAACCATAATCCATTATCATAATAGATCAGTGAAGGAAGACCATATACTGTCTTTAATATATGCTTACAAAGCACTTGATAAAAACAACTTTTTCTAATGAAAATATTTAGTAAATAGGGGTTAATAATCATTTCTTAAAATATATACATTAATATGTATACAAGTGCACATGTACATGCGGTTATATGTAATATCAAAAGATCACAAACTACCAAAGGTCAGTGTTAGGGTTACACTTAGTGGTGATATTTTCAAAGCAGTGGAAATTAAAAACAATATTAATTTATAGATATTTTTATCACTAATACTATTTAATATTATCTTAATGTACTGACACATATGGTTAGGTAATAGTTTGAATATAGAAAGAAATATTGTAAGGATTTGAAATGGACAGAATTTTTAAAATTCTCAAAGCAATGAAATAGTTAAATTTAATTAAAACATTTCTTATATTATAAACAATGACTCATAGAAAATTTTATTGAAAAATAATTCTACTTCCCAAGGCAATAAAACCATGATACATTTTTAAAGAATAAATTTAACTAAAATGCAGAGGTGGTAAAAATTATACTCTATTGAAAACTTGAATGGTTTGGAACATCGTTGGTGTTGAATTGGATGATCCAGCATTGTAAAGATATTGGTGCTTCCTCTATTAATATAGAAGTAAAATGCTTCTCCATAAAAAAGTGAACAACATTAGACCTTGTCTAGATAATTTATTGCTGTAACGTAGAACCTACAGCATTACCTGGCACTTATCAATTTTAATAAATTCTTGCACATTGGATAAACAGATGTATGCTTATATGGTAAAAAGTAATTTGTAAAGTAGATATGTGACTTTATGTTGTCTACTATCAAGTTTCTATTTAAAGTACATGACCAAAGTATTTGCAGTGCTCTTTATTACAAAATACATTCTTACTTCCTAATTTTTATTTCTATAATTTTCAAATTGTTATAATAAATATATAATTGTATGAGGTTAAAATGCTCAAATATGAAAAATTGTTTATTTACAGTGAGGCTGTGACATTCAGTATCATCTGAACTTGCATTCTTTATGATTAAATTAATTATGTCTGAGTGCTACAGTTCAGCCGTGGTGATGGTATATATTGCAAAGGAAAAGCACTGAGAATGATTAAATATTTTTCGTTAAAGAAAACAAATATATTCAGGACAAGTCTTAACTGCATAAGTTAGAGTTTACAAAACACTTTCACATAGGTGCTCATTTAATTCTCATACTATTGTTTTTACTATAGACATAAGATGAATAATTCTTAGAATGGACAAAGTATCCATAGTTACCATATTAACGCAAAAGCAGGACTTGAACTTGCCTTAACTGCTGCACTGGATGGCTAAGCAATGACAATTATCTTTATGTAGCTGGTGCTCCACCTGGGGAAACAGTATGTGTTGGGGTGATGAGGAAGGCAAAGATAGGAAGTAGACTGGATGAGAAAATCCAAATTTCCATTTAGAGCATAACTGTGCAGACTGCTCCTTAATACTATGGCATTTTATTTAAATGTAATATTTTTTTCATCCAGAATGAAAAATTAAGACTGGGTCATACTATGAAGGCAATGTTTTCCTACTTCAGCAAAGCTCACCCTCTTCTCAGTGAGGCCAAGTTGCAGTTGAAAAGGTTGTAAATAAAAGATGAACACATGCTGACTCAAATGTAAAGAAACCATAGGAAGTAAATTTGGTATTTCGACTTCTGTGCTATTTGGTGAGCTTGGACACATGCCTACGAGTGAGCTCTTGTTTACAATAGCACATTTTCCTGTTATGAGGGAAATGAGGCTTTATTTAGAGTATTGTATTTGGGGCATCAAAATTACTTTCTACCTGTATTGAATCCGTATGTATCCATGATGAAAAGAAAACTTTTGTACTCTAATGAATGATAGTGTGTGATTCATAATAAAAGGTTATGAATTTCCACTTTGCAACATTTCCTTTTCAAACATCTACAGACTTCAATATTTGCTCCAACTACACTTACAGAGATTACAATCTCATCCTAATAATGCCCTAACAAGAAAGAACACAACGTCAGTTTGGAATGAGCGATACCTTTTTCCTCTGAGTGAAGAATATTAAGAACAAAATAAAACAATTTTTTGTATTGTTTCTCACTTTCAGGAGAAGTTTTAGAGATAATTTTCTTTATTTTTCAATAGCTGAATCCCTTGATACTGGAGAGCAGAACAGAAAGAATAAAATATTGATATATTGCAACTACCGTTGAGTTTTAATTTTCCCTGGTGAATCACAGAAATTTGTGTTATTGGTATTTTATTTATTGGTACCTTATTTATTAGTAGACAACTCTCACTGAAGGCATTAAAACTCATTAAAGATGAGAAAAATATGTAAGCAATTGACACATAATGGCTTCCAGTTTTAGAGAAATGTTTATCTTGACATTGCACTTGATTTACTGTAACAATCTGATCATCTATGCTTAGCTTCCTAACAAATTCAACACCTTTGAAATGTAGCTAGGGATCCAGTAGTAACTGGAAGCAAGGTCTCCTGAGAAGCCACTTGCTATACAGATGAGTCAGTCATGAAAAGTTATGCCTGGGAGAGGCTCTTTGTGCTCTCATTTAGAGGGTCTTAGCTTTTTCTTTGCACATGATCCTAACAAGTCTGCTTTTGACTTTCTCTACCTTGAGTACACAATAGTCAAAGTGACTTTCTTAAGTCGCAAAAGTAATCAACTACTCCTTGTTCGAAATATCTGAATATAAGATATACCCAATATGATTTTGGAAATGAATTATTTTTTATAACATATACCCATTAATGTGTATATATATGTGGAAATCATATATACAATGTTTATAGAGAAAAAGTTATTTCTGGGCTTGAGGAAACAAATGACACTAATACTATGCACTGTAAGATTATGCTATGCACTACAAGCTCATATGCTAAAATCTTAACCTCATATGTATGGTATTAGGAACTTCTGGAAATGATTAAGTCATGAAGGTGGAGCTCTCATGAACAGAATTAGTACCCTTATAAAATAGACTCAAAAGAGTTACTTTATCCTGGTACTATGTGAGGACATAGGATATAGAAGGTACCATTCACAAGTCAGGAATATTAATCTGGCAGACACTAAATCTGCTGGCACCTTGATCTTAGACTTCTCAATATTCAGAACTGTGAAATTCTGTTGTTGACAAACTATTCATCCACTGAATTTTATTATAGCAGCTTGAATACGCTAAGACAATTAATTAGTACTGATTTTGATCCTTTCAAGTGAGCTATTCAGTACAATAGAAAAAATTTTATTGAAATAAGTATGTAAGAAATTTTGAGGATTCTATCCTTGCTTTCTGGGTCTACATATTTTTTCCTAGTTTCCTCAGATATATTCAGTAATTATATTTTGAGAATAGTAATATCGTCTATGTCTGGCTTCAAGGTCAGAGTGTCTCCTCTAAACTGACAGCAAGGTCAGGAAATGTTACTTCTAACAGAAACTAACAGAACTCAAAATAATTCAAGGAAAGTGGTCTCTCTACGGATGGTTTATAAAAACACAGTAGCTCCAGGTAGCACCGCAAAAGAAACTACCACACACCAAGCAGAGAGCTATACATATTTAAGTAATTCTCACTCTATCACTAAATCTCCATATCCAATATTATGAGTTTTATCCCAACTTTGCAAATGAAGATCAGAGAGTTTAACTATTTCAGGGCAAATAGGTATCTGTAAAATCTCAGGTAGACTGAAATGTAATTAAAGTTGTCTGAGATACCATAAAAGTTTTTGATTTTCGTAAAACCTAAGAAAATGAACATCAGGTTGAACCTATCACTAATTAGCCAATAATAGCCTAGGAGTCATTGTATTAGGAGGGCTGGGGCTTACCAACTGCTAACAACGGCACTCTTATGGAACCAGATGCACCTTCAGGCTCCGGGGGTATTGGCGATGCTAATAATGACGCTAACTAATAAACTGGCTGAGCACTTTCTATGACTCAAACATTGCGCTAAATATGCTCATACATTATGCTATTTAAATTCGACCACTCTATAAGGCAGGTATTCTTATTAACATTTTTTGGATAAGAAAACTGAAGCTCAAATAGCTTAATTTTTTAGAGAAATGCAAAATTTGAATTAAGACTCTTGTGATTCAAAACTCTAGGTCCTTTACGTCAGTGTGCACAGGGCCTTAATGACTGTCCAATTGCCCCATTTCCTTGTATTTTCCACGATTGTGTGCACAAACACCAGTCTCACGATCATACATTTGGTTTCCATATTCTAGCTCTTCAAAGGTGGCTATCCGCATTATCATAATGTAGTGGCCCCTTAACGCACTAAATGCCTGGAACGCACTTAGTTACCGCGACTCAGTTCCTTGAAGTCTTATTACCCTCAGAGAAAATGAAAAAGAAATGAACTTTCTGAGAGCGAAAAGCCGAGGAACAGGAGATGGACTGCACCCAAGCAAAAGCCAGCCACTCAAGACATCTGTAATGAAAACTGTGCCGTTTATAAATATAGTGGTTTCTTTACATTCTGCAAATGCTAAATGCAAAGCCTCTTGATGACGCGCCCCATGTTTTCACCAAATTCATCCGCATAAATTTCCCCAAAGGAGACCTATGGCAAGCAAAACTCCGAGGTGCCAATAAAGACTCCTTAGGTAAGAGGAAGTGTGTTCCGTGCAGGTTGGGGAAAGGGACACTCTTACAAGGTGGGCAGGAAGTTCGAAGGCAGGAAAAGCTGTGTCACTTTTCCTCTGCCTTCCCTTCCTCCGCATATCACCGCTCTTACTTTCACCTTGCTTCCTCCTTTCTCCTTCTAAAATTGGATCGGAACTCCTTTAGGGCTCAGCAGAGCATTGTAATACACAGGCTGTGGGTGGGAGGAAGGCTTGTGTTAGGGTTACCAGTGCGGGCAACTTTGAGGGGTCTGCCTGGCGCAGATGGGAGGGATCTCCTTCCAACCGCTGTTTCCACTGGAGCTCGTCAGCATGGCGGCCCGGCAGTTCCCAAGGAGGCTCTAAGGATGGTTTTCACAGGCAAGGAAGGGTCTCAGTGTGTAGCACAGCTAAGGAACTGTCTTTACAAAGTATGCACTGAGAAGAAATGCATTTTCACATCCACTGTAAACGCTTATGAAAGATTAGCTTGAAAAAATACGCCCGTATTTATTTAGGTCATTCTTCATCCTCCTATTTTGCTTAAGAGCAATAAAGAAAGAACAGAACAATAATATAAAGCTAAAGGGGAGTTACACACAGGCGTGCGTGACAAGGACAGATCTGAATTACTGCTAAGTTCGTGAACAGCTCATCATGTTCATGCTGGCTTTGGGTGAAAGACAAAGTGCTTTATATGTGTAAAATAATGGTAAGTATAAATATTTTCCTATTTGGTTAGTAGAATTATTAGTTGATATATAATATAAAATATTTCAATATGGTTTTATGAATTATTTAAAATTTATCTAGACCATGTTTTCCTACAACGGTGAATTTTTTAAGTGAACTAGAGAGGAAAGTTAAGATGCTGAAACAATGCTATGCCATATTTTAAAGTCAATTAAAATGCCCTTAGCTAAAAATATATAACTTTGTTTTTAAGTTTTTGTTTCAAATAAGTTTTAGTGGACATATGAGCATATTTTCTTCTTCCTTTTTTTTTAACCATTTAGCATGCATGTATAATTTTTATTTTACTTTCAATTGTCAAATCATCGTTGTGTATATTTATGGGGTCCAAAGCAATATTTTGATATACATTTCCCTTGTGGAATTATTAAACTAAGCTAATTAATAAAGCCATTTTTCTTAGATAACTGCTTTATAAGCTAGTTTTTAGATCCTAAATTTTGTAACTTTTCATACTTGACCACTATGAAAAAAGAGACAATTCAAATGAATGTTTAAATTTCTTTGCAGCTTTTGAGATTTCCTGGGATTATTAGGAACTCGGATAAACAAGGAACAACTTGTATATTTCCTGCTGTCCCACATTGCTTATCTAACTAAACTCAGTGAAAATTAGTTCAAAGACGCATCAAGTATGTAAGAATATTAATTATTTAAATATAGTCCTTGCCCTGTCTAATAAGATAGCCTGCTGCCCACAGATGTGTTTACCTGAGAAATTAAATTTGAAAACTTATGATAAATGTCTTTTTTTTTTTTTTTTTTTTTTTTTTTTTTTTTTTCTC
>NW_004955472.1:6744286-6767785 GCF_000276665.1 Chinchilla lanigera | reverse complement strand
TTTTTTTCTCCGGTACCGGGAACCGAACTCACGACCTTGCGCTTGCCAGGCAGGCGCTTTTGCCGCTGAGCTAAATCCCCAGCCCCGATAAATGTCTTTTCAACAGAGATAAATGGCTTGGAGCTTCTAACATACTTGTTGAACATGAACATGAAATTTTGGTTCTCTGCGAATAAGCATAAAAAGGAATCTCTTTAAACTGTGAAAATAAATCAGTGATCCTAGAACATTAAGGTTAACATAAGTGTTGTCTAATGGTCTAAGAGCTAAGCATGTCAGGACAAGTCTTACACTGACTGGAATCTGTTGTACTTCAGTAAAAATAATGACTGTCTTGTGTGATATCTGACTTGCCGTGCTTTTCTGTGAGGGGAGCCCTCTCATTAAAGGATTGATGATGCTTGGACCTATCATACTAAGAGAAGAGAGAGAGAAGAGAGATGAAGAGACAGAGGAGAGAGCAATGGAGGGAAGGATGAGGAAAGGGAAAGAGGGAGAGGGGAAGAGGGAGGGAGGAAAGGAGGGAGGGAGGGAGAATGAACACATTGGAAAACTGAGTTTCTGGCTGCCAACTTATTTATTGTGTCAACTGTGTTTAGTAATATGGACAAAATTTCATCGTGATTATTGCTAAGTTACTCTTCCTTTTTATATCAGTCTTCCCTCCCCCATCAAGTCACATGCTGGACTGTCCTGTAAAACACACACACACCCACACACACACACAGACACCTTCAATCTATCAATTTCCTCTTCGCCTATTGCTTTTCACCTCAGTGATTTAGTAATCTAAAAATTTGTGCATTGTTAATTAGTTCATTCTTATACAGCCGCTCATCTACTCAGTGAACATTTAATAATAGCTTCTAAAATGAATGAATTGTTAAAATTTGCCCATTATTCTATCCTTAGTGCCTGGAACAGTACTTCCCAATATAAGACAATGAATAGTTACTAGATAAATGAATGAATGAATGAATGAATGAATGAATGAATGAAGTGTCAGGCACTGTACTGGATGCTGGCTCTTGAATCTAGATCCCAGTTCACTAGGTATGCTGCTCCAGAAGGATCTCTCTATCCTCAGCATCACTACCCTTCCTAGCATTTGGACCACAATGAAAAAATGGGAGGTTTTTATAATAAAGAGCTGATGAGGACATCTGGAGATATTATGCTAAGAGTACAATTGAGAGGAAAAAAATGTTGGTAATGAACTTCCGGTATTGTTATTCACACTTATTTTGCCAAAGTGCAAACAGTAATGATTTTTATTAGATAACCATAAAAGTATGTATTTTAAACATGAAGTTATGAAAGACTATTTAGCACCAGTCTAAGCTAAAAGACAGCAGCAGCCTCATTTTTGTACATGAGAAAAATGAGACAGAGATGAGAGGCCCTCCTGAGGCTCAAAAAGAAATTATTACGATTTCCCATCTCTGTATTGCAAATAGAATGAGAAGGACTCCTGGGTAATATGAGGCAGTAGCATGTGTGTGCCCTACGTTACTCGGTAAGGTGCAGGATTTGGCTACATAACCTGCAGTATCTTGAGAACACCCTTTTAGAACATTATCAACTCATACATCGGAACTTTCTATCTTCAGCTATTTCTACCACTTAATTTCACCCTAAAAAAATCAACCCACTCAATATTTTCCAATTAATATCATCAGACTGGCAATTAATCCTTTCTAATCAGTGGACAATAAGAAGTATTAATAATTTTCTAAGAATGTCATAAAACAGTGCTCCTCAAAATGTTTCACTAGGATAGCCCTAGTAACAAAGTTGAAGTAATTTTCTGAGAAATGTGGAAATTTGAATTTTTACATTGTATCCTAGGAATACAAGTCAATACACCTTATATTGCCTGTTTTCTTTCAGTTACAAGTGGTTGAAACCAATACCAAACTAATTCAGGGAAAAAGAAAATCTTGTGAGAAAATTCTTAAAAATCAAGAACAAGAATAATTTAGGGGCCATTTCTACCAGGGACTTCAATAAAAGGCTCACTCTCTTCTTGCTGTCTAGACCTCGTACCTAGTCTCTGCTCCCTGTGAGTTCAATATAGCTTCAAACTCTTAAGTTACTTATGCTTATGGTTGTTATCTCCCATATCTCATATCTATATTTGGCCTAAAGAAGTAATGTTTGATGTCAGAGTCTGGTTGAAAAGTCACAAGAAAAGATTGTGATTTGTCTGTCTTGGGTCAGATATTTACACCGCAACCCCAAAGAGCCGAGGAAGCAGAGCTATGGTATACCATGGAAGCCTCCACAGACCCAGATGGTGTCAGTAGAGAAACGAACCTTTTCCCAGTGAAGAGATGCTGGGAGATCAAATACCCACACTTATTCTACTTGAATAAGTGTTTCATAGGAAATGTAATAATTGTTTACTATGGAGTAAAATTTGTGTTTCAGAAAGACATTTGTTTTCTTTTTTCCTGATATTTTGTATTTTCTTGTGCACTATTCCCTGTTCTGGCATAGGGCTGGGTGCTGGCCCTTTTGGGGGGGTTTCAGGGCAGGAGTACATGGCCATATAAACTATTATTTGTGTGAGGTTATACTAAGATATCATTGTCTGTGCGTATTAGACCAACACAAATATACTAGAGCATAGTGAAGATTGACCCTGAGTTACAAAGGATGGAAAATTTTCCAGAAGAAGGGAACTCTTCAGCAATGGGACAAAGATGGGAGACTAGACTACCATTTTCATACAGTAAAAAAGATGGTGAGAATGACATTTACCAGGAACCAGCTACTAAACAATGTGAATAACAGGTTGGGAATTTTGATTTTAAATCCTTTTGCAACAGAGTTAAATTAAAAATGTCAGAACTGGAGGGTATATTCACATTAGCGTTTTAGGAAACTCAAGAGCCAGTGTTTGACGTCAATCAGGAAAACATGAAATCAGAGGCAGAAAATAACTCAAATTCATTATAAATATTCCAGACAAAAGAGTTAACTCCTTATTTGAGAGGGACTGGAAAAGAGGTGTCAAGAGAAACAGGAGTGAAGTGGGAGTTGAGGTAGAGGAAGCTACTACTTCACCTACTCCTGCTACTTTAACATCTCACCAAGAGGTCAATAATCAGCAGAGGCTGATTATTCCCCCTGTAAATTACAGCCAGTGTACAGGGGGCCCCTGCCCCACAGAAGATATCTTCCAGCACTCCCAGGAGATGGGTGAAACCATGCAGATTGCAAACTCTATACATATTATTTTCTCCTATAAATGCACACTTAATTTATAAATTAGGGACAATTTACAGACACGAGTAACTGCAATAAAATGTTAACAATTACAATAATACACTCTAAAAAAGTTATGTGGAGGTACTCTTTTTCTCAAAATATCTCACTGCATTCCAAATCATAGCAACAACAGCATATGATTACTTTTCCTTATGGAGAACTTTCATCTTTTCTCTTACAGCTTCTCTTAGTCATAGCTGAACTGCCTCTATCACTATACTTCTGCACTGGGACAGTTACTAAGTAACCAAAGGTCCTGGAACACAAGCACTGCAAATAGCACAATAATTGATCAGATAATGGAGACAGATACTAAATAACTAACAGATAGGTGGCATATACAGTATGGATATACTGGGCAAAATGATAATTCAGGTCCTGGGAAGGTGGGTCTGGATAATGTAAGATTTCAACACAATACTTGGATTGATGTGAAATATGAAACTTATGAATCGACTGTTTTGGAATTTTCCACTTAATACTTTTGAACTGTGATAGACTATCACTGACCATGGATAACACAAAACACATAAAGTGCTAAAAGGTGACTGTGAAAAGAAGAATGCAAAGTCATCTGTCTTCTTAAATATAGCAAAGATATTTGAAACAACCCAATGGTTCATTTCCATAGGATGGAAACACTTAAAATGCACTGAGAAATGATCTGTAGGTTTCAGACGGGAAGTAATATACTGGAAAATTGCATAATACAGCCTGAAAGTAATGTATGACGGGTGCCATGCACAGTTTCTGTTAGTTGTTCTCAGGACAAAAAAACAACAAAACAAAAGCACATGTTCAAATATCTGTTGTCTTGGTTACTCTTCTCTTGTTGCTGAGACAAAATACCCAACACCCGAAATGAAGGAAGGAAAGGTTTATTTAGCTCACAGTTTGTGGAGGTTTCAGTCCACACTCAGCTGGCTCCAAGCAGAGTGACACATGGCAGAGGGAAACCATTCTTGGTGATGGGAGACAGCAAAAGCAGCAAGAGCAAAAGCGGGGAGTGGCGGCAAGCAGCCTCTTCCTCTCCCTTACATATGCAAACTCTCCACCCCAGGGCAGGTGTAGCACTCACACCCATAATCCTAGCATTGGATCATGGATCAATCATAAACTTTAAAATCCTACCCCATGACTGCATGAGGCTTTAGGGAGTTTACCCAGACACAAACCATGACATTTACCAACAAAATCAAGAGTACAGGTCATGACACCAAGTTACTTTTCCTTTTATATGGACCTCACAATCTCTCTCATTCAATAATCACCCATATATTGTCACATATATACTATGTAGACAGCCCAATTTTCTGCCTAAATGGGATCTAACTTGCATGTTTACAACCCATTGTACTTCAATAAAACTCTAATAATGATTATTTGATTAATCTGACTTCCCAGTATCACTTTTCCACAGCAGCTCACAATTAAGATATCTGTTGACCTGGGTTTGTAACATTGATCAAGATGAAAGTAGGCCAGCTTATAGTATTTGTCCAGGAAATGATTGTGCTTGGACTTTAAGGTCAAAAATATCCAGTTAAGCAGAAAAGAAACTTCTAAATTTGGAAATTATTCTTTGCCTAGATGTAATAATAAATAGTCTACTAGCCCTAGAATAGAATGGAATTCTTTCAATAATTGTGTCTTCATGTTTCCTTATTTTTGTATTTTATGAAGAAAATAAAGCAAAAGTTTTATAAGAAAATAACATTTAATGTGACAATTTTTAAGAAGTAGGTGATGCATATCTGTATCATTTCTTTTCATTCTAACTGAATATAATTCTTTTGATTTCTGCAGGTACTTTACAAACAGGATCCATGATGCTTCATTCATTAGCTTATATATCTACAGATTATACACAGTCTGTCAGACATTGTACTATATTAGACACTATGGCAAAATATAAACTGACTATATTAATAAAATGAAAACTCATTGAATATTACTGCTTGCTAGAATTTTTAACATTTTTTTGAGACAGAGTCTTGCTATGTAGTTTAGGCTGGCCTTGAACTCACTATGTAGTGTTGGCTGGTCTTGAACTCATAGTGATCCTCCTATCTCAGTCTCCTGAGTGCTGGGACTACAGGTATGGGCCACCATATCTGACAATAATTTTTTACCTCACTCTTTACTTTTTCTAAAAATACTGTGAGATCTAGAAACTTTTATTATTTCCATTTCAGAGATGAAAAGACAGAATCACAGAGAGATTAGGTAATGTCCTCAAAAACACTGTTATGTCTTGTGTCCAGGTGTCCCCCAAAGCCTCATGCAGTCCTAGATGGGGACTTTGCAGAGGTGGCTAAATCTAATGTGTGTGATTGATTCATGGTGAAATGCTAAGATTAAGGGTGCTAGGACTAAGGGTTTGTACTTACTAAATCAACCCACTGCTTGGTTTAGCACTGCCCTAACCTTAGTAGCCTGGATATAAAGGGACAGAAAGAGCCTTGTTTTCTCCCTTGCTTGCTTTTGCTGTCTTCTGCCTGTAATGAACTGCCCCTCCTCTGTGATGCTCTTCTGCCATGCACCACGCTGCCCTGGAGCCAGCCAACTGTGGATTGAAAGCTCCAGAAACTACAAGCCAAATAAACTTTTCCTCCTTTAACTTTGGGTGTTGGGTATTTTGTCTCAGCAATGAGCAAAAAACTGAGACAAATACATTGCTAAACAATGTTAAAGCACCTATCTTGATCCAGGTAATCTATCTCCAGAGCCCATCTATGATAAAGGGTGAAAAATAATAAATTATATTGGACTAGTACTGATCAATGTCTTGAGGGTATAAAGGAAGTAAAGATCAGCTTGACACCAGGCAGTCTGGAAAGTTATCAGGACAGGTGACTTCTACAGTGTAGCTGGAATGCTTTATGCCTCTGAGCAGGCTGGTGCACCCCCGTTTGTAGCTAGCATCATGTTATCAGGGTAAGCTCTTGGCATTTCCCCTTTAGGTTCTGACACTAATCTTTAAAGGATTCGCTCACCCTTCTTACAGTACCCCCCACCTCAGATCTGCATCTCCTTTTCTTCCTATTGCTTGCTTTGTATGCTGATTGAATCACCACTGTATATTGGTTCTCAGCTAACACTTTTGGCTTTCCACTTAAATATGATCCCAGGGCAGTCAGATAAGCTTTTCCTCAAGTCCCTTGGACTCTCTGATACAGTGAAACACCAACCTCATCTCCAGGCTACACCTACATTGGGCTCTTTTTCCTGCCACGCAATCTCTGAGAGAAAAAAACAGATATACAGAACTCCTAAATTTTCACTGGTATTGTTTCTAATTTTGAGAAAGACTTTAGGTGCAAATTCAGATGTGTAAAATAAGGGCAAATGCAGTCATGGCATTTATAATTCTGTTAAAGAGCAGATCATATGTTTATAGATCATAAACATGATCTATAGATCATAAACATGATCTATAGATCATATGTTTTTTAACAGATCATATGTTTAAACTGAAAAGTGAATCAAGATTATTCTTGGTGTTTTTCATGTTAAGCCATACAAAATGGTATCTTTGTTACTTCACTGAGCTTCACTTCAGAGACTAAGACATTCCAGGGACTTCCAGGGCCCAGCATTTTGAGTTAAGAAGTCTGACTGTGAGGGTAGGTGAGGTGCAAAAGGACATAGATAACTCACTACCCTCTTTCTGCTAATAACTCTAAAGTTTTATACAAAAGATGCCTTGTTTTCTCTGTTCAGCTATATTAATTTTCAAAAATTTTCCTTGATATACTACAATCTCAAATTCATTAACTTTAAGGAGAGAACAACAATGCAACATAATCAATTCTGAAATAGTCATTGAGGCAGCAAAGCCTGTGGTTTTACCCATAATTGTTTTCCTTTCCTCCCTTTGGACTTGGTTTTTTTCCCCCTCTAGCTTGGTTCCAAAGACTTTAGTTTTTCCCACTCTCAATTTAACAAATCTTACTTCACTAAAAGCATTTCATATTTAATGATTACAATATTGATCACTAATTTTACCAGCACTGAAAACACAGTCTCTTTTATATGTAAATGAATATATTTTGCTTTCTAATCCTCACAAAATGGGAAGCAAAGCAAAGAGAGCATAGGAAAAAATGAAAGGATTTTAAAAAGCTTTGCTGACAAATACAAAGTCGCTGTGATATGCTTCACATCTACCTGCCCCCATGGAGAGGCCACTTATGCCTGGGTGTGACCCCTACTATAATCACCCGGCCAAAGATATAATTGTCATTATATTCATTCAACAAATATCTACCAGTAGTAAACTACAGGCAAAATACTGTGCTGGGTGCAGGGCACGCAAAGATGAGAAGGACACAGCTTTTGTCTACAGAGAGCTTCACATCAAGAAGATGGGGTAAAGCACTGGAAAGGATAGATGCTGAAGCTGAAGTTGTTTCCTGGAGCCGGGCTTTGAGTGTTCAACTCCAGGCTTTGCCATTTCTGAGATATCTAAGCCATGGTTTCCCCTGTGGGACACTGAATGAGTGAGAATACCTAGCCCATGTAGTTGCTGCTACAGTTAAATGAGATAATATGAACAGACGCTTGTGTCGTAATTGCCTCATAGTAATCTGGAAATATTATCTGTTATTGTGGACAGCTACTATCTCATAGCATGAGATCTTTCTTATGTGCATTTGAAAAGGTTTGCTGGTCATTTTAAATGCAAATACAAGGTTCAATGGAGGGGCAGACAATCCTTTTCTGTCTGGTGTTATAATGAGGTTTGGGAAGGCTTTATGAATAGTGAAGAAAAATATAATTTTAATTTTGTTGAAATTTATTATAGGAAAGGAAGTATACAAATTGAACTTAGAAAAATATTTTTTTAAGTTAAAGAATGGAAGAAGTTTTATTTGTCTTAACTGTAGAATTTGACACTGTAAAAATGTATTAGGGCATTTTCAAGCAAATAATTCTATTCATATCACTTCCTTAGAATTTTGTTTTCCTTCCAGATTCCAAAGTTGGGTCATCATATGTTCGGGATAAAAGAGGAGAAAGGAAAGGAGGGAGGGAGGGAGGGAGGCAGGCAGGTAAGAAGGAGAACTTTTTGATTCTATCAGTGGTGCCTGTTTAAATTAAGAGTTACTACTCTTATATTAGTCCTCTAGTTCACTAATGTGTTATTCAGGTTTCCAATGATGGCTGCAAATAGGCAGTGAGAATGCTCATTTCTGTGTAGCTAGAACTCAAACTTCTCTTGGTTCTATGATGCTGGAAATTGTTAAGCATTAAGGCATTTGGTTGGCATTTTCCTAGCCTGTTGAATTTCACCTTATGTGTGCCCGGGTTATCACTTTCAGGAAGAGACTCAAGGCAGTGTCTATGCTGGTCCCTGGACCTTTTATGCTCAGTGTGGCTTCTTCTTCAAGCTTGGCCCGCGCATTCCAGGGACCTGGCTTCCTCAGTCTCTGAGCCCCAGCTCCTCAACTGTTCAAGACCCCCTTACTTTATACAGATCTCTATTTCTGCACCACAATTCACAGAATGTCCAGGCATAAATTCTGTACTCGCTTGATTTATGCCGAGGACTCCCTTTTCTAATGGGGCACAGTCTTTTCTACTTTCTAATTTGGGGAAATAGTTGCTTTATACTGTATCTGGTTGATGATAATGAGAGGATGCCTGCTTCTGTCTTATTCCTTGTGGCTGAAAGAGAAGTTTGTCTAAGTGCCATCCTACAAATTAATAGCAAGAGAGGCGATCAAATTAGGAAGTCAGACCTGTACACAATCAGACTGGACACTCTGGACATCACCCTTTTTCGTAGTGGGAGGCTTCTTCACAGAAGAGCAGAGGTGTTCTTTGTTGACCTCTCCTCTTTCAGGCCTTTTGATGACCTTCTCTAGTTTCCTTCGCAGGTTGTATTCACCCCATTTCACTCCCTGGTCATACTATTTCTCTGGCCACATGATTCTCAGCCTTCTTGACCTTCTGGGAGAGCATCCCCTGACGTTTTCCCCTGACGCTGAAATAGTCTTCAAAATATGAGTGTCTTGCTGCCTTCGTCTGTGCCCTGACTCCAGCTGAACCTAAAAACCAGATCTGCTGCACATTTCAAGCCCATTAGCTGATGAATTTTTCTTTGCTTAAACCACATAGGTTTTACTTTGCTTATAATAATGGAGTAAGAATTATGCTTCTCTCAAGAATCATGAAGTCTTGATATTTATAGTAAGGGTAAAATGTGCATATCTGAGATAGCGTGAAAATAGCAACTGGTGTACTTTTTCTAAAAAAACAATCTAGAAACCAGAAAAAGTTCCCTTTCTTTTGTCTTCCACTCTCCAGAGGCAAGGGCTTTAAATTTAAGCATACTTACCGCATGTGTTTGTTGTTAAGTAGGTCAGGCAGCTTAGAGCAACTGCCATGATTTCATTTCTTTGAATGTGCATTGATAATGGGTCACTCGTCAAGGGCACTTACTTGGTTCTAAATGGCTTTATTTTCCCAAATGGGCAATCTGTGTGAGTGCAGACTCATGCTTATTGAACGCACATGTAGCACACAGTGCTCTGGAAGTATGCATAACTGATTACATGAATGGTTGATGATAAGGCTTACACATTGGTGGAGCTTGAATCATATTGAAGTTGTCCTAGAACACACATACTGGAATTTGGAAAACAGAAAGTAATCTGTAAATGATGTTTGTCACCTCACTTCCACACGGTGGCAAATGTCTATGCAAGAACTGCGTCCAGACATCAGTCAGTAACCCCTGTCTGAATGAATGAATGAATGAATGACAGGTGCCTAAGGGGCAGCCGATCTATGCTGACCTTAAGTTCATCCCGCTTCGTCATTGGGCAGCAGCACAAGAGCAGAGAGAAGACCTGATCAAAACCACGTCACCACCCAAACATTGACGTTTTCCCTTGACGCTGAAATAGTCTTCAAAAATATGAGTACAGTTGGAAAAAGGAGCCAATGGGTGAAATATTTCATATGAAAATCATACTAATCCAGAATTTCCAATTAGAATAATTAAGATTTCAAAAGCCAAGATTTCACGGAATCAAAACCAAAGAAAATTTACTTAATAGTAACATATAAATGAGTACAGAAAATCTAATTTACTTTTTCAAAACATTTCACTAATTTATCCATCTTGTACATATTTACCAAGTGCCTACTATGCATGTGTCCAGTCTCCCCTGACAATATCATAGTGAATAAGTGGACACCATCTTTATATCAAGAGAACAGACGAATAGAAATAATGCACACTCAAGAACACAGACTACTTGTAGCGTGGAAGCCAGAATGAAGAACAGGAATGGTAGTGGAAGGGTCAGTGGAGTAAGGATGTGTTATTGTCTTTAATTGCTGGCAAAGAGAAACAACAGCAGTAACTTTGTGCCTGGGATTCTCTCTGATTATCTGCCCAATAGCTGTACATTTAGCTCTCCATTGTGCTTTGCTTGAATGGCGTCTTCTCAGTGGCACCTTTCTTGGTCAGTTTGTATCCCTCCCCGACCCACTAGCACTCCTGACATTATCTATTGTTTTATAAGATCATTATTGCTTGTTTACAAGAGCAGAAGCTCCAGGAAGCCAAGAATTGTCCTTTATTGTGTTCCCTACTAGATCCTCAGCACTTGGTGCAAGACATATAGCTGGCTGGTATTCAACACACATGTTTGGATGAACGAATAAATAAGTGTGATGTAGAGGATTGCCATAGTTTGAAGCAGAGAGAGGGGAGGTAGGTTGGAGTGAACACAGTGAATAGACACTGCCAGACGTTGTTCCAAGTAATTTTATCTACATGTGTCACCTTTGTCAGACTTCTTCACTGTGACAAATGCCCTGTACCAGTGACATCACCTTTTAGAGCTTTGAGTGATGCAAACAGCCCACGGCAGTGCACATGCCATGGGTTTGCCACCACTGCACCGTAGAACAACTTCCAGGTGGACATATTTACCTTGGCTCATAGCGTTGGAGGTTTCCGCCCAGGGTCACTTAGTCCAGCTACTTCTGGGCCGAGCTGAGACAGGACACAGAGGCAGAAGAGAGTCGGGGAAGAAAGCTGCACACCACATTGCAGCCAGGAAGCAGAGAAGACAAGATCCTGAAAGCAGAGAAAGGGAGGGAGCCCGACAGGGGCCAGGCCCCGAGGCACACTCTTATGATGCTCTCCCCTTCATCTAGACCCCACTGTTGGAATTATTTCCCACTAATATCACCGAATTGTGATCTCAGTGACACAATCCTGAAGTCAATGCCCTCATGATTCAGACATCCTGAAGTCCCACCTCTGCACACATAAGACTTTTGGGGGATAACTTAGGACATGCATTATCTAAATGAATATAAACATGTCATTTAGTAGTTGTTTTTCCCAGAAAGACAGCTTTTATTGACACATAAGAGAAACCTAGTGGTTATTCAATCTTTTCAACAGCACAAACAAATCTAGAAATCTTAAGAGGGCCCTAAACTGTGATGACTTCTCCTAGGTCTTGAGAGTATAGGTGAAGGTCGCTGCCAGTCATATATTCTAGGAGCTGCCTCTTCCTTTCAGAATGATGGGTGTATTGTATTCCCTTTGCTATTGTAGCAAATTGCCAAGAAATTGAGCAGCTTAACACAACCCTGATTTGCTTATCATGCAATACTAGAAGAAAGAAATCTAAAACAGAGTTCAGGGCTGTGTTCCTTGTCAAGGCGCTAGGGGAGAACCCACCTCCTTACTTATCCCAGCATCAAGAGACTTCCTGCGTCCCATGGTTTGCTTGTCATCATCCGACACTTTGCTCTCACCCTTGCATACCCTGGACTTTGACTTTGACTTTTCTGCCTTTCTCTTTCCTTCCTTAGTGCCCTGGGCTGATGCAGATAATTCAGAATTATCGTCCCATATCAAATCCTTCCCTCAATGGCATATGCAAAGTCTTTTTGTCATATTAAGGCAACATATTAAAATGTCCTAGGGGTTAGGATGTGGGCATCTTTGTGGGGCCATTATCCTACCTATCACAGATTTTTTAAATCACCATTGTCCCCACCCCACACTTGAATCTACACCAGTGAACAGACGATCTAATATGGACCAATTACCTTCCAAAAATTATGTCCTTGGCTGTTGAGCCACTGGGGGTAATGATACAGCAATGACTCGAAATTTATAGAGAAGTATAATGGTTTGAATTACAGCTATGCTTAATCATAGTGGGGCTATACCCAAGAGGGCCACGTCCACTGTTTCCTGCCAATAGGAAAACCTCACTGAATTGTGGAGAGAAGTTCTCAGAGGCATCGGAAAGGGCTCAGAGGGCTCCTAAGGACACTGAAAAGATATAGTACCATTACAGAATGGACCAAGAGTCCCCAAATCCAGAATCATAAGATTTGTAATATAGATATAGATATATAGATATGGATATAAATATAGATATAGATATCCTACTCAATAGTTTATGTTTTTACCCAAATTTCCCATATCTATACTTATATTATGGTCAGAGAAATGGAACTATGGGTCTTGCTTGAAATAAGGATTCAATTACATCAGCTGCTGCTGTTTCTGATATGACTGAAGCACTAAAGTAAAGCACTTTTGATGCATTATCTAAATAGACTTATAAAAAAACCCTCTGAAGAAGTATTATCTTCATTTCAAATGTCTCAAAACTAAGGCAATTTTGACCTAAATGTTCGCTATTTCTGTGATTAAGAACATATTAACCCATGTACAATAAACCTATAATCAAACTTGTAAGGGAATACATGAAGAAATGGCCCCGAAGGAGTTTCCAGGGAAGGATGGATCAAGAATTTTCAGTGGTTCACGGGGCTAAGTTTTTGTTGTCTGGCTTCAGTTCACTGACTTTTGGCATAATTATCTCAGTTACTTTTTTCTCCTGAAGCTTTTCTAGTTCCAACCCCTTTTACTGTGTCTTTGACAGAACTCTCACGCTTTTTCGTCTTATACTAATGAATGTTAAGGCAGAGAATACTGGTTGAAATATTGCCTTTTGCCTACAGCCTACTGCCTGTGTGCATACATAACTCTTATCTTCCCAGCGTTCATTGGCTGCAGTAAAGGGATGCCAACTTCCTGGAATCCAGCGTATGTAATTACTAACTTGTTGAAAGTATTCTTTTTGACTGTAACTATTAGATTCAGCCCCTAGGTGCTCAACAGCTTTAAAATTGTACAGTCTAAGGGCTCTAATTCAGTAGAGACAGTTTCCCCTTCATAATAGTGTCACTGATGGAGTTTTAAAGACAGCTTTAGGATTTTACGGTTTCTTTTATAAACCACACACATACCCCTAAATATACACATACAAATGAGAAGCTTTAGGATTACTGGTACTTGCTAGTGATTAAAAGCAGAAAGCAACAGCTAAGAACCCAAAGTAGTACCCTGCCTAAACCTGTTTCATTTTTCTCATGCTCATCTTCAATTTCCCAGAGACCTGCTAAGTCACTTTCCTTAAAATGCATTTGTATCTGCTCTTTTCTCTCTTAGACTGCAGGATTGATACTGTGAGACAGATAGCTGAACTCTAGGGGGATGGAAAATTGAAAGTTAGATGTAACTGCAGGGAGGGGAGGAACGCTTCTTTTTACTGAGGTTTAAAGGGAAAGGACTAATTTTCTGGTTAATACACAGAGACGAGGAGACCATTAGAAGATGAGCAACTCATTTATTATCAAGGTGAAGAACAAGGTGCATTTTTACATGAGAGACGACACCACTGCATTTGAAACTTTGGTGAACGCTCTATACAGAAACATGAACCACCAGTCTAGACCTAGATGTATTACAAATGCATTTCCACTCTGGCTTTTTAACATAATGGTTATTAGAATGTTGTTTCATTGTGTGCATAACTGCTGAAGAAATTATTTTATTAATTTACGTCTCACCATGTATATTAATGCGTAATATGTATTGTACCTGTTATGTTTTATCTGGTACAGGTATAATTTCTTGTTCTTTGGTGGGAGCTATAATGTATTCAGTTCAATCCAGAAAACCTTAACTGGCTGCAGTATTATAAGTGGGTGGTTATTACAATTTGTGCTTCAAGGTTTTGCTAATTCTTTATCAAGCTCAGCAAAATTATATCCAAACTGCAAAACTCTATCACAAAAATATGAGATCGTTTTCCTTAAAGTGTTATAAAAGAAATGTTTTCCAGAGTATACAATAAGGATGCAGTAAGATTTTTGCTGGCGAAGAGAAAAGTGGAAAAATACAGAAATTGTTTCTGTTCGGCTATTCCAAAGACTGTGCAGCAAAGGGTTTGCCTTAGTGTGGGTGAGAGCTGCTTGGGGTGAGCTGTGACATTTCTAAAATGAGAAACCACTCAGAAGTACAAGGCTTCATCCTCGCATTAATGATAAAAGTGTAATAACATGCTCCTTTGTTGTGACTGAGAAGTAAACTATGGAATCAATGCGTCAGGGGCCCGGAAAGAGCTACTGCTTTCCGTTTACTGAATGTCACTCGCTCATGAGTGCACGCTCTGTCTTCTCTCGTTTTACCAAGCCCTCACTCCTTCCAAATATCTCTCTCATCTCTGTTATACTTTGTCTCCAGTACACACACACACACACACACCAAATAAGCAGATGCACTTCTTACAATTCTTGCTCAGCGTGTGACATCGGTCAGTTTAGATATCACCTCATATGGGGAGCAGCACTGATTCAGGTCTACATTATCTGTGCCTTTAGCTTCTCCCATTGCACTATGTCCCACCCTTGGGATGTTTGTCACATTGGGTGGTGATTGCTTGAACTCTTATTTGGTTCTTCCAGTAGACTATAAGCTTTGTGGGGTAGGAGTCATATTACCACGCATGGAGCCCAGTGTCTGCTTTGTGACACGAACACAAGAAATGAGCATTACATTAATGCTTCAGTGAAGGACCTTTGGAGAATAGCTTGTGGTTTAGAATGAGGCTTACTCACTGAATGACTGTATGTAATAACACAGTGCTCCAGTCAGCTGAGATAAGGTGGGGGATAAGTTGACCAATGACAAAAACAAAATGACTCTTACAAGGGCAAAAGGTAACACGTAGTGCACTTTCAAACAGCTTCTTGGAGCAAAGACACGCTGAGAGCATTCTGCAAGCAGGTGGCTGCTCATCACTGAAATGGGTGTGTCTGCCTCTCTCAACTGATGTCACTGGATACTGGAATTGTGTAACAGACTTCTGGATCTGAACTGAGGTGTGGTGCTTCAGTTCAGGAACTTAATTCTTTCCACGTTCTGATCGCAAGCCAAATTGGACAAGAAGAGAATCCAATTCAGTGGTTAGGATCATTGTCAACCTTATGTGGAAATTTGATTTGATCCTCATCCAGTTCATTTTGCAAGCAGAACCATGGAAAGAATTGCTTGTGAACTGAGGTACTACCATATTCCAAAACAAAATTCTGATGACAAGTCATCTATATGGCATTCTGGTGAGAAATTTTTCCATCCAAGAGAGGGAAAGCTCTCAACTCTCCATGCACTTATTAACCAAATTTGCAAGCCTGAAAAACCAAGTCTAGAAGCCAAAATTGGGTGAGTTCATGGAAATACTGCTCATGGTGGTCATTCACCTATGTGACCGGTTGACCACACTGAGAAAGCAGCTGTCTGTCTTCTTGTGCTGCTTGTACGAGAAGAGTAAACAGCAGAGTAAAACAACGCCCTCCAAATAGTAGCCTTTGAAGTAAAAAAAAATTAGAATAGATAAACTTGATAATGCCTTATATTTGCTGTCATTATTAGTAGTCTAAAAGATTTTATGAAGCATAGAATGTTCACAATATTTAATTATGCTTCATGAGGAATATACACATTGTATTACAAAATATTTATCAAATTAAGGATCTTTCTTAAGGAAGACACTGTCATGCAATTTGAGTTTGCGTTGTTATTTCAGTTATAAATTGCTTAATTATAAATTACTAATGCTTATGGACCTAATATAACTGCGAAAGAAAATACATTTAGGAAGTAAAGGTAAATAGGTCCAAAAAATAAAATTAGAATAATATTAACTAATGATGGGCATCTTGCAATAGGGCTTTCTGTTATTAGTTGTGTGATCTGGATGATATACTAATATTTAAAATACTTATTCTAGAATGTAACAAAAATGAAACGTGTCCTTTGTTCAGGGATACTCTTAGTAGAAGCCCCAAACCAGGGATGCTTCCGGACCATGTATTGTGAGTCATTAGGAAACACTCTAAGTCAGCTCTATCTCATCTGCAAGAGAAGGACAATTCTAAATCTATTCACTCTTAGTGAGATATTGTAATAACCTCTCTAGTACATTTTGATATTTGGTTTGTGAATGACTTGCATTAACTTCAGTAACTTTAGGCTACACTAGAAAACGCACCTGCCAGGTCTTTACCTAAATTCAGGTCCTGACAATGAAGCTCACAAAACCAACATGCCTCTATGGATTGGTATGACCTTCTGAGTCAGAACATAAGCATCTGAGAGAAGGGATGATGTATCACCTTCATTCTTATTTCTCCTTTCCAAAAATAAAAAAATCTGAGCTGATGTGGTGCACTTCTACAATCCTAGCTCTCAGGAAGCTGAGCCAGAAGATTAACCAGGAGTTCAAGGCCAGCCCAGACTTCAAAGTGAGACGGACTTTCAAAAAAAGTTTGTGCTGCTTTCAGGATGAAAATATTTCCACATTTTCGCAAAGAATTCAGACTAAAACTCTTAAATATTGTGCCATTACTCGCTGTCTTCGGACACACTTTAAAGTCTTGCTAACTCCCTCTGTGCTCCTGCTACTGTCAAGACAATCTAAAACTTCTCCAGAAAATGGCTTTTTTGCCTTAAATTAATTATGCTCGTTATTTTTATTGTACTTGGGAACTTTGTCTACCCATCTGTGGTAGCAGTTTTCACACTGAATTTTAATCGTTTAGATAAGACACTTATTTCTCCATTAGACAGATATATCCTTGAAGGTAAAATAGCCTACATTTCAGAATTTGGATTTCGGTCATCAAATGAACTATGTTCGATAAAGGTTTAATGGTCTAAATTTAATATAACATATGACATTTACATAATGCTGTAGAGTTTACAGAATGCTTTCATATTCTTTCATTTAATCCTTAGAACAAGCCAATGAGTCACACACTTTTTATTGCTTCTATATTGCAGGTGAAGAACTTAAAGCTCAAGAATATTTAAGATCTGCACTGCACAACACTCATCAAAAGTACTTTTCAACTGATGGTTGGTTATGGAAATCACCTTCAGCTTTTTATGCCTTTACAGAAAATAAACATATGCATTCTTTATTTCTGAACTTGTTATCAACTGCCTCTGTCCCATACACAATTATTTTAAGCCCACATTTTAAAATTTTTCCTCAAAACTTCCTACATATATGACTTAATGTCTGGCCTCATCTTAGGTATCTTTCCAGAGAAATTAGCACTGTCTGACTCATTTTCAAGCATCCAAGACTTTCATTTGATGGAGATACCATATACCAAATCCTAGAAAATCCTTAGAATTTAGGGAGTGTATGATCTCAATGTTATTAGGGAAGACAGGAGTACATCTAAAGAGTGTACATTGCCTATCAACATGAACACCCTAGCTGGGGATACAGCTTGGTGGCACAAGTTCCTGCCGGATAAGCACAAGGTCCTGAGTTTGATTCCTTGTACCATGCAAACAAATAAAAGAGCAAACACAACAGCGAACACCTTGTGTTATCTTCTGATCAGATTTTCATGTTATGCTGAGTGTTTAGATAAAATTACAGCCAGCTTGTGTGAAGGGTGGTTGCCTTGAATACACATAACAATAGGCTAGAAAACCTTGGGAGCAAGTCCCTTGTTGAAAAGGAAATTTTCTTTTAAAAAAATGATGCTTAATTCAGAACTTGCCAGTGTTCCAGAAAATTTTTCACTCTGGAACCCAGTCATCTCAGTACTCTGAGGGAAATCAGAATTTATGCTTTTTAATTTCCAAAGGTCATATAGCACCAACGCTTCAGGAACCTATGTGTTTGTAGATATATGTGCAAATCCCCGACCCACCACTAACCCTTATGAGCCTTTCTGGGCTTCGTTATCTCTCTCTGTTAAATGGAAATAAAAGAAGAACCTACCTGATTGGTGTCATCACAGCACACGTTAACTTTGGATTACATGTGATGGTGAATCCAGAGCTTAGCATAGCACCAACACGTGCAAGAAATGTTAGGACTGCTGTGGTGTGAAGGAAAGAATAGAGCAAGTAAAAGGAAAGATCTAGTATTTCAAGAGACCAGGGGCACCATGTTGAGTATTTTATGTCATTTTTCACAAAAACTCCAGGAAATAAGTTTAAGTGGCATCTCCCCTGACCCAAAGGATACTCTGACCCAAACAGTGGGTGTTTGGAGTCTCATGAACTATTATCTGTCACAGGTAGCACTGCCGTTAATTTCTTATACCATAGCCAACCACTTTCTCCTTGCATTTTCATTTGTCTTCTTTAAAAGTGGCACCTGCTTGAGGCCTCTCAATCTGTGTGAGGTGTTTTGAAGGTCATACTAGTAACTATGCAAATAGAGATGTCTCTTCCTCTCATTGCCCTTTGGACAGATCCTGAAGTCCTGGAAGCTATGAAGCCTACTTGTAAATCACTGTCTACTATCAGCCTTCCATCACTTTATCTCTGCCTTGCTCTCTGAGCTTTAACAGACTGAAACTGATTGGCACAACATTGTCTATCTGCCTGACACTTCAGGGCATAAACCATGGGGTGAAATCAAACTGCAGACATGAGCAGCTCCCGCAGTGTTGTGATAAAAATTAAATTACAACCCAGAGAAGACAGTGTATACATTATATTAAAATGGCTGAGTTCTTACATATAGTAAGAGGAAATTGGAAACTATACTTTACAATCTTGGTGAACTTGGAAGATTAAAGGCCTCATACGAAGGGAAAATCACATTTAAAATATATAGCGATTGACATTGAGTGCTCCTACCAAGTCTTCTAAATATTAGATACAAATAATGGTTATCAGTTAGACTCCAGAGGTGATTCGGTTTTAGAGAGCTACAAGCATTAATATTCATTACACAAATAAGATTTAACCAGGGAAGAAACATGGACAAATCTTTGTTGATAATAAGAAGTTATCTTTTCAGTATTTAGGGATCAGCCTGCTGTCCATTTCCACAAGTTAAAGTTGACTTTGAAAGTTGTGTCACCTTTAAATAATGCATTTCCTCCTATAAAAGTCCTCTTTTCATTGCTTGATTCTCTTGTTTTTATTCTAGCAATTACAGTATAATTGATTCTAGTCAAGTGCGTATCATGGATATCACTATTGATGGCTGCAGGGTCTCCATCTAAGAACCTTCCAGTGGAAAAGGAGAATCAGATGAAAAGTACACTGCAGCAAAGCAACTTTTATTAGCTTCTAAGTTGGAAATGATACACACTCCATTTTCAATTTCTCTGAGTCTATGCTCCATTGGGTTATATCAGCTTTCACCTTTAACATCAGCCAAATAGATTTGAAGGGAGACAAATTGAGATTCAAAGGATAATAGTTTTTGAAGATATAATAAAGCCCACTAACATGAATTGAATAACAGCTTGAAGCAAGTGTTAAATTTTTTTAAATGTATGGAATTTGTGTCTGCTAAAACCACTTATTTAAAGTTCCTCCCATATTTTACTGGAAACTGATACTTCAAAGGATTTATAACATGGCCAAAGAATCTCTTAGAGATGGCTCACTGTGTGTGGAAGCTCTCAGGTTTAACTCTATTTTATACCAAAAAGTAGATATATAGAATTTTCCCCAGTAACACATAGGAACATACAAAAATCTAAATTTATAATGCATTGTTCCTTTTTCTTTCTCTTTTACCTTTTTCTTTATCAGTGGAAAGCTGTATCTTCAAGAATATCTTTTAAAAGACCGTTTGTGACTAGAACTCTGATACATTAAGCTAGAAAAATAAGTCCAACAACTGTTAAAAAATAAAACTTTAAATTATCTACTTTCTTCTTTGGATATATTATTAAAAGCAAAACTTAGGTAATCACAGACTTAAAAGTTTACAATAGCACAAGCCTTTGTGTCCAGATTTTATATTTTCTGTCTCTATTGTGGTCTTCTGTGGATTACATGACTTTAAGCAAGGATCAGTCATTTGATGCTTCAGTGTGGATTAGGGTAATCAACCTGACAGCTTTTCTGTAAGGTTCAGGGTGCACATGCAGTTAGACCTGCAAAAGCGGAGCAGAGGCTGTTGTCCAAGTCACCCCTGGGCTACCTGTGTGCCACATGCTGCAGCCCTCTAGTGAAATTTCTTTCTGTGCCCCTGTGGACAGATGTAGCTTCAACGTCAAGAAAGGGCTGTGGTAAATTCTGTAGCTCTTTGTTGGAGTACCCATCCCATTAAAGAGTAGAAATCATTCCTATTTTGTGGATTTTAAAAAAAATTTCCTGAAATCCCAGGGACTTCTCTGGCTGCAGGCAGGGTGAACAGACTCTCAGCCCCACGTGAACTGCACCGAGAGAGCGAGTGCTCCAGAAGCTGCTGGACTCATGGGTTCAAGTCTGTGCTTGGCCCACACCACCACGGTTCCCAGCTGAAATGCGCAGAGAGAGCCAGGTATTTCCCAGCTACTCCCTGAAGGCAGAGCATGTGAATCAGGACCCCGCCAACATTACAGATGGAGTCTTGGCCTTCCTGCTCCCATGGCAGAGAGGCGGTTTTCACTCAGAAGCCCCAGGGACTTCTCTGGCTGTGGGCAGGGCGGACAGACTCTCAGCCCCGCATGACCTGCACTGAGAGAGCTAGTGCTCTGGGAGCTGCTGGACTCATGGGTTCGAGTCTGTGCTTGGCCCACACTGCCACGGTTCCCAGCTGAAACACACGGAGAGAGACAGGTATTTCCCAGCTACTCCCTGAGGACAGAGTGCGCGAATCAGGACCCTGCCAACATTACAGATGGAGCCCTGGCCTCCCTACTCCTGTGACAGAGAGGAGGTTTTCACTCAGAAGCCGCAGGAGCTTCTCTGGCTGCGGACAGGGTGAGCAGACTCTCCCAGACCCCACGCACCCTGCGCCGAGTGAGCGAGTGCTCCAAGAGCCGCTGACCCACTGTTGGAGTCTGAGCTTTGCCTTTGCCCAGACCCCCTAGTGAGTTGAAGGCTGGGGAAGTCTGTGAGTGATACCCATCTGGGCTGCATCTGGTTCCTGTATGTGTTCTGAACTGACTGAAGACATAGATTCAGGTGGTTCACAAACTGTAGATCCTGCAGTTTGTGTCTGAATTATGCCTGTACCCTAAACTACCTGGGGACATAGGTCCACGGACTGGGAATGTCAGACCAGTGCAACCTGAGTCAGGTCTTGCACGTGCCCTGATCTACAAGGGGACGCTGGATCAGATGGTCGGCCATCAAGTGACACAAGTGCCCATGTCTGAGAACGGGGATAACTAGATACAAATCAAAAACTGCCGGAAAACCCGGGACTAAGTAGCGCTACTCAGAGGTCACTCAGGGGAAAACCTGAACAACTGCAAAACTAGGGACACTAGTGGTCTTGGTTGAGCAGCTACTGAAGAGGGAAACTGAGCTTTCTGCATCCAGAAGCAAACATGACAAAATGAAAGACTAAAACACAATCCCAGAACTCCAGCCCAATCAGAACAAGTCCAGGAGACATCGACATAGGAGAACTTGGTAAACACATGCCTGAAATAGCTGAAATGATTGCAGTTGAAGTAAAGAAACAACTCCATAAGGCCATAGAAGAGATGAGATCATAAATTATCTCTCAGGCAAAAAGTGAAATGGCAAGAATAATGAAGGAAATGCTCAGAAAGTCTGAAGAAGAAATATATAAGAAAATAGAAGAACAAAGACAAGAGTCAGAAACTTTCAATGAAAAATATAGAAAGGACTTAGAACACATGAACGAGATTCTAAGAGATTCCAGGAAAACAAAGCTGCCACTGAAAGCTACCAAAACCACATGAATGAAGCTGAAGATAGAATCTCAGACCTTGAAGACAACATGGCAGCTAGCTACCGTGAAAGAATGGATCTTGTAAAATCAGCAAGGATCCAGGAAAAGTCAATTCAACAGCTGCAAGATGAGGCAAAGAGGAATAATGTACAAATTAGAGGAGTCAATGAAACAGCAGGAATCAACATGACTGACATTAAAAGAAATAATAGCAGAAAATTTCCCAAGCATGGAAACAGAACCTGATATACAGTAAATGAGGCATTTAGAACTCCAAACAACCACAACCAAAATAAAACTACACCCAGACATAGAATAGTCAAGTTCCCAGATCTCCAGCAAAAGAACAAAATATTAAAAGCTGCTAGAGAAAAGAAACAGATTACCTGTCAAGGGAAGCCCATCAGAATCACAGCAGACTTCTCAGCACAAACCACCCAATCGAGAAGAGCTTGGAGCAAACTATTACAGGTCCTAAAACAGAACAGCTTCCAACCAAGACTGATGTACCCTGCCAAACTATCCCTCAAATTCAGTGGAGAAATAAAATATTTTCATGACAAAGAACAATTGAAGACCTTCATGAATGCCAAGCCAGCATTACAAAGAGTACTAAAAGATATTCTAGACAGAGAAAAATCTGACTGCAATTTCAAGAACAACAGTAGGAATGAAACGTCAAGAAGAGCAAACAGGTAAACAGGTAGAAAAAGTAGGACACCAACGCAAGTATATAACATGACAATGATAAATCAATACATATTGGTTGTAAGTATAAATGTAAATGGCCTCAATTCTCCAGTCAAAAGAAACAGACTGGCAGAGTAAATTGAAAAACAAAATCCAACAATATGCTGTATACAGGAAACACATTTCACTGAAAAGGAAATCCACAGACTGAAAGTCAAAGAATGGAAAACAATCCTTCATGAAACAGGAACCCAGAAAAAAGTAGGGGTAGCTATTTTGTTTGCAGACCATTTAAACTTCAAACTGACAACAATCAAAAGACATAAAAAAGGTTACTACATACTAGTCAGGGGAAATCTGCAAGAGGATGAGATAACAATCATAAACATCTATGCACCAAATATCAGAGCTCCAAATTACATAAGACAAATCTTAACAGGCATGAAAATGCACATAATTAATAACATTATTGTAACAGGGGACATCAATACCCCATTGACACAAAGAGATAGGTCAA
>NW_004955472.1:6704508-6740819 GCF_000276665.1 Chinchilla lanigera | reverse complement strand
CTATATCTGTTTTCATGAGAAGCCACTTTGAAGATATCAATATGTAATACAACCACCATTGTTAATTCCCTACCACTTTGTAACTCTGTATTGTCTGTACTGTTCTTTTGCTATGTTGTAAAATGTTGTCTGTCTGTTAATGTTTTCCTCCTTTTATTTTTAAAATAAAAAAAAAGAAATTTCCAACTATTTTTATGGAAAATTCATGTGTCTGTGAAAAAAATCTACAAATTCTACCTTCTGTTTGCATTAACATGCTTAGTGCCTGATTCTTAGGCAAAATGCAGAGATGGACCAGTCATGTGTTTCCCCTACACTTCTGCTGTTGTCATCTCTGTCCACTCTACCTGTGCTCTCCCTCCGGTTCAATACCCTCCACTCAATATAAGTGATTGCTAAACCTTAAAGATGTTTTTTTCAGACAAAACAATTAGTTCAAAACAATAAAAAGAAGAACTGGAGGATTTTAGGAGGAACCAGGATGTTTGTCAATTCACTCATTAAATAAATATTATTTTACTGCTTTCCCCTCCCAAGAAAAAGAACCCCAGGAATATCACACATGTACACATGCACACACACAGAGACATAAACAAAGGGAGGAATTTACAGTATTTGCATAAGAGAGTGATTGTTCACTCTTTAGTTAATGTAGTCAGTCAATGTGTTGGTATATGTCAAAGCAGTCTCCCATGAACCTTCACAGAAACAAACATTATGGGAGCTGGATTGCATTAACATATGAGGATATCTACGCTGATTTTCACTGGATATGGGTAGAGAATCATTCCCTTAAAGTTCTACTCTAGAGACCAAACAGAGATGAGTGGAACTGGAAGTGGACAGCAGCACAGTAAGCCTGCTGGTCTAGGGAGCTTTGTGAACTGAGTCGCGGATCTTACTAACAAGCAGCACACACATTGATTTCAGTTATACTTTTAGAGCTGCCTGGAAAAGGCATGCAAGTAGCCACCAGAGGGGCCTTTTCACTGATCAAGTAAAAATATATACAAAAGTTTTCCATGAGGAATGTTTGAAGGATTAACCAATTCTACAGTTGCTTGAATATTGTGGTCTTATTATGGAGTATCATAGATTTTCTAAGCAAAAGAGATTGTTCAGGCCACTGATCTCAAAATGTGAGTTTGAGATCAGAATCATCCACATTCCCTGGAAACTTGTTAGAAATATAAACGAAAATTCTCTGACCCTTTCTCAGACATGCTGAACTAGAAATGCCAGTGTTGGGGCCAGAAATTTCTGTATTAATGAGATGATTCTGATGCACATTCAAGTTTGAGAACCACCGACACAGGCAATTGTTTGAAACCCAAGGCAAAATCTTCAAATTGACACCATGGATGAAGCTCTGCTGACAGGTGATTAAAGATCCAGAACATGAGGTCTATTAAGACTTTTCTGCCAGTGTCAGAAGCAGGGTCAGTTGTGTCCCATCTGCTAGAATCACTGGTGAGTTAGTGTGCAAAGAAATGTAGATTTTGTTCAGGGGTCAAAAGACTGATGAACAGGTCAGAGCTAGTTTACTGCCTGGTTTTGTGAATGAAGTTCTAGTGATACTCAGCCACACTCATTAATTTACTTAGGGCCCGTGGTTGCTTTCATATCACAATGGCAGAGTTGGGTAGAGACCTTACAGCAGGTGATGAGAGTTAACCAATATGGCTGAAGAAAATGGTTGCCAGGAAATTGCATGAATTTCTACCCCTACACTTAGATCTACATGTGATATGTGAATATCCCATAAAGTAATTACATAGTGTGGCCCATGGACAAAAATTAGTTTCATCTTGGGAGTGATGTCATGCGAGAATATTCTACTTTAAAAGAGCACAGTAAGATCCATTAAAGATGGGATCGGGATAATAAAGTTGGGCTGGGCAGGGAAACAGAAAAAATGGTTTGGAGTAGGATTGGGAGTTCATGAGTAGTAACCTCTTTCATCAATCATGGTGCTCCTAATGGTAGACCCTTCCAGGAAGCTCAAAACCCTTGTCAGCACAGCTCTCAGACAGCTGTTATCAATCTTTCAGAGTTGGTACGCTACAGGAAAATTGTTGGCTATCCTGATCTCAGGTGAAAGAGCAAGATCAGCAAGGTACGCTGTGATGTGTTCTCTAGCTCCTGCATGATGAAGGTCTAGGGACTCAGGGGGTGCTATAAGGAGTGAGTGGGAAATGGGCAAGGAGGTAGAAAGGAAAAGAAAATCCTAGGAACTTTCATGCTATTTCCTTAATCTTCCTATTCTACTATTACTTCCACTACTATACTTCCATCTACTACTGTAAGGAAATGGTACTCAGAGTTCTTAAGTCACTTGGGGGTAAGATCACCAACAAGTGACACGTGAGGCACTTTTGAAACAACCCTAAAACCCTTTTTGTTCTGTGATCAGTATGGTCTATCTAAATAAGGGAAGGGTAAAAGAGGAAAGGCAGAAGAAGAGGGAGGGAGGAGATAGAGAGTATTAGACCCTGGGGACGTAGTGCAGAGTATATAGGCATTTGTTCTAGAAGGACAAAGTAATCAACAAAAAAAACTTTAATGTAAAAATTTCATAAAAAACAAAATTGAACAGCTCAAAATAATCATACCCCCACCCATAGTACAAGAAAACATCTGCTGCTTTGTCTGACCCAGAAAGCAAATATTCATGTACCAATTCTTCAATCTCTGGAGTGCATACTAATGATTTAGTGGTTGATGAAAGACAGGGGGACTAAAAAACCAGAGCAAAAAATTAAAACACTTGTTTCCAAACTTTGGAGAGACTAGAACAGAGCTGGAGTTATGGGAAGGTGAAATGAGTGGTTGTTTCGAGCATTTGTCAGGAAGGCCTAACTGCTCTGAAATAACACCTACCCCAGTACCAGCTTTCCCTAAAAACATATGTGAACATTTATTATTATTATTTTGTTTCAGTTTAAACATTATTCTCAGGGCTGGGGATTTAGCTCAGTGGCACAGCGTCTGCTTGGCAAGCACAAGGTCGTGAGTTCAATTCCTGGTACCAGAAAAAAACAAAAAAAATAAAAAATAAAAAAACCCACATCATTCTCTTCTGTTTTTTCAAAGGGAAATAAATTTGGTAGTGAAAAGAAACTTAATTACAAGTCACCACTATGCAAATATCAAATGATGAACAATAATATTTTAGTGCATAATGTATTTTCTCAGTGTTATATACCATGCAAGATATTTGAAGCATCCTCATGTGGCTTAATTATTATAATAAATTCTTCCTTATTAACACTGAAAAACTATGCCAGCATTAATCAAATGTGTTCTTAGAATATTCATCTTTCATTAATTCCTCTTGCTTAACAGATAAAATGGGAAAAAATTAAATGTGGGAAATGTGGCCTATTGTCTTGTGTTCGTGGTATATCACAGTCAGTAAGAATCATTAATGGCCCTGAGAAGCCCTGTAGCAATGCTGTTTAATTTTTCCCTAAATGTATTGGTCCAAGAGAGTCTTCACTCTTCCTATCCTCAGAATCAGTACTCTTTATAAGCTGGGGCACAACTATGGAAATAGGATGGCAATAGTATAATTTTTTGCAGCATCTCCTTCTCAGATATTTTTCTTGGTCATATTTGGATCTTTGATGGCAAAAGATACCTCTATGACTTTATAGTCCATAAGAATTATTGAAACTTAAACAAAAAGCCCAACTGGCATTATTCGGAATCAGTTACTCTAGGGAGTGGTCAGGAATCTGCATTCTTCACATTGTATAGTCTGATAAATGACTTCTGAATCATTTCTAAGACAAAACTCTGAAACAAACAGGAGGAGAAAGTCTTTCAGGAAGCCCAAGTTTGGATCACTGAAGGAGTTTATCTAGATGGATTTGATAAGCCAGAAAACAGAGACTTCTTGTCAGAGGTGTTTAACTCTTTGGGACTGATCCTTACCCACCTATCGTCGCTCTTCCTCCATTGACCTGGACCTCCTTAACTTTTCTTCATCCGTGTTTACAGTGCATCTGCTTACACTCCTATGTGGAGTTGGTGCACGTACATGACACATCCCACTTCCTTCTTTCACCCACTTTTTTCCCCTTCCTCTCCTGCCCCCATCCGTCCCCACATCTGTCCAGACATCCCCTTTCCATTTGAGAAAGGTCTATCTCTCTACTGCTATTATCTATGGTTAGCTTGCTCTTTAGTTACATTTGCCCTTTTAGTTATACTCATATAAAAGAAACCATGCAATATTGAAGCTTGTGTGTCTGATTTATTTCACTTAACATTATGGGCTCAAGGTGCTTCCATGTTTCTACAAATGACTTAAGTTTATCTTTGTTTATGGCAAAGTTTATCTTTGTTTATTGTATTAGTCTCACATTTGCCTTTTTGACGTTATCATACAATTTGACTCTCGAGGAAAGAAAGTCTGATCCTCATTGCTTTCAGCTAGACTTATAAATGTATCTTCCTTCTAAATAGCCTATAGGTACTCTACTTAGGTCTGTGGAGCTTAAGCTAAACACAAAACAGCAACAACAAAAATAGGTGCAAGCTTATTTTTTGTTTCTTCCAGAGAGATACAAGGGACAAAATTAGTTCACTGCAACTGAGATGCTGGTCAGAGAAGGACAGCGGAAGGGGCTGCAAGTCCAAACCTACTGTTCCCTTCATCCCTCCTTCCTGATCTCAGCTCTTTCTTGACCTCTCTAACAGAGGGACTGCAGAAGTCTGGAGAGAGGGAGCGCCTGCACACAGATGTTTCTTTAAATGAAAAGAGGTTCATGCTTTTTGTATTTTTTTTTTTTCCTTTGATGCAGGGTAGCTGGTTTTGTACTCACTTTGTAGGCCAGGCTGTCCTTGAACTCACAGTAATGCTTGTGCCTCAGGCTCCGGAGTGCTGGGCCTACAGGCGTGCACCACCCCGCCCGGCCTCATGTTTTATGTAAGGCAATTCCTACAGAAGCTTTTATTCCATGGCACCGTGACACACAATAGGTAGATTATTTCAGCACCTGTTTGGGTTAATATTATCCAAGTGGCAGAGGTGCTTAATTCAGCAGAGACTTTTTTTTTGTCTTTTTGAGACAGGGTCTCGCTATGCAGTTCAGATTGGCCTTGAGCTCACTTTGTAGCCCAGGCTGGTCTCAAACTCACAACGATCCTCCTGCCTCAGCCTGCAGAGAGCTGCAATTACAGCTGTGTGCCACCATGCCCGGAGATTCAGCAGATAACTGACTGAAGGCTCACGGTAGGAAGGTGCTCATACTGGCTAGAGGTTCTGGGGATAGGGCAGTGAAGAAGAAAGCAAAGATCTCTGTTCTTGTGAAGCTTATTTTCTCTATGAATAAAATGGAAGATGTGCAACACAAAGAACAAAACTGTATAGTATATGATAGGGTGATACGTTCCAGGCAGGAAAATAAGTCATGAAGAGTGGGTTTCTTGGAAGTAGAGAAGGGTAGAGTTGGAATTTTATGTAAGGTGGACCAGGAAGATGTAAATGAGTAAAGAATTGAAATAAGTGAATGAGTTACACCAATATCCAGGGAAAAACAAGGCTCAGGCAGAGAAAGCAGACAGTGCAAAGGCCCAGGGGTGGGAGCAGGCCTCACACACTGGATAAAGAGAAAAGGGGCCAAGGTGCTGGAGAGGAAGAGGGAAAAGTCTGGTCATAGGTGAGCTTGGAGAAATGATGGGACTGAATCCTCAGGGCTTTATGGCCCATTTGGATTTACTTTGCCTTGCACTTGCAGTGGGAAATAAAGTCATTGGAGGTTTGATTGCATGTGTGTCTAAGGGATTCCTTTCTGGCTTGAGAACAGAATGGTAGATACAGGCAGACAAGTTAGGAGCCCACAGCGAGCAGTCTTGTGGGAAATAGATGGTGGTAGGGGAGGCCACAGACGTAGAATGATGGCTGTGTGAAGACTTGAGTGTGTATATTTTAAAGTTAGAGCTATCCAGATTTCCTGAAAGATAGTTCAAAGACTCAGAGGTGAATGCAAAGTTTTTTGATTAACTATCAGACTATTATATAAATAGTATGCTAATGAAAAAAGGGAAGATTGCAGAAGGAGCCAATTTGGAGTTAAGATTAGAGATCAATTTCTGACATTTTAAGTTTGCAATGCTTATTTTAAGTATTAAGTTGAGACTAATAGTTCAAGGTAAGCACGCATACCTATTTCACACTGATAAGAGAAAGAATAAATTATTCTTTCTGTTAGGCCGATGCATATATATTTAATCATTTGGACAATGCTGTATAATTGGTTACTTCGTAACATGTATATGATAACATGATTTCCAAGGCTATCAATTCTCTAAACTTCTGTGATTTAATTTTATACTATGACTAGAAAGAAATTATAGCATTAAAAACTCCTAGGAAGTTGGTAATTGCCTTTTAATTCCAAACTATGATTTGCTTCTTTATCTTTCTCCCTTGTACATGTCACCTTAGACACTTTCATAGCTGCTGGTCTCAGCTACCCAAGCTTGTAATTAGTTGCTCTTTACAAAACATCCATTAATCCTTTTTAATATTTCTCTATTTGCTTTGGACTCTAAAATGGTTCTACTCGGCCCTTTTTTAGGCTAAAGCATTTATTCTGCTGCCTGGAGCTCGGAATCTTTATGTGGACTGAATGGCTGGCGGACTTTTCAAATGAGGTTCCCTAAGCCTAATGTGCAGCTTGTTTCTACTTACTCAGAGCTTCTTCCGTGTGAACAGACCCTAGCTGGGACCGAATACTTGTTTCTGTGTCGTTTAGATAATTATTCTGGTAGCAGATAGAATGTAGCATGTTTTTCTAAAAAAGCTGAATTTCTCCTCTTTCTCAGATGCCCCAGTTTCTGACTTGTTACCATTCAGTTTATAAGTGGCCCCTGTTGGTGAGTGTCCACTCTTTTCATACACCCTACAACGAAAGCAGAGGCACCTCGATGGCAGAGGTGACAGCACCAGAGAATAAGGGAAGAGACCTGAGGTCAATATCTTTTTTGAAATTTTGCCTGGGAAAAGCTCTGTTTCAGGAAAGAAAAGATATTTTTATCTTCTCCTCTGTAACAAAAAATTAGGATAAAACCATTTTATCTCTGATATTTTCAGATAAAAGATACACATTTCCTTGGCCTTCTGACCGTTCCAAAGAACAATGCTCAGAACATAGTGACAAGCCAAGCAAAGTGCATAAACAGCGAGCACATCCTCATTACTTCCTTTCTTGCTCCTGGAACCAGGGAATAATACTATTCCCTCTGTGATGGTCAAAGAAACCTTCTAAGACGGAGTAGTAACACCATCACTTATATGTCATCGCCTCATCCAAATATACCCCATGTTTAAAATGAAAGATTTTCCAACTGAGCTGGGGAACACAATCCATTTTAATTGCCTTTCAGGAAAAAAAAACCCTTAAGGTTGGGAAGGAGGAGGGAGAAAAAAAAGGAAAATAAAAATAGAAAAACAGAAAATAGTTCTAAATGTCCAAATCAATTAAGGAATCAGAGCAAATATAAGAGGCTTTGTACTAGAAAGTTCACAAACTTCTATGCTAGCTACTCCAGAACAAAATTTCTAAAGTTAGTCTCTTTCAACTTCCAAAAGTACTTAGAAATGAAAGTAAAGATAGTCAAAGCAGTGGTCACTTTCCCAGTGTTAAGAGGGAAAGAAGTAAGATTAACGAGATGGTTATTCCTTTTCCAGTGAACTGAAGGAAGTCCCCCAAATTCATATATTGAAATTCCAGCCCACAAAGGATGGTGTTAAGCAGTAAATTCTTTAGGAGGTGGTTAGGTGGTCATGGACTGCCGCCCTCACAAAAGAGGCTCCAGAGAGCTCCCTTGTCCTTTCTGCTATGGACACAGCAGGAGGACAGTCACTTATGAAGCCCAAAGGGTCCCTCAGCACCTCCACCTCGTACTTCTCAGCCTCTGGAGCTACTAGAAATGCTTCTGCTCTTTCATCAGCCACTAGCTGGTGACGTTGTGTGATATTAGCCCGAACGACCTGAGACAACGGTGTCTGTGGTTTTCTATTTATTTGATCTGCAAGAAACCATTCATCATGAGGGGATGGGGAAGGGCAAGGTGCGGTAGGCCAAATTGCTGATAATGCACACTTGTGCTGAAAAATCTAAATTTTACACTGATATTAAAAATGATGAAAATTGAGGAACGAGTGTGGCATACTCATGTGTGCTCATTCATTATTTCACACGGCAATGGCTGGATAATTTGCGGTTGTGTTAGTGGACAGATGGGACTGTCGTACTCTTTGTCAGTCCGGTGCCAATCAGCATGTGGAAGGCAGTGTGCCTTAACCAGGAAAGCAGCTGTACAGTCATTGTCTGTCTCTCAGTTTCTTTAAAATAAATGCCCATTCCCAAAGCACAGCCCCCGACCAGAGTTTAAGAGGAAGCGTACAGAAGGTCTGCGGCTGAACTTGCCGTCAGCACGCAAGCCGGGCTTTCTGCCAGCAGACATTACGGTGTAAAAAATAGATAAATGACCCAAATAATTTCTGGTCACAGCAGGGAAGCGAGGAGTAACTCTGCCATCAAATTTTCAGATTTCCACATTTTCCTGACATCTAACTGTTTATAGGAGGCCTGTGTAAGATCATTCTATTATACATAATTCATAATAGTGGGGTAGGGATCTTCCTCTAATTTGCAGTCTCTTAAATCTGCAGGTAAAAGCCTGAATTCCATTCTTGCTCCCTGTGATTTTGTTCTCTAGCCAACATCTCATTTAATCAAATATCAACTTTTGTTCAGGAGGGAAGACCAAAATAAAAATCACTTAGCTCATTTATCCAGCTATTATTTCTTTTTGTCTTTTCTTCCTCCCTTCCTTTCTCCCTACCTCTCCTCTTCTCTCATTTCTTCCTCTTCACAAATATTTAATGAATATATATTATACACACGTTCAGTGCCAGAAACTTGATATGAGCTTGGGAAATGGACACGGAGTGAATAAATGTCACCAATATACTCAGATTCACAAATTCAGTGGTAAGCTCTCCATCCTCGTCTTCCCTTACCTCTCAGTACAACCTAGTGTTTTAATTTCTCCCTCTTTCTTGAAACATTGTTGTTTCTTGAGTTGTATTAAAGTACAACGGCCTGGTTCTTTTCTAAATCATTGTCTGCTTTTAAAAATCTATTTTGCTGGTCTTCTTCCCCTATTTGACTACAAAAGTTTGCATATTTGTTGCTATCTAGTGACCTCTTCTAGTCATATAGCACTATATGGAATACCTTCTATACACTCATTATTCCAAAATATTTATATTTTTACCTCTCCACTCCAAACAAGGCTTAGATACTTAACTTCCTATTTATATCAAAATGTGGATGTTACAAGGAATCTCAGAATTAAGGCAGCTGAACCTCAACTGTTAATGCCTTTTCCTCACCATTCTGTATCTCAGTCTATAACCACTATCCCATTGTGCTATCACAGAGACACTTATACACATGAGTAGCTAATCTAATATTTTTATATACCTAACATCTGTCATCTATCTATCTATTTATCTATCATCTATCTATCCATCTCAAATGTATGAAACAAGAACCAACAGAAGCATTAAATTGTGAAGAAGTATTTAGAATAAGCAAAGTTCCTCTGAATAAATTCAAAATAAGTGATTCCGTGGTCACTTGCTTATCAGTGATCACTTTTTGCCTATACTTTTGTGTTCTTGCTTCTCTTTTTCAGTCTTTATGGTAAGCTATAACCCCCGATCTGGCTCTGGCAGTGATATTTCTCCCCTTAGTTGTGACAGTTTAATCTAAAGTCAATCTGTTTCTGCGTACTTTTTCATGGTATACTTGTAAGATTCTGAGTCACTATTTTTCAAAGCACTGACTGTTTGGATACTTTACAGAAAGTATTGATTTTATTTCCAGTTAATCTGTTTATCAGAGTGGCTACTCTGGGTTCTCTTTTGAAAGAGCATATACTCAGAAGCAATATCTAATGTGTGTATTAGGCTCTATGTTTTTGAAAATACATTTCTATATGTCAACATTTTTCTTTGAACTTGCTGTCTTCTTCTGGGCACGAGATGAAACAATTACACTAGTACTCACAGAATCAATCCTGAAGACATTAAGATCAAGAGACATTTGGGGAAATATAGGAAAACTTAACTAACGTGCCATAACATACACCGCTGAACAGCTCAGACTCGATAGTTACTAACAGAGTAAAAACTTAATTTATTCCCGATGGAATCAGGATGAAAAGACAGATTACCCTGGTGCTCTCAGAAATTTATGCAGAGGGTTCAAATGGCTTGTGAAATATTTTTTCATGCTAGTTCAAATGATATAAATATAAGTTCAAACCCAATGCTTCCCCTCAGAATACTCCCACTCATTCTTAGATGTAGGTACTGAGCTCATTTACCAAGGCTGCCATCTACTTGTCATGTCATTTCTCTGCAAAATATGATAAATTGGAAATTTCTGGTTAGAACTTTCACTTGCTCTTCAGGTTTCTCAACTAAAAACTGAAATCATTTTTTCCTATAATGTCTTAAATATGAAAATGTATACATGGAGATAAAATATAAAATAACTTGAATGATACTCAAATACATTCTAAGTAGACATTGGTGTGCTTTTAATTTTAACTTCTTTCAGCAGCAATGTTCTAGTGTAAAACTTGAAAGAGTTAATTTAAACTCGGAGGTATGATAGACACTGTGAAATGATAGGAAACCACTGAAGAGTAAAGGGCTTCTGGGATGTGGGAAAAGAGAAGGGAAAGAAGGAGAAATTTTGTATGTATGTATATACAGGATAGTTAACATGGTTGTTCTTCTGTCTTCTATTTCTATGCTGAAAGAAACTGTCAATGAGTCTTTGGTTGACCAGTATTGCATGTCTCTATCTGTTTTCATGAGAAGCCACTTTGAAGATATCAATATGTAATACAACCACCATTGTTAATTCCTTACCACTTTGTTTGTAACTCTGTATTGTCTGTATTGTGCTTGTGATATGTTGTAAAATGTTGTATGTCTGTTAATGTTTCCCTCCTTTTATCTTTAAAATTAAAAAAAACAAACAAAAATAAAAAGCACTTAAAAGATCTCTAGTTTTCTAATTCAATTTGTTTCAGTAGTGAGATAGTGTAATAATATGACATAAACACACATAGGCTGCTAACAAGCCCTGATTTAGCATGAAAGAGTAACTATGCTCATGTAAGTGGTATTCTTAGGACTAAAAGATAGTTAAGGAAATAGAAAATTTAAAAAAAATTAAGGACTTTTGAGAAGTATAAAAGTAAGCAACAAATAAAGATATATGTTGAAAAGAATCTTGAAAATTATTTAAATCTTGTGAAGACATAAGGACCAAATCTTAGAAAAATTCAATGCTGGCCCAAACTATGTTATGATTTACAGAGGCAATCCGCAAATGCTATTAGAAGAAAAAGAAAGCCAGAGCAGGTGACAGAATGTACACAGATGACAGAGCCTAGGCTAAGGGAAAGAGGACATAGAGTTGCAAAATTCTTAAGACAAAATAATATACAGAAGGAAAAAAAAGATATGCTGAATTTGGACAATAAAGGACGAGAGAAAGTAGGTATACAATAATTGCTCCATGACATAAAAAGTTAATAGATAGTTTCTCCAAAAAGAGAATTTAAAAAGTTGCATAAAATGATTGATATATAAAAACAATCACTAGAAGAAAAATGCAAGCTTCATTCTAGTGAGATGCTGCTACATATCAAATCATCTCATATCTCGCTCGCTTGCGACAGCTATAATCATTTTATTGTCTTTTATCTTTACTCTGGAGAAAAAACCGAAATGGGCTTTTAGCAGTTCTAGTGCAGAGTTTCTTGCTGCCAGTCTGGTCTTGTGGAAGCTGAAGCTGAAATAATCAGGGGCTGCAGCAGCTAGGAATATTCAGGCAGCGCTGTGTTGTCTTAAATCTTTTTACATAGCCTCTGCCGTTAGTTTGATCTTCCTTCCACCATGACAGTCTCAGTACAGTGAGACTGCGTAGACAGCAAATAGCTTATTCTGGGGTGAGCAGCACAAAAAGAAAATGGAAGTGCCTCGCATTTTTATGAATCACCTTGAAATTACACGGCATCTTTTCTACTTTAATCTATTGGTCAAGGAAGTCACACAGGCCGGAGCAATTTCAAAGGCAGAGGACAATATCAAGTCAAACCGTAAGAACATATGGAATGGAAGATAAAATTGAGGCCATATCCCCAAAATACAATTTCCAAAACCTTCCGTATTAACAAAAGAAAGGCATAACAAAGGAAACTGAATACAGACTACATAGAGGGAAGTAACATGAATTTTAAAAATACAATTATTATGTAAAATATAATAGTGGAAAATACTATGCGCCAAGCAGTCTTCTAAATCCTTTACATATATTAACAAAATTAATTCTCACAATAATTCTGAGAAATAGATGAGTAGTACCTTCATTTTGCTTCTTTGGTAGTTAAGCCAAAGAGATGAAGTAAATTACAAGGCTCTACACCTCATCAGCTTTTGAGCTGGGGCTTAAAGGGATGAACCTGACTCCGGAACACATTCTCTGAGTCATGCTGTCATGTTCCTCTCATAAGGGCTACACTAAGATCTAAACTACCTATCCTAGCAAAGAATTCAGTTACTAGAGAAAAAAACTCCAAAGTTAAACAAAAAGGTAAACTTTAAAGTTAAACAAAAAGGTAAATAAATATTACCTCAGAAATAAATGCAAAATATTTTAACACCAGAAGAAGAAAAGGGTAAAACCACACATTTCAATCCGAGAAACTACAAAACATTCTTAAAGTTTAATTCTAGGCCAAAAACAACAAATAAAAAAAAAGACTGTGGCAAAGGTACATCCAACAAAGATTTAGCAATTAATTATATCTGAAAACTAAATAATACAGCATCAATGTTTATAAAGCAATCAAATGTTTATAATATAGAATATACGAAATAATGAACTGAAACAAAAATCTCTTACAGTGAAAATATATGGATACTGCCTTGAGATAGTGAAATGCACATATACATGCATTTCTATTATTATATTTAAAAAGAGCACATAAACACAAAATAATTAATAGTAGGAGATTTAACTCAGCTTTGGCAGGAAAATACCTGAAACTCAATAGTTATCAACCACACCTACCTGAAACAATCATGAGGATTCAGTCCTATTTTTATTTATTTTTGCTCATCTTGATATATTGCGGAGCTAATAAATTTTAGAAATTGGCTTTTATATAGCAATATTGTGCTTTTCCAAGAATAGGATCTGTGGAAAGGTGACAGAATGGTGAGCAGCAGAGAGAGATCTCTCTGAGATTTGGTGTTCACACACTGGAATATAGCAAAGTGAGGAAGAGAAAAAGTTGAGATTATCCACTACCCTGCCGTTGAGCTGCCATTGGCTTGCTGGGACTCACAGACAAGGAGCTGGGTTCTGTCCGCTCACACTGTCTACCAGTGGAAGTGGATTGCTGAACCCCAGAAGGATCTGAAGTGAGAATTGAAGTCCATGAGGAGAGCTAAGAGACAAACTTCAACAAAGAAGGAAGAGGCAGGTGACAGACACTTTCTCCCTGAGCCTGAACTCACTGCGTGGGAGGGGCTACTTGGACGTGCAGACACATTGTGACTGCTGGCAGCCCTAGAGACCACTATGGAGAAGCACACCTGTGGAGCAGAGCGGCGGGCACAGTGGACTCCAGTGACTGGTGGTGTGTTGTTCCTGTTGGGACTTCCGGAGAGACAGAGTAACCGGTTAGGCGCAGTCTTGGAGACAGTTCAGCTGAGCTCAGGGCTCTGAGTGATTGCTGGCTCCACCTCGTGGCTCCCAGTCTAGTTCAAGACCAGAGGGGGCCCAGGAACTGCTTCGAGGTGAGTGAGTCCGGTCCCAGCCTCGCAGTAGAGAGAAGCTTGAACATCAGTGGAAATAGGGGTGCAGCCCAGTTGAGATTATCCACTACCCTGCCGTTGAGCTGCCATTGGCTTGCTGGGACTCACAGACAAGGAGCTGGGTTCTGTCCGCTCACACTGTCTACCAGTGGCAGCAGAGACACACCTGAAAGTAGAGTTTTTTTCCTTTTCTTTCCTTTCTTTTTAAAACTTCTTTTCTCTCTTATTGTTTCTTCATTGCTTGCTCCTGTGTTTATCTGAGTGTGGGCAGCATTTCTACTTTTGTTGTCACTGTTCTGTTCTTTTCATTTCTTTCTTCTCTCTTTCCCACCTGTGTTCTGCATCAGTTGCCCAAAGTTTGTGTGCTCCTTCTTAGTTCTCCAGCCTTGCTTCTAATCTCTTCCTTTTGCTCCATTTCTCTATTTTTTCTCCTTTGCCCTTTATAATTTTCTCCCCTAAAGATAAAATTGCCATACTGAGGGCTTATTTCCTGTATAAAATGTCCTGGTTCATTTTAGATCTTGTTATATAATCACAAATCTAGACATATGGCTAAAGTTGGCAAATTAATAGTTACCTCAGTTTGGCATTTTTGAGGCTGTGTGCAATGCTATTGTTATTGCTGATTCTACCAGTTTAGCCAAAGTGGATAATGGTTCTAACCAGTCTGGCATTACCAGCCTCAGATTGCCTAAGGGTCAAAAAATTACTATAGGCTAGTACCAAAGAACAAGGGGCTGGGTCAAGTAGGCAGCGTCTTCTTATCCCCAATAAATTGAAGAGGTAGGGTCTTGCAACAGACTTCAATTCCAGAAGCCAGCTATACCTGAAAGACACCTCAGAGAAGTAGTCATTTTCTCAAGGTTCTAAATATTAGCAAGAAAGGTACTAACCATAAGCAATTTACAAGCATCAACCAAAGAATTAAACTAAGAAAAATACAAAATGAGAAGAGACTTACACATGATGCAATCCCAGATATTTTAACAAAGGCAAAACCAGTTGTGAATGATGTGGAACAATCTGAAAGCCACCCACCTAGACTCTCCGAGGTGGTAAGAACAAAGGAAATGAACAAGTCTCTAGAAAAAAATCAAACCAGAAGTAATTTCTCAGATAACTAACGAGATGGTGACCATAAAGAAAGACATGCTTAGTGAAGCTAGAGCAGATACAAATTAAAAAAAAAATAGAGAAGCTTAGGAATATGATGAAAACTCTGAATACCCAAGTAGGAAAGAAATAGAATCCATGAAACAGATTCAGATACCCAGGAGATTAAAAATTCCATTGAATGTACAAAATACACGCAACAGAATGAGTCAATGTGAGGACAGAATCTCAGATACAGAAGACAGGATTGTAGTTAGTGATCATGAAAGGGAAGATTTCTTAAAAATAGCATGGGACAAGTATAAACCAATCTAACAGCTGCTAGATAATGCAAAGAATAACATAAGATTAATTGGAGTCAAAGAAAAAGCTATAGGTAACATACATGACATAAAACAATCTGTTCACATGCATCATGGCAGAAAACTTTCCTAACAGGGAAAAAGAATTTGACATACAGTAAGTCAAAGACAAAGATAAGTCAGTACATATCATATTGCAGACAAAGAAGATTTAAAGCCAAAAGTGATTAAGAGAGACAAAGGAGATCACTACATCCTTGTAAAGAGAATAATCCAACAGGAAGAGATAACCATCATAATTATATACGCACCAAACACCAGTGCACATAACTGTATAAAACAAATGTTAATGGATATGAAAAATCAAATAAGCACAAATACAGTTGTAATGGGGAACTCAATACAGCACTGTCACACATAAACAGATAAACTAGATTAAAAAATCAACAGAGATATATCAGAACTGAAAAAAATTTTGATCAAATGGACTTAGTAGATGTCTATAGAGTGTGCCACTCCACAACATCAGAATACACATTCTCCTCATCTGTGCATGGGATGTTCTCCAAAAGAGATCACATACTAGCTCATAAAACATGCTTAAGTAAAGGCAGAGGAATTGAAATTATCCCAGGCATATTATCGCACCATAGTGCAATGAAATTAAAAATCAATGGCAAAAGAAACCACCAGAACTTCATATACACACGGAAATTAAATAACATCCTCCTGAACAAACAATGGGTGGCAGATGAAATTAAAGAAGAAATTAGATACTTTACACAATTGAACAGTAATTCCAATAAAACATACTGAAAGTTATGGGACACAATGAAAACAGTCTCACAAGGGAAATTTATAGCAGTGAATACCCATGTCAGGGAAATATATTGAGCTCAACTAAACAAACTATTGTTGAACCTCAAGCTTTTAGAAAAGTTAAGCCCAAAACTCATATGAAGTAGAAAATTATTAAGATCAGAACAGAAATGAATGCAATGTGACTAAGAAAACAATACAATCAATAAATTGAAGAGTTGGTTCTTTGAAAGATTAATTAAAATCAACAAACCCTTAGCCAACCTTATCAAAAAGAGGAAAGAAAACACTCAATTCCTTGTAATTACAAATGAAAAGGGCAAATTCACATCAGATTTCCACAGAAATCCAGATCATCTATACCTACTTCAAGAATTTGTATTCTAATAAGATGGAAGATGCAGAAGAAGTGGTCAGATTCTTAGATACATATGAATTATCAAAACTAAATCAAAAAGATATAAAAATTCTAAATAAATCAATATCAGTTACTGAAATTGAAGATACAATTAAAAACCTACCAACAACAAAAAAATCCAGGCCCTGATGGATTCGCTGAATTCTACAAGAAATTGAGAGAAGACTTAATACCACTACTTGTCAAATTCTTTAACCAAATTGGAAGAGGAACTATGCTTGCAAATGCATTCTTAGAAGCAATTATTACCCTGATAACAAAATCAGAGAAAGATTCAACCAAAAAAGAGAACTATAGGCCAATCTCCCTAATGAACATAGATGCAAAAATCCTTAAAATGATAATGAATGCAACAAATCTTGAAGAAGATTATACACTATGACCAAGTAGGAGTCATCCCAGAGATGCAGGGATGGTTCAGCACATGAAAATCAATAAATGTAATATACCATATTAACAGAGCCAAGGACAAAAACTATATGATCGTCTTAATAGATGCAGAAAAGTGTTTGACAAAGTCCAACACCTGTTCATGATAAAAACCCTACAGAAAACTTGAATATTTGTGGTCTTTACCTCAATCTGACAAATGCCATCTATGACAAACCAATAAGCAACATTATACTAGATGGTCAAAAACTGAAAGCTTGGTCAAAATATAGAAAAAAATTTAACATTAACTGTTCCCCTCAATAAACCACCAGACATTAGCAGTACAGTTATGCCAGCTATCCATATCTCTATCTATCTATCTATCTATCTATCTATCTATCTATCTATCTATCTATCTACCTAGTGCCTTAGCAGTTTCCTTTTCTTGTTTCCCTCATCCCAGTTGTTCCTTCCTTTGAGCAATTTCTTTCCCTTTCATATTATCTATTGTACATTTGGGATTTTATTTACATTTTCACGTTCTTACAATAGGAAGACAATATGATGTTTACACATGTGGGTCCAATTTATTTTACTTATGAGTGTCATCCTTAGTGGCTTGCATATACCTATAAAAGCCTCGATTGTATGTTTTTTATAGATGAGTAGTACTCCACTGTATAAAATACCACATCTTTTTTGATCCATTCCTCAGTTGATGGGCATTTGGGTCATTTCCAAGATCTAGCTATGGCAACTTATGTGAAGACAACAATATGCAGTATAACAACCATTGGTGAATTCCTACCATCCTGTCTAGTGAATGTTTGTCTCTAATGTTCTTGTAAATTATTATTTTCTTATTTCCTTTAATGGTTTGATCAGTCTTCCATTCTTACATCTGGTAATCTGAGCAACTACACTGAAGATAACAATATGTAATACAACAACCTCTGTTAATCTCTGTCATTTGGCTTGAAACCCCATATCATTTTTAATGTCCTTCCTTTGTTTTGTTTATATTTTGCTATTTTTTTTACTATTCTCTTTAAAATAAAAATATTGTCCATGTTGTAGCATTAAAAAAAACCCTGAAAGCTTATACTCTAAAATCCAGACCAATACAAGATGTCCACTGTTATCACTATCTTCAATATAGTTCTGGAAACATTAGCCAGAGCAATTAGACAAGAGAAAGAAGACCAATAAAGATAGAAATGGAAAAAGTTAAATTATCATTATTTGTGGATGACATAATACTCCAATTAGAAGACTCCAAAAGCTCCACTAAAAGACTTTTAGATTTAATCACCAAATTCAGTAGTGTAGCTGGATACAACTTCAACACTCAAATCAATAGCCAACACTCAAAAATCAATAGTCAACCCAAAAGTCAATAATGAATAATAAATCCACTGAGAGTAAAAGACTTCTACACTGAAAACTACAGTACTCTGAAAGAGGAGATTGAAGCGGATGTCGGAAAATGGAAAGACATCAGTTGCCCTTGGGTAGGAAAAATCAATATAGTGAAAATGGCTATACTTCCAAAGTTGTTATACATATTTAATGCAATCTCAATCAAAATTCTGAAAGCATATATCACACAATTAGAGAAAACAATTTTAAAATTCTCTTGGAACCAGAAGACATGTAGAATAGCAGAGGAAATTCTGGACAACAAAGGCAAGGCAGCGGTCATCACAATCATTGACTTGAAATTATACTACAAAGCTATTGTGATAAACACAGCATGGCACTGGAAAAAAAACCGAGCAAGAACAACAACAACAAAAACAACCCAAGGAACACTGGAACAGATTAGAAGATGCAGAAACCACTCCAAACATACTCAGCCACTTTATCTTTGACAAAGGCTGCAAACACTTTTACTATAGGAAAGATAGTCTGTTTGATAAACGGTGCTAGAAAAACTGGCTTTCCACATGCTGAAGATTAAAATTGACCCATATCTTTCACCATGTGGGTTTGGGGCTTATTTTGCAAAGGGGAACAATAATATAATATAGGACACATATTTTACAAGATTATTTCCAATAGTCACCCAAAGAATGGTAAAGAAGAGTGCAGAAAATCTGTCCACACACTATAGACCAGGAATCCAGCCAAGGGCCTGGATCCCAAGATAATGTCCTGCAGGAATCCAGCTGAAAACCTAGAGCTCATAACAATACCTCCCATTAATCCAACTGGAGGACCAGAGCCCATAACAATATCTCATGCAGGCCTGTTTCATGGATCTGCACTGCAAAGGCCCAAAGGTCAGTGGTGGAATCTAGGAAGTCTATGCCAGTGGGATGAAGGATCTGTGCTAGCAGGCTGAGGGATCTGTGCTGGAGCCAGGAAGCAATGCTCAAAGTAAGAACCGGAGCTCCCCTGGAAAGTATCACAGTCATCTTCAGCAACAGTGAGGTCCAAAGCCCCTCCAGTGGTGAAAACAGCTGAGTTCCCATCAGGAAATCCAATGCAGAAAGTTTCATCAGGAAACTAAGCTGTGCACCTTCTTCCCTTCCAGAGCCAGGAAGTGATGCCCAGAGTGAGAACCAGAGCTCCCCTAAATTGAACCAAAGCTATTCTCAGTGTCAACAAGTCCCTGAGCTCCTTGGAGGATGAAAACAGCCAAGTTCATCAGGAAAGCCAACATGACAAACTCCTCCAACAGAACCAACATTTTCTAACAGCTCCTTACAGCTTCCACCAGCTCCAACAGCCTTTCAGCTCCCAACAACCTCACTTCTTCGTCTCCAGTTCTGCCTCTGATGCTACTGGCAACAGTCCCCAGGTGGGCCTCCCACACCCAGCACCACGCTTACTCAGTTCAGCTGGGGGTTATAAGTTGATTGCCAGTTGTCAATCCAATACAATGCCCTGACTAAAATAAAAATGGATCAAAGATCTAAATATTAAAACAGAAATACTAAGTTTTCTGGAACATGGAATAGGTAGAAGTCTTAAAGTTATTGGTGCAGGCAAAGACTTTATGGAAAAAACTCCAATTGCACAGAAGCTATTATAATCAATAATGGGGTCTCATCTTATTGAAAAGCTTTTGTACAGCAAAAGAAACTACCAACACAATGAAGAGACAACCTTCTGTGTGGTGAAAAAATTTTTACGGTTGTTCCTCAGAGAAAGGACTAATATCTAGAATATATAAAGAACTCCAAAAAATCATATCCTTCAAATTTAAAGACCCAACCCAAAAATAAGCATCTGAAATGAATACTTCTTAGATTAAGAAGTAGAAGTGGCAAATAAATACATGAAAAAATGTTCAACATCATTGGTCATTTGACAAATGAAAATTGAAACAATGCTGAGATTCCATCTCACTGCAGAAAGAATGGCAAGTATGAAGAATTAACCAATAACAATTGCTAGTGGGGATGTGGGATAAAAAGAACACTTTTCCAGTGTTGCTGGAAATGTAGACTGGTGCATCCACTGTGGAAATCAGTGTGGTGATTCTACAAAAAATGTAGGACTTGAGGTCCCATTCGACCCAGCTATTCCTCTACTTTGAGTCTTCCTGAAAGAATTAAAAGCATCATACCACAGTGATATACACACACCTATATTTATAGCAGCACAATTTTCAATAGCTATATCTTGGAAACAGCCCCAACACCTATCAATTGATGAACTGATGAAGATGTGGTGTTTTTGTACAGTGGAGTACTACTCTGTCATAAAGGATAAGCTTGACAGATTTCTAGCTAAAGGGATGCACTTTGAGGCCATTCTCTTAAGCAAAATAAATCTTATACACATGGTTAAGTACTGCATTTTTTTCTGGTGTAAGAAACCAAAAGTGGAAATAAGGACCAAAATGTATAACAGATATTGTGAAATAGGAAGAAAATGTTCAAATAGAAAGGTGAACTAGAGAGGGATAAGGGGAAAAAAAGGAAGGGGAAAGAAAATAATGAGAAAAGAAGGAAAAATGGGAACAAAGATTTCATAAACAAGAAGGGGATGAGGGGTTAAAGAAGGGTAAGAGAATGGGAAAAAAGAATCATGTTATATGACATACAGGTACAAATTCCTTATGATGAATGTGATCATTACATATACCTAAAATGTACTAATATACTTACTTAATAAAAAACCAATATTATGATTAGCAAAATAATAAACCATTAACTAAACTAAAATAGAACATTATAAGAATATATAGTTATGCAAAAGATAATGATAGTGGGAAAATAGTAACTAAAACATTTAAAATTGATTTTTACAATCCTATACAAATAAATTTGAAAACATGGACAGAACAGACAATTTCCTAATAGTTTCAGAACCTTTTACTTAGTTAGAAATGATAAAAAGAACTTCCACCAAAATTTTCCCTTTCCAATGAAGATTTCACTGTTAAATAATGTTTTGTAGTAAAGATGGTTTTATAGGAAGAATTGTACCATTTTCAGGAACAGAAAGCTGAAATTTATTTGAATTCCTTTACTACATAGAAAAGAAGGATGCTACTAGGGAAGAGGGCAGAGTGTTATTCCACGGTAAAAATCTGATCATATATGAATCTATTGAACATGCTGCCTTATATGTCTGTGTCCATGCAAAGCTACTAAGTAATCAGCAAACCAATCTAATCAATATAGAAAATAATAATAGCCATGAAAAATTTGCTGTATTTCTGGAAAAATTTAACATACTTATAAAACTGATCATATTAATAAACCAGTATAAAATTTTTCAATTTTTCCACTGATGCAGATAGGCATGTGGTAAGTAAATACATATGTTAACATTCATTGAAATAAAAATCTCTTAATAGACTGAAAATATATGGATATTTCTTGAGATAGTGAAATGCACATATGGATATAGTTATATCATTTTACATAAAAATGAACACATAAATAGTGAAAAAAGGATATCTTTTACTGTCATAGCTATTTAATACTGCACTGGTGGTACTAGCCTAGAAAACTAGACAAGAGAAAAGTTAACAGTTAAAATATTTGAAAAGAAGTGTCATAATTGTTATGATTCCTAGACTTACGGTCATAAATCAGAAAAAACCCAGAAAACCAATTAGGAATATCAAACAATGAGAATGATGTAAAGTTGTTGGTCAAATTAAAATACTGGAATAAGTAGAAAAATAGCTATTGACAAGAAGTTAAAGGGAAGGACCTCATGTACAATGGAAACAGTAAGTTATAATATTTAGAAATAGCCTGAGAAAAAGTAAAAATGTAAATGGATTGAATTTCTGAGTTTTGATAAAAAACAAAGAGAATTAAAGAAATGAAAAATTGCACCATTTCTTATGAAGATTAAATATTATAAGGGCACTAATTTTCTTAACTTAATCTAAAAATTTATGGGGCTTTAATAAAATATTCATTGATTACTTTTATAAAATCTAGACAAGCTAAATGTAAAGTTTAACGGAAAAATATAAGGAAAGATTTCTGGAAAAAGAATAGCATAACTACAGCAAGTTAGTCTGTACAACATCAAATACATTATAAAGGTAAAAAAGTAAAATACTATAGTACAGATTATAAAAAACTAAACAGATGAGATATAACATTTATAGTTAATAAGGCAAAAGATGAAATTTAACTAATAGAAAAAGCATTGACTATTTAATAAAATACTAGTACTTCATAATTATCTGTAAAAATCATGATTCTGCCCTATACATTTTATTAACATAAATTCCAGGTCAATAAACATTTTTAACATCAATAAAGCCATTAAAACTGGAAGGAAACTAAAGAATCTCAGTAGTGGAATATTTTCCTAGGTATCACAAAATGCACAGAGGAAAATTAAGCAAAAGAATACACAAATAAAAGAACAGGCAGGTAGCAAGAGTCAGAGCCTAAGGTGGAGGCTGAGTGGCCAGATGCACTCACAGGAAGTGCAGTACAGACAGACAGTGGGCCTGCGATGTTGACCAGGAAGGAAGTGGAATGCAATTCCTGTCTACAAGGAAGGCTGAGTTTCTAGGAACTTAGAAATGCAAAATAACCAATTTTCTTGTAAAATTGGTTTCCTTCTAGCCTTGTATGCTGAGTAGCTAGTTTAGAGAGCCTGGGTACCAACTGGTCACTTTAAACCACAGAGCCACCTGTGATACATGACCACTAGACACTGCATATTCCCACGCTCTGTGCGTCTGAGTCACATTCTGAACAGAGATCCCACAAGGCACTCAACTTCCCGGGACCCTTGTGGCTGCAGGGAGATTTTCTTCTTATATTTCTGATAAATACTTCCCCTTTCACTTCCTTCCTATGCGATTTCCTTCTTTGACTTTGTGAGACACTGGGCTCAGTTTTGCACGTGGATAGCTGTTTCACTACTTACTGTCTCCTCTCGTTAGGGGGAAATAGAAAGGTCAACCACAGTGAGATGCTGTTTTATAATTTTTTATTCTATCAGCACTTGTGCAGTCCATAGTGTTCACACACATTGTGGGTAGTTGGTGCATGGACAGAACACAATTTTTTCATCCCCCTTTCCTTCCCTCCCCTCTGCCCTTTTCCCTTGCACCCATCTCTTGGCCCCATTTTTTGGTATGTGTCTGCAGTATTTAATGTTTACATTCCTTGTGTAGTTGCTATGGGAACATCACACACCACAGATTCTTTATCCCTTTTCTTCCATTCTCCTCTCTCCATTGCTTGATGCATTTACCTCCCTACTTCCTCTTATCTATCTTTTACTCTGCTCTATAATCTTACTGTAGGTTTCTCATATAAGAAAATACCATGATTTAAGCTTGTGTGCCTGATTTATTTAACTTACCATTCTAGTCTCAAATTGCTTCTATGCTCCAACAAATGACTCAGGTTTATCTCTGTTTATGGCAGAGTAGTACTCCATTGTGTTTAAATACCTCATGCTGTTTTCTGACTAACAGACTAGGAAAAAAGAGAAAAGTTGAAGAGTTTGCTGACACAGTGTGAGGAGACATGTTTAAATGGGTGAGGAAATTGTTTTAAAGCTCTGTGGATGGCAACCTGGCATGCTATCAAAATTGTACAACCTTTCAGTCAAACTTCATTTCTAAGAATTTATACTACAGATATATACTAGTTAGGGTTTAAATCTAAAATGTCCTCCAAAATTCTCACATGTTTAGGGGTGGCTTTCCGAAGGTGACTGGATCTCAGGGATGCTGTGTTCATCAGAAGATTAGTCTACGGAAGCGGTGGTATAGGGTGGGCGTGCTGCTTGCAGGTGGAGCCTACCACAGGACTCAGCTCACTGCGAATGTGACCTAGAACTGTGTGGTTGTTTCCCTGGCTGCTCTTTCTTCTCTCTTTCTGTGCTAGTGTCCATGGGTTGAACAGATATCCTCAGTCAGGGGCCCATGCCCCTGGAGCGAGCCAACTTTCACCAGACTTTCTGTGACAGTGAGACAGACTAAACCTTTCCTCCTTTAATATTTTGCCTCAACATCAATTAAGTGACTCAGACAATACTTGAGGAATAATATCAAGTATTATTGGGGGAACACTAAATGTCCAATATGTGCAATATTGTACTTCAAAGTGAACTGCATTGTTTTTATTAAAAATAATGTGCTAAAGACTGGCAGTACACCTCAGAGGTAAAATGTTTGTTTAGCATGGTCAAGGCCCTGCATTCAATCCCCAGTACTGAAAGGAAGAAAGAAAGAAAGAAAGAAAGAAAGAAAGAAAGAAAGAAAGAAAGAAAGAAAGAAAGAAAAGAGAAGGAGAGAAGGAGGGAGGAAAGAAGGAAGGAAAGAAGGAAGGAAGGAAGGGAGGGAGGAAGAAAGAGCCATTTCTACTTATAAAAATATGAAAAGCTCTCTGAAAGCTTGTTAACGAATGATGGAATTTGCAGATGTGTTTGAAAGGCTACTGTTTGTTTTAGATGTGCATGCTCCTTCCTGTGTCACGTATTTGTATGCATAGATTATCTCTAGACGTATATACAAGAAACTGGTAACCAAGCCTGCTTCTAGGAAAGAATGAAAAATGTAAATAGACGTGAATTCATTTCTCACCAGTCATATACTTTTGCATTTTAGACTTTTCCCATGTACATGAATACTTGTGCAAAAGTGAAGGATTTCTAAATTCATCTCATTTTGTTATTTCTTCCTTTTCTGTTTTAATATGCCAAATGTGTTTTAAAAATGGAAATGTTTAGAGGAATCCAGCTGCTGAGTAGTCTCAACCATCACTAACAATAACCATTGTATTTTTTCCTATTATATTCTTTAATTTCTTATTTTCTGAGAAAAACTATCAAAAAGACACTTCATGCACTTGGTAGATCACAGCTGAGAAAAATAATGATCTTATCTTTTAGTGTATTTCCAATATCCAGCATAATAAAGTTCAGGACAAGTTTGTGCATGTGTATACACATACCTTTGTGGGGAAATAAAAGTTCTCATAGTCAAATGGACCTTAAATGTCCCGTGTGTTACTGGCTTGTCAATTTCCTTAAAAGTGCTCTTGACCGGCTTCTGTTGAAAGATGTGGAAGTTCAACAATTCCCTTCATTGTAATTAAAGTAAAAATAATTTTGAATGATTTGCACACATTGTACATTTTTTCTAGGCAATTTCTTTCCCATGCATGGCCATCCTCTGTAATACCATTTCTCCATGAAGCCCAATTTTCGTAGAATACAACCCATGTGCTTACAGAGAATCACAACATTTAATTTACTTATCCTATTCTCTTCTGCACAATTACTTATTTCTGTTTCTACTTCCTACTCTGCACATTGCCTGGCATATAGGAGGCAATTAATAACTGCTTTGAGATGCAGACATGTACTTGATTAAATTAGAAGATTATTTTTTCTAGTGTGCACAGTAGTTCAGAATATTACAGGCTACCTTCTTTGAAATATCCCCACTTGATTCTCATGTTTTAAATGAATGTCTTTTATAGTCACTGCCTGTTTCTGCACATTTGAGTTAGCATTTTAAAAACGTCTTCTAGGTGAGTGTTCTGCGGTGAGTGAGTGAGAGCTCCAAGAGCTGCTGGTCCCGCAGTTCGAGTCCGTGCTTTACTCACATCACCACAGCTCCCAGCTGAAACTCGCAGAGAGAGCCAGAAACGCCAGGCCACAGAGAAGCACCGACACAATAGGCCTGCCCAGAGACGTGCATGAACCACCCCGACGTGGAGAAAACTCCGGGAAAACATGCCACACAATGGATTGCTTTTGGCCCTGCCCTTGAAAGCCAGAAAGGTTCGGAGTCGGCGGAGGAGCAGCTGCTGAACAAGGACTCAGACAGCCCGAGAATACAGGCAATGCCTGACGACTCAGAGGTCGAGCTGACTGGGGATGCGAGAGCCGTTCAGGAGCTGGACACCAGGAGAACCTTGCACAATACCTGGGGAGGCCCCCTGGAAGCCATTCTCCCCCTGACTGTACAGGCTGTGGTGGAGGAGCGAGTGGATCTCTGGAGAGGTCTGCACTGAGACTTCATGGATTACATGGGTGCCCAATAGTCAGATTCGGAAGAACCGCTTTCACGGAGAAGGTACGTGTCTAGGTTACCTGCCTGGGACACTTTGCACCTGATGGTGCAGAGACTGACTAGTGGGCCGAGGACGTCATCCACATGTTCCTGACGCCTGTGTTGACGGCTGGGGAGAGGACACGCAGTGCTTGCAGGATCCCAATGTGCTGGGAGGCTGGAGAGAATGCCCCTCTGCTTTCTTAGACAAGAAGCATTGATAAAGCATACTTCCCTGGATCCCAGTTCAGTAGAGGGACAAACTCTTCTTAAAGATAAGTTTATTACGTAGTCAGTCCCAAATAGTAGAAAAAAGCTACAAAAAATGGCTTTTGCCTCAGATAGCTCACTTGAGATGTTAGTAAAATCGCCTCCTCAGCATTTTATAGCCATGATGAGGAAGAGGCCAAGGAGAGAAAACAAAGAGAACAAGAAAAAACAGCAGTCTTTGTTGCAGCACTAAGAGAAACAGACCCTAAGTCTGATTCTCGGCGCCCCAAGAAGAACTCATCAACTACATTCATCTGCTGTCAACAGCCAGGCCACCTCAAGAGGGACTGCCCTAAGAAGCCCCCTGGGCCATGCCCTGACTGTAAAGGTGACCACTAGAGGTAGGACTGCCCTCTGAAGCGAAGGCCCCAGAGCTCAGAGCCCTCCTACCAGCTGGTCCAACAGGAATGAAGGGGCCTGGGGCATACTCTGCCTTCTCCCTCTGGCCAGACTCTTATCTTCAAGGAGGAGCCCAGCATAATCATGACTATAGAGGAAAAAGTAAACAGCCTATTGCTGGACACTAGTGCTAGTCTCTCCGTCCTTTTCAATCCTGGCCTTCCTTCCAGCTGTCACACTTCAGTGAAAGGAGTCACTGATGAGGAGGTAATCCGCTATTTTTCTCAACCTTTAGGCTGTAACTACTTGTTAGACCTTTCTTGCATATCTTTGTTTTCCTGAAAACCACTTTGAAGATACCAACTTGTATCACAATAGCCATTGATGATTTCCTACCAATCTGTACATATCTCTGTAGTGTTTCTATTGTTCCTATGCTATTTTGTAAATGGATGTATGCTTATTTCTATGTGTTTTCAGCAACAACCATTGAGAATAGTCAATGATTATTTAATTAATCACTCATGTATAGCTCTATTTATTTTCTTTAGAAACCACTTTGAAGAAACCAAAGTATAGTACAACAACCATTGATAATTTCCTACCATTTTTGTCTGTAACTCACTATTATTTGTCTATTTGTTTTCCAGAGAAACTATCTAAAGATACCAATAGGTAAAATAACAACCATTGATATTGTTCTACCACTTTTTCTGTAATTTGGTAAATCCCCCTATTACTATGTTATACTTCTTTTACTTTTTAAAATAAATTTTAAAAAAAATTTAAAATCTTATTATCATATTCTAAAATTGATGTTATATGAATAATAAAGAGAAGTCAAATATATCATCCTAGGGAATATAGTACTATAATGAATACATAAAAAAAAATCCAGTTTCTAAGTAAATATTACCTTTGGATAATAATCTTTTGGAATCCAAAACTACAGGTTATAAAGATAAACAAACAAAAAAAACCCTTCATGCTTACATTTTAGGAGCTAAAATTCAATTAAACTTCATTTAAGGAAAAATGAAAGACTTCCTGTATTAAAATGAAAGCTAATTTAAAAATAAAAAGGCAAACAACCAAATACTCTCTCCACAACAGGAAATTTTTAAGAGAAAAAGAGCTGTACAAAATTCACAAATAATAGAGAGCTGTTATCGGATTTACAATTCAATAAGCATTTAAGCTAATATACTTCCTTCCAATAAGGGATTTACACTACAAAATAGTGACTAGGGTAGGTAACTTTCCCTGTAAAGAAAGTATTTTAAGCAAAAGATAGTACTGATGTCTAGTTTTAAGTTGGACTTAATGACTTCCCAAACTTCCTTCCAAATTTATCATTACATTCCTTTTAAGGGAAAGAGAAAGTCTTTGAATTTCGGAGAAGAAATAAGAATCCACAGAAGAAATAAGAAAAGCCACAGAGGCTTTATTAGGATAGTATCCTCATTGTCTAAAAAGAGAAATAGGTCATAGGGGTTCAAGCAATGGATTTCCTAAAGCAGATACAGTTCCCTTAAGCAAAAACCAACCATTTACATAAGTCTTAAAGAATACTTCTAAATTACTTCTGAAAATTCTGTATTTAGTCAGGACATGTTGACTGCAAAGGTATGATTCGTATTGTGCAAGATGTTCTTGACAATAATATGCACGTGAATTTTATTGTTCCATGGAGTTGAATATTTTAATTGTGATAGGGCTATTTAATATATTTAGAGTAAAAGTGATACACAAATAAGTAACTTTCCAGCATGTATTATTACTATAAATTTCTACATGTAGAATAATATCAGAGCTTTTGAAATCCAGTGACAGAAAGTTAGCAAATTAAGCTAATGCTATTCAAATGACCTTGGTTAAAAGTAGTGGATGAATTCCTATGCATTTAAATACCAAGGTGATTCTAGAAAGAAATGGGTTTCTAAAATGAATTACCGTGTAAGAACCCTGACCAAGTTACTACCTTTAGCTTTAAAAAAGCTTTACACTTTTCATTTTTTTTCTCATTGCCTCCTTGATTCAAAATCACACTGCTGTCTTTGAGATATGATGTTTCTAAAGTCCTTTTTTCCACTCCTGAGGAGACAATTTTGCCAGTTCATCTAGTGTGCCTTATGATGTTGAACTTCTCGCCCATGACCCTTTTCTTCCTGTAATTCCCTTCCCCTCCTACTGCTCTTTGCTGTCTACCACTTTCACAGAAGATCTTAAATAAATGTGCCCCCTGCTCTCCCAGGTAGAACTATCCTGCTGTCTTCTCTATCTCATGAGTTTACTCCAGTTCTTTGGTTCTCCCATTCAATATTAAAACCACAGTTCCCTCTCTTTATCAATTTGCTAGAGCTCTAATAAAGTATCCTGAAGTGAATGGCTTAGACAAAAATCTTTTATGTCACAGATCTTGAAGTTACACTCCAGAATCAAGGTGCTGGCAGGGTTGATTCCTTCTGAGAGCTATTTTAGAGAATCTGTTCCCTGTTGGCCATAGACTGGAGGTTTGCTGGCAATCTCTGGTATTCCTGCAGTGTAGAGACCTGGCTTCGTCTATCTTTGAATGGCCTTCTGCCTTTTCCCTCTCTCCTGTGTGTGTGTTCAAATTTCCTCTTTTTAAAGGATACCAGTTATATTGTAAGAGAAACTACTGTACTTCAGTATGACTGTATTTTAAGTAATTACACTTGCAAGGATTTTAAGTAAGATCAATTCTGGAATACTGGGCTTAAAACTAACATATTATTATAGACAGCTAAGTTTGGCAGACATATTATAGACATCTAGATGGGCTAGACCCTCGCAAGAGTAATGCAGAGGATGAGAACACATTACACCTGCAGCTGGAAATGCATCCAGTGAAGGCCAAAATAAAGACGGAATGATCAGGCCTACATGCCTTCCCAAGGGATAAGCAATTCGCTGTAATTACTATCAACTCATTCAATAAAGGCTAGGTAGACATCAGTCACCTAGCTGGGTCACCACAACTTCCCGACTCATCTCTTCCAAAACAGGTCCTTGTTCTTTCTTTGTACACTTGATGTGTGACTCGCTTCCCCAGTAGGTCAACATCACCTAATAACCATCTATACTTGTAATCCTATTGGTTGATCACAGTTCTGTCCCATGTTGTACCCACCACATGAGTTTGTACCCACCTCACGCTTTTGCTCTATAAATCTTCCTTTGAAAAGTGGGGTCCCTGGCAAACCAATTTTGGGTATTCTCCTAAGAGAGAGAGAGAGCTATTGCTCTCAATAAAAATTTCCTACTCTTAACCTCCTGCTCCTTAGAATTTATTCTTCAATTTTGGAGAACATGAACTTGGCGTATCTGACATCTAGCCAGTTGGGAGTTACATTTATTTCCCTTATATCATTTGGAGGTCCTGTACCCATATGAACCTCAAAAGAGTCATGATTCAACTCCTAATATCCTCTTTGAAAACACACTCAGGTAGAAATACACTACTGAGGTAGAAACCAGTGCACTAAATTTTTAATAAATGCATATGGAAATTTTAAAGCAGTTAACTACTCTTTAAAACCACTGGAAATATCTGGAAGCAACCTATTATTTCTTTTTTGTTGGTTTGTTTGTTTGTTTTCCAGTACCGGGAACTGAACTCAGGACCTTGTGCTTATCAGGCAGGTGCTATGAAGCTGAGCTAAATCCCCAGCCCACAACCTATTATTTCTTGGAGACAAAATATTCAGTTTTCCAGCTAAAATGACTATGGTTATATTTTATATACTAATAAACAGTAAACTAAATCATGTGACATTAAATATTCTTATACAAGAATTATAGCACTGTATTTCAATGTGTTTGGTACATTAACTCATTTAACTATTTGTGAATGGGGAAGTTTAGTTTACATCTAATATTTACCTTCCTAATGCAGTGCTTTGATATTCTCACTGAATATCAGTTTTTTAATTATAAATTGCATGGAGAGTATTTTTAGAAGCAAGAGAAATCCCCCATTTGGTCTGGGCAGTGTGTGGTTGGATTCCAGCCCCTGAAGTGTGACCCAGTAACAGTGGTGCCTCTTCTGTCAGCCATTCCCAAGGGGGGTAATCCTGCGGGACTTAGGCCAGGATGCGGGGCTGGGAAGTAAGCAGGTGAGGAGGGAGGAGCTCAGAATGACACCTGGAAAGACTCAGAAAATGAGAGTCATTGTTAAATTATGAGAACATTGCTCTTGGTCCCTTCGCATTTGCAAAATGATCTGTTCTCCTACTTCCTATTATCTATCTTTTATTTTGCTCCTTGTATAATATTTTGGATTTCTCATAGAAGAAAATCCATGCAAGCTTGTGTGTCTGATTTATTTCACATTATGCTATCAAAATGCATCCATTTTCCCACAAATATCTGTCTTGGTGGGAGAGTGATACTCCACTGTATATAAATACCTCACTTTCTTTATCCATTCATCTGATGATGGACATATGGGCTGCATTCAAGATTTAACTATAGTACAATTGCACTGCTATAAATATGGGCATGTGGCAAAGGAATAAAAAACAGTGTAAGGGGGCTGGGGACTTAGCTCAGCAGCACAGTGCCTGCCTGGACTACCATAAACATGTACTAATAAACAATAAAAATTGAAAATAAATTTTTGGTTTGAAGAAATTAAGCATTGCTGTTAATTAATACTTCAGCAAAACTTTCCATAAAGTTTTCACAGGACATGTATTCTATAAAAATTAGACAGTAATAAAATAATAAACACAATCAAGGAAAATATCCTATCATGTAAAGTGTTAGCACCAAATGAATAAATAAAACAGGTCTATCTATATCCCAAAATGTTATGAGCAGAACACAACATTTGTTATCAGCTTCCTGAAAACTAATAGTACTAAGCCTGCAGGTCCAATGGTGTTTGGTGAAATACTACTTCATGGAGAGTTAATAGGCTTTAAAAATTGATTATATGGTCATTATGTGTGAGAAACAAAGGCCTCAAAACATATTAAAATTTTTCCTATGGTTCATCAGAGAATTTACTAATGTAATGCATATTTTGAGCATTCAAAAAAGGTCGCAGGGTGTACATGGCCTTTTCAAAAGTTCTTCAATACTTAATACTTTTATGCACTAAATGTACATGGGATGTAATTTAATTCTGGGATACAGAGTACTGAAGGTTAGGTAGACAATGGCACCTTTGTTACTTTTCACTTAGCTGTAGTTTTCCTGAGCACCACTTATGTCTATGTCTGCATCTATATCTATGGCCACTTCTCTTTATAATCAGTTCGCTGCAAGTTCCACACCCACAGCCTTAACCAACTGTGTATGATAATGTTAGAGAAAACATTCTTTCTAATCTGAATATGTACAGACATTTTTCTTGTCAGTATTCCCGAAGTGAGTGGCGGTGAATCTATGGTATGTGTGCCCCAGCAGACTGAATCACTGAAAGCTCTAAAATGTTCACCATCATTGACCCTAAGCAATGCAATAGAGCAACTTTTTATTGCCCATTTACTGTATATTAGGTATTAGGGGCAATCTAGAGATGATTTAAAGTTATACAGCAGGATGTGTGTACAATATGTGAACATTATTACCATCTTATATAAGGAACCTGAGCAGCTATGGATTTGGGCATCCACTGGCAGTCCCTGAATCAATCCCTTGCAATTACCAAGCAAAGACTTTATGTATGTGTACACATTTTTGTGTACACACACACACACGCTCATCATCATCACTGTATTACCTGCATTCACTGTGAATGATATTGAATCTTTTGTAAAAGTCTTTGTGAAAAAGATTAATGATAAGCTATCTAATAAATTATGCTTATTATTTCTGTATTTAAGATGTAACAAAAGGAACAACCCATGAGACATATAAAACACTGATGCTCATTCCCGACTATATCAGTATATTTTCCTTTTGATGATATATCATCTTTTCCACAGTGGTATGATGGTTACTTTGGCTGGCCATTCATTAAATTATATCCCCTGTCAATTGTTTGTTATATTTCTCCTTACCAAATAATGGGTTAAAACAGCTTCCTAGGTAAATATTGTATGTGGATGGTATATGGGTGGAACACTGATTATTCTTTACTTCCAGAACTTACAGTTTAAGTTTTCTTCATCTTAGATTTGTATGGAGTCCACCAAAAATGTACACACACTTCAGAAGTTGGCTGTAGTAATAAACGTCTGGAAGCTATGACCACTACTTTGAACACTTGAAATTGTAGAGGCCAAAGGTAGCTTGTATTAATCTCATGATGCCTCAATAATTTCAGAATTAAAATATTTATACAAATGTTCCTTATCCTGATATATACAGTTTTGGCTGACTCTCTCTATATAGTTAACAATTCAGAAAAGTAGAAAAAGATTATTTGTTCTAATGTAGTAGTAATTTTTATTATTGTGGAGAGGATCAGTCTAGTGGGCCTATTCTATGTGTGACTGGTTCCTGGTTTTGATACTGCCATATGTATTCCAAACATACTTCTGAATTAGAAAAATGATATATATTTTACCTTTCACTTAAATTTATTTTTAAATGATGTATACAATGTAAAACTGTACATGTTATGGGTTGGGTGATGTTTTGATACATATTTATATGGTACAATGTTTAAATCAAGTTAAATATATCTATTTCTTTAAAGATTTATCACATGTTTATGGTGAAAACATTCAACAATCCTTCCTTGTAGCTTTTAAAAATATACAGCTATCATCTTTATCTATATATAATCACCTTACTATGCAATAGCAAACCAGAACTTCTTATTCCCACCTAAGTATAACTTAGTGCCCACTGAAAGGTTTTGATCTATGACTATTTCTGCCAGTTCAACAGCCTGTGCATTATTCCAAATCCTGTATCTACAAAAGGTTCTATTCTAGGCACTGGGGAATATGGAAATTACTAAGTCTATATCCTCTCAGGATAATACTATACAGGTAATTCAGCAACAAGCATTCAGATATATATTGTGTTCCAATGGCATGTGACAGTTTTCCAAAACCAATTTCCATGAAGGGGTTCAGTTCTGTAAGTTCAATAATATCCAAATCAAGCATAAAGTGTAAAAATACTTAGTTTAATATTAAATATAATTCTTTAAAACAGTGTTATGCATTTGCTGAAATTTCAGTCATTTTGAGAAACATCTCTCTACTGTCCAAGTTTTGAAACCAATTCGTGGAAAGCCTACTTAGGGAAAAAATATTACCACATAATATTTAATTTTTTACTTCTTTGTTTTTCTATGACCTCTAACTGTAATGTCTCTGTACTACCAAACTGATTTCTATACTTAACTTATATGTCTTTTTCCATTGATAAATAAAACTATTATCTCTTTGCACAAGTCTTAAAAATTTCGTTTTGAGAAATGGTAGAAACATGAATAATACCAACGTTTATAATCTGTAGCATTAATATTAAAATCAGAAGGATACAATACAATGTATTCTAAAGATTTACTGCAAGGAACCTTCTATTTACTCGTTTAAATACCTTATTAAATATCTTAATAGTTTTTTACTGACTGATTCAATGGCTTATTCATTCATTTCTGCCAACACAGCTCTAATGCAAATTCAAATATTTTTGCATTTTTGAATCAATTTTGTCCATGCAAGATCCAAATATTCAACTTCATTTTAGACCAAGGTTGTCAAAACTTTACAAATGGTAAGTGAACCATCTGTTGTACAAATAAACAATTTTCCTTCCATTTCTATATTTTTACTGATAAAAATATGAGATAATTTTAAAAATTATAGCACAGCAAATTGAATGCTTAATCACAGGACCTGGTTTAGGTCACATGCATTATACATTTACTATTATTGATAGTAGTTTTATGATAATTTTCTATAAATACAATTATTTCTAATATGATCCTGTGTATATAATTGTCATTTAAAGTAAAGATACATTTAGCTTGGCCTTGGGATTCATGCCAAATGTGATACATTTTTCAATTTCCTACTGTAAATATAGTCAGAGTAATCACAGCCTGTAGAGAAGATTAAGACTATTTAATATCATTTATGATTCTTAAAGTACTAATTTCACAATTTTCATTTATTTTACATAAATTATAACAGATTTATAAGGCTTTTAGACAGGTTAATTGATACCTTTAGGATATTTCCGTGAATTTCATTTCTTTTTTAATTTGTTTAATTTCTTACAATAAGAAGATATTAGTCACGAAAGTAATGTATAACTGAGCAATAAATTTCTCATAAGGAGAAAAACTCTTCTGACTTCCAATATCTAATATGAAAAATATTATCTTGCACTCTAAATAATATTTCTCATTTTTCATCTCTATAATTATTTATTTAAAGCTAAAACAGTTACTCTCTCACACTGCAATTTACATATATACTGTTTCAGTTCTGGGGCAGGAGCTGCAGAGACCCAAGAGAGAAGTTCAGAAACCAATTCTGGGAACTACTGAATCTGAAGACATAAGATATTGTGCACTGTAAAAATAATTAGCTACATTTAACTCTGAAAATAAATGTTTCAGTGTCTGCCAGTATTTTAAGAACTGAAGGAGAAACCTAGTATGTGTTGTGTATGTGTACATGCATGGGTGTGTTGAATGAAACATGTCAGTTCTGTAATTTCTCATGGCATCAGGTAATATTTTGATGTGTGTATGAATAAATAGATTGGAAATTTGTGATCTAGTTTTTGTTGAACCAAATTTCTAAGCCCATCTCAGAATAAAGCTTCTTTATATCCTGATAAGACAAATGTCTATTGCTTGGTGGCTGGTTTATTTATTTATTTTTGTATTTTGAAAAGAACCAAAACAAATTAATAAACACACAGACATAAACGAAACAACATAAAAACAATAAAAGCAATACAGAATTTCAGGCAAGCTGATAGGAAATTAACAATGGTTTTGTATTACACAGTATTTTCGTCGTATTGGTTACTCAGATACACAAAATAGGCATGTAAGATTGATAAAAAAATTAAACATTAACTGTTTCTTTCAATACAGCAATAGAAATTAGTAGTACAATTATCTTGGTTATATTTTCTTTCTTTCTTTCTTTCTTTCTTTCTTTCTTTCTTTCTTTCTTTCTCTCTCTTTCTCTTTCTTTCTCTCTCTCTTTCTTTCTTTCTTTCTTTCTTTCTTTCTTTCTTTCTTTCTTTCTTTCTTTCTTTCTTTCTTTCTTTCTTTCTTTCTCTTTCTTTCTCTCTCTCTTT
>NW_004955472.1:6700288-6704408 GCF_000276665.1 Chinchilla lanigera | reverse complement strand
TCTTTCTTTCTTTCTTTCTTTCTTTCTTTCTTTCTTTCTTTCTTTCTTTCTTTCTTTCTTTCTTTCTTTCTTTCTTTCTTTTCCCTCATCCAAGTCATTCTCTCCTTTTGAGCAATTTCTTTCCCTTTCACAAAACATGCTGTACCTGTCAGATTTTATTTAGTCTTTCAGGTTCTTACACTAGGGAGACGATATGATGTTTACACAAGTGAGTTTGACTTATTTCACTTATAGTATGGTCTGTAGTTGCATCCATTTACCTATAAAAGCCTCAAATTTATCTTTCTTTATAGCTGAATAGTATTCCATTATATAAAAATACCACATTTTAAAAAATCCATTTCTAAGTTGATGGGTATTTTGGTTGTTTTCAAGATTTAGCTACTACAAATTGTGCTGCTATAAACATGGGTGCACATATATTGCTGTGGTATAATGCTTTTAGTTCTCTGGGAAAATACCCAAAAAGGAAATAGTGATTGAATGGGACCTCCCATCCTGGTTTACTGGGGAATCTCCAGACTGATTTCCACAGTGGTTGCACCAGTCTACACTCCCACCAGCAGTGGAGTGGAGTTCCTTACTGCCCCCAGCCTCTCCAGCATTTGTTATTGGTTGATTTCTTGATGATAGCCATTCTTTGTGGGTTGAGATGGAACATCAGTGTTGTTTTAATCTGCATTTCTCAAATGACTAATGTTGTTGACATTTTTTCATGTTTTTATTTGCCATTTGTATTTCTCTATCTTTGAAGTGTGTATCATCTCAGATGCCCATTTTTGGATTGGGTCTTTCAATTTGGGGGCCTGATTTTCTTTTAATTCTTTATATGTTCTAGATAGAAGTCCTTTTTATGAAGGACAGTTTGCTAATGTTTTTTTGCAATTCATGGATTGTCTTTTTAGTCTTTTGGTGATTTCTTTAGATGTGCAAAAACTTTTCAATAGAAAGAGATTACAGTTGTTGATTCTTTGAAGTATTTCTTGCGCAGTTTTGCTTTTGTTCATGAACTCTCTGCCTACCCCTATGTCTTCAAGATTTTTACCTACATTCTCTTCCAGTAGATTTAGTGTTTCTGTTTTAATATTTAGATCTTTAATCCATTTTTACTTTTGTTTGGTGCAGAGTGATAAACATGGGTCTAGTGTCAATCTTTGGTATGTGGAGATCCAGTTTTCCCAGCACCATTTATTAAAGAGGCCATCTTTCTTCCCGTGAACATGTTTGGCCCCTTTGTCAAAGACAAGGTGGCCGAGTGTGTTTTTTCACTGTTTCTGCATCTTCTAATCTGTTCAACTGATACTTAGGTCTGTTTATCTGCCAAAACCTCCTGATTTTATCACAGTAGCTTTGTAGCATATTTTCAAGTCAGGGATTATGATGCCACCTGCCTTGGTTTGTTGCCCAGGATTGCTTTTGCTATTCTAAAGCTCTTCTAGTTCCAGATGAATTTCAGGAATATTTGCCCTAGATCTGTGAGGTGTACTAATGGTATTTTAATTGGGATTGCATTGAATTTGTATAACAGTTTTGGGAATATGGCCATTTTCACTATGTTGGTCTTGCCTATCCATGAGCGTGGGATCTTTTCCCTTATCTGAAATCCTCTTTGATCTCTTTTTTCTTTTTTTTTTCCTCTGGTACTGGGAACCGAACTCACGACCTTACGCTTGCCAGGCAGGCGCTTTTTGCCGCTGAGCTAAATCCCCAGCCCCCTCTTTTTTCAAAGTACTGTAGCTTTCACTGTATAAATCTTTACTTCTTTTGTTAGATTGATACCTAAGTATTTCAATTTTTTGGATGGTATTATGAAAGGTATGCTTGTCTTAATTTGTCTCTCTGTGTGTTTTTTGTTTGTGTATAGGAATGCTGTTGAGTTTTGAGTGTTGACTTTGTATCCAGCTATGCTACTGAGTTTGTTTATTTAGGAGTCTTTTGGTGGCATTTTGGAGGACTGCTATGTAGAATATCAAGTCATCTGTGAATAATGATAACCTCACTTCTTCCTTTCCTATCCTTATTTCTTCTATTTCTCTCTCTTGTCTAATTGCTCTAGCTAATATTTCTAGAATTATGTTGAATAGAAGTGGTGACAGTGGACATCCTTGTCGTGTTCTTGATTTTAAAGTTAAAGCTTTCAGTTTTTGTCCATTTAGTATGATATTGGCTATTGGTTTGTCATAGATGGCTTTGATCAGATTGAGGCAAAGATCATCTATTCTGATTTTCTATAGGGTTTTTTTTTCTATTCATGAATGAGTGCTGGACTTTGTGAAAAGCTTTTTCTGCATCTATTGAGATGATCATGTGGTTTTTGTGTTTAGCTCTGTTGATTTTGTGTATTACATTTATTGATTTGCTTATATCGAACCATCCCTGTATCCCTGGGGTGAATACCCCTTGGTCATGGTATATAATCTTCTTGATGATTTGCTGCATTCTCTTTGCTAGTATTTTATTGAGTATCTTTGCATCTACATTCACTGGGGAGATTGGCCTGTGATCATCTTTTTGTTTGGGTCTTTCTATGCTTTTGGTGTCTTGCTTCCAAAAATGAGGTAGGAGAATTGCTTCCTTTTCAATTTCACTGGAGAGTTTGAGGAATGTTGACATTAAATCTTCTCTGAATTTCTTGTAGAATTCAGTTGTGAATCCATCAGAGCCTGGGTTTTTCTTTGTTCGTAAATTTTTACTCATGCTTTCAATTTTATTAGTTGATATTGGGTTATTCAAAGTTTTTATATCTGCTTGATTCAACTTTGGTAATTCATATTCATCTAGAAACCTATCTATGTGTTCTGTTTTTCATCCTATGGGAGTAAAGATTTTCAGAATAGGTATTGATGATGTTCTGAGTTTCTATGGGATTTATAGTGATTTCACGTTCTTTATTTCTTATTACATAAATTTGAGTTTTTTCTTTCCTTTTTTGATAAGGTTGGCTAGGGGTTTATCAATTCTATTTATTCTGTTAAAGAATCAACTCTTTGATTCATTATTCTTTTTATTGTTCTGTTCTTTTCAATTGCATTGATTTCTGCCCTGATCTTTATAATTTCCTCCCTTCTTTGGGTTTTGTGCTTGACTTATTCCTTTTTTTCTAAAAATTTGAGGTGCAGCATTAGGCTATTTTTTTTTCTCATTCTGTTCTCCTGATGTATGACCTCACCACTATAAATTTCCCTCTGAGGACTGCTTTCAGTTCATCCCACAAATTCTATTAGGTTGTATTCACATTTTTGTTTTTTTGTAGATATTATTTAATTTCTTCTTTAATTTGATCTGTGACCTACTAGTAGTTCAGGAGACTGTTATTTAATTTCCATGTGTTTATGGAGTTTCTTGGTTCCTTTTGTCATTAATTTCCAATTTCATTGCACTATGGTTAGATAATATGCATAGGATAATTTCAATTCCTTTACATTTAGTTAAGCATGCTCTGTGGGCTAGTATGCGGTCTATTTTAGAGAATATCCCAGGTATAGCTGAGAAGAATGTGTATTCTGATGTTGTTGGTTGGAACACTCTGTAAAGGTCTACTAAGTCCATTTATTCAAAAGTTTGGTTCAGTTCTGTTATTTCTTTGCTGATTTTTTTTGTCTAGTTGACCTATCTCTTTATGTTACTGAGGTGTTTAGCTTTCCCATTACAGTAGTGTTATTAGTTATTTGGTTTTTCATATCTATTAAGATTTGTCTTATATAGTTGGGTGTTCCCATATTTGGTGACTGTATATTTATGATTATTATGTCTTCCTCTTGAACTTTTCCCCCAACAAGTATATAGTGAACTTCTTTATCTTTTTTTTGATCATTCTTGCTTTGAAGTTCACATTGTCTGCAAGTGAAATAGCTAGCCTTTCTTTTTTCTGCATTCCTGTCCCATGGAGAATTGTTTTCCATCCTTTGACTTTCAGTCTATGAATTTCCTTTTGAGTTAAACGTGTTTCTTGTATCCAGCATATTGTTGGATTTTGTTTCTTGCCCCACTCTGCAGTCTGCTTCTTTTGATTGGCGAATTGAGGCCATTTACATTAATAGTTATAACTGTTATGTGTTGACTTGTTTTTGTCATGTTTTTACTAGCTTTTTTTTTTTTTTTTTTTTTTTTTTTTTGAGAC
>NW_004955472.1:6668394-6700188 GCF_000276665.1 Chinchilla lanigera | reverse complement strand
CTTGCCAGGCAGGCGCTTTTGCCACTGAGCTAAATCACCAGCCCTTTACTAGCTTTTGGTTTCCTACTTTTTCTCTCTGTTTAATTGCTTGCTGTGATGAGTGATTCCTTTCTATTGTTATTCTTGAAATTGTGATCAATTTCATCTCTTTCTAGAATATCTTTTAGTAGTGACTTTAGGGTTGGTTTGGCACACATGAAGTCTTTCAGTTGTTCTTTGATGTGAAAATATTTTATTTCTCCATTAATTTTGAAGGATAGTTTCATTCAAGTGGTTTTGCCAGTTTTCAATGCAAGTTTTGATTTCCTGGGTATCTCTTTGAATCTTTTTTATGCATTCTAGTCTTTTCTATATTGCTCATTTATTGTTTTCATCATTTTTCTATGTTCCTTTATTTTTATATAGATCTTACTTAGATGTGCTGAACAATTCTTTCATTATTGTTGTCATTTCATTTTCTTGCCTGAGAGATTATTTCTGCTCTGATTTCTTCTATGACCTGATGGAGTTGTTTCTTTACATCAGTTGTGATCATTTTGTAGAACTCAGGTGTATGACTTCCAAGTTCTCCTATGTCATTGTCTCTTGGTCTTGTTCTGGGTTGGGTGGAGTTCCGAGATTGCAGTTTGCTCATTTGTCTTGTCAATTTTGATGCCAGAGGCTGAGTGTCTAGCCTCTTCCTTCCCAGGCAGTTCAATGAAGGTCCTGAGCATCCCAAGGTTTTCTGGGTGTCAGACTTGCCCCTCAATGGTAGCAGGAGTTGGGGCAGCATGTCCAGGATCCCCAGGCAGCTCATGGAGCATACCTTTCTCTCTCAGGGCTTAAGTCATGAAACACAAAGGCAGCAGAAGGTAGTGGTTTATTTTTTTATAAAAACTGATGCCAGAATACTTATATTTGTTCCTAAGGATATCCAATTTTCTAATTCTATAATTACCAGTTTATATTCCAAATTCAGTTTGAAGAGATTTTTACATTTAGAATTTTTAATGCTTCATATTTTAAAGAGAATAAAAAATAAAAGAAAATGAAAAACTATACAGAATTTCAAAAGAAGTTGATAGGAAATCAACAATGGTTTTCATATTGCATGTTATCTTCAAAGTAGTTGTTCAGATTACCAGGTATAAGCATGCAAAATTCATAGAAAAAATAAGCATTAACTTTTATTGGGTATTTGAATTTTGGGGGCCTGATTTTTCAAAAATTCTTTATGTGTTCTAGATAGAAGTGCTTTGTCTGAGGGACAGTTGGCTAAAATTTTTTTCCCAATTTGTGGGTTTTCTTGTTACTATGTTGACGATCTCTTAAATGTGCAAAAAACTTTTCAATAACATGAGATCCTAGTTGTTGATTCTTTGAAGTTTTCTTGTTCATTTTGGTGTTTGTTCATGAACTCTCTGCCCATCCCTATGTATTCAAGATTTCTACCTACTTTCTTTTCCAGTAGATTTAGAGTTTCTGTTTTAATATTTAGATCTTTGACCCATTTTGACTTTTGTTTAATACATGGTGATAGACAGCTGGTACAAAGTCAACACTCAAAAATCAAGAGTGTTCCTGTATATAAACAACAAACTCAATGAGAGAGCAATTAGGGAAACTACATCCTCCACAATAGCATCCAAATAAATGAAATGCTTAAGAATCAAGCTAATGAAGGAAGTAAGATACTCTGAAAAAAGAGATTGAAGAGGATTTCAGAAAATGGAAAGATATTCTTTGATCATCTATGGGAAGAACCAATATTGTGAAAATGGCCATACTCCCAAAACTGTCACACAGACTCATTGAAATCTCAATGAAAATACCATTAGTATACCTCACAGAATTAGAGAAAGCATTACTAAAATTCATCTCAAACCAGAAGAGATCCAGAATAGCAAAAGCAATCCTGGGCAACAAGGGCAAGGCAGGAGGCACCACAATCTCTGAATTGAAATTATGCTTCAAAGCTACTGTGATAAAATCAGCATGGTACTTGCAAAAAAAATAACACTAACAGATCTGAAATCAATAGAGCAGATTAAAAGATGCAGATACAACTAGAAACACAATCATCCTTCTTATCTTTGACAAACGGGTCAAGCATGTTCACTGTAAGAATGATAGTCTCTCTAATAAATGGTACTGGAAAAACTGGCTTTCCATATGCTGAAGACTAAAAGTAGAATTTTTAGTCTTGACTTTAAACCTCACCATAAACCTTAAGGACAAAAATAATATTCCTATACTTCAACTTCCCCCTTGGGGCAAATATATGCAATTTTATTTGATAGATACAAATTATTCTGTTAAATCCACTAAAAGCATTTTATGATTATGCACAATGTATTCTGTGGTGATATTTGATCTACATGTCTCTTATTTCAGATTAATTTTGGTATTGGTATGTTTTTCCTTCTCTTTCTTCTAATTATCTGTGTGTGTCTTCAGTTGATTTTCTCTGAGAACCTCCAGTGTGAGTCCTTTACCCAGGCATGTTCAATCCTCCTTTTATGGTGATATATGAAAACTGTAATTTTAAGTCTACTGGCAGCTTCTGAGAGGGCGAGGACAAAATAGTCCATTTTCACTTTTGCATTCTAGATGGTACCTATCTTTCTTTAGATGTACTATATCTTACTTCCTGGGCACAGTTAAAGCTTTCTTCATTTAATTCTTATACAGTTAAATCTTCCCATCTTCATGTTTATTTGGAGACCAGATCTGGACCTCTTGCATCTTCTTATCAGACTTTCAAATAATACCTCAGCTTTCAGTTACACTATTCAACTCATAAGCCTGTGACGGCTCTAATGACTGAGCATTCATGATCTAGAGTGTCAAGCAGTGCTATGGTTTGGGTGTAATTTGGTTCTTTCTCCACAGTTCATATGCTTGAACACTATTCCTCAGCGTGACAACTTAAGACGTGGAGAGACTTTTAAGAACTGAGGCCTGTTGGTGTAGAGGTGTACTTCCTTCAGAAAGAATTGCTATAGTGCTCCTTGTACCCTGATTCACTTTTGAGGGGGGCTTTATAAAAGAGCAAGACTGGGCCCTGATCGATTTTGGCTTCTTGTCTCAGCATGCTATCTTTTTCTTTCTTATATGCATTATTGTCATACATCCATCCACCATTAGGTTCATATCAGAGGACAGATTGATAAGAATGCCATATCTTGTATTTGCAATCTCTAAAGCTGTGAGCTAAATAAACCTCTTTTCTTCATTTTTCTTGTTTATGGTGCTGGGGTTTGAATTTAGGGCCTTATATGTGATTAAGTTCACCTTCTAGGCAAATGTTGTATCACTGACCTACACCTCTAGCTGCAAGCCTCATTTCTTTATAAAGTACTCAGCCTCAAGTATTTTGTTCTAGCAGTTAATACAATCAGCTCATTTCATAGTTGCTTTACCATATGAAGGTATTTGGGTCTTCTATTCTAAATCTTTAGTACTTGGCCATCTGACTTCCACTTCTCACTATTTTATAGACATCATTTTTCTACTTACTAACTTTTTCCTTTTAGTTTCTTCTGGTTTGTTCCTGTACTGCCGGAGTTTCAGGAGGGAGTAAAGAAACATGCATATTCCCTATGCTGTATTTCTCCTTATAGTATTTGTCACAAAGTGCAAAATTGTTTGTAATAAGTTTATGTAATCTTGAAAGCAAGTAAGTAATTGTGCTATCAGTATCTCATATTTTATTGTGATTTTTAGTGTTTTCTAATGGTCCTATTTATCAACTTTCTAGAGATTTGATGACATTAGATTCAGATTTAATATATTACAGATTTTTATATATCAAACACACATTAAATACCTCATATATATGTAGTGGCTGGGTTAGGTGTTAGAAACATTCTGTTAGCCTTATATCATTCTTTTTATCTCACCTTGTTCAATTCATCTGTCCTGTGCATATAAACCAAAAGACCACTTCCCACTAGTTTCGAGTTTTAGTTTTCCTTAGGAATTTCTTTTCATACTGCAAATGTTCTTGAAACTCTGATGCTACTGAACTTACAGTGGCTACATTTTCTAAATTAAAAATCAAGGTCTATTGTCTAATACTCTTAAAATAGTTTTTATTTCTTGAATTTAGAATTTAAGGAAAGTATAAAATCTAAACCATCTTGTTCAGTTACATGGAAACTCCACAAATAAAGTCAGCGTGAAAGTAAGTCAAAAAATAAAGCTACCCTGTATTTGAGGAATTTCAGTATCTAGTTGTAATTTTTCCACAATGGAAGTTTATTAAGTTCATCAGAAAAGAAAAATCAGAATTCTTCTAGATGATCACGGTGTATGTTGGAATGTGGTCACAATTATGATTTTTACTTGCAATGCCCACCAAAACTTATATGTCAAAGACTTGCTTGTCAGCTGATGGGCATTTTGAGAAGTGATTACATCAGGAGGGTTCTAACTTCATCAACTCATTGATGAGATAATAATTGATGGCCTTATTGGGTAGTTACAGAAACAGGAGATGGGACACAGCTGATGGGAACATGACTTTGGGGACTTATCTCATCTCCACCTCCTCTTATCTGGCTTCTCGTCACCCTCTCAGTCATAGGATGAGCAGCTTTCTGCTGTCCCATCCTCCTGCCATGCTTCTGTCTTGCCACAGTCTTGAAGTAATAGAGCCCACTGACTATTGGCTAAACCCTCAAAGACCTATGAGTCAAAATAAAGTTTCCTCCTTTAAACTGTTGGTCCCGAATATTTTTGTCACAGCAACAGAATGCTAACACTGTAGTGGTATGACACTGTAAATCAGCTACCGGAAATAGGTCAGTAAATGAACACCTTTCTCAGGGTATTTTATCAACAGGTAATAGATCAACCTACCGAGTCTATAGTCATACATGACAAGCTGTGAAACTACTCACACAGAAATAAAAATCCCACCAACTTGTCTCATGTTTAGAGTTATAAGCATTAATAATTTAAAAGACTTTCAATTAACAAACTGTTAAGCTAGTTTAATGCAAACAAACAAAAAATCCTGAGTGAATTTACCTTTCAAGGAGTGAAATATTCAGCCCATATTCTTTACTCTGATTTATTCAATATTTTTAATGGGTTTGGGTTTGGGGGTGGTTATATCTCTAGGCATATAACTAAAGATATTAAATCAGATTTTAGATAAATATACTAAGTTCAGTACAAAAATATTGAATGATTTCTTCATATTTAAGTAATGCACTTGCCACAAATTTGTTAAGTAAAATTTAATAATTAGAAATTGTGCTAATTTCTATTCTTGAATTCAATACTTTAATGCTATAATGCTAATCTATAGCTTTCAGAATAAAAACATTACTTAATTTTGTTTATAATAGATACTATTCCAAAAAGCTAATGATCCTGGAGTGAGAAAGTCATAAATACTCTGTGTGTGGGTCTCGGTGTGGGTGTATGTGTATTTTTTTTTCTGCACATTGAGGGTTACACCTTGGGCCTTCATAGTGAACTACATTTCCAGGTGTTTTTCCTTTTTATTTTGAGGCAGGATCTCCCCAAGTCACTAAGCTTCCCAGGCTGAGCTCAAATTTTAGGTTCTCTTGCCTTAGCCTTCAAGAGTTCAGAAAATGCAGGTGTGCAGCCCCCATGTCTGGTTATGTTCTCCTAAGTAACAGCAAGTCTTTTTCCTCTACAAAATATTATTGCATTACTTTAAATTCAGACGCTCCTATGTGTATTTAATTTGACTGAATTACAAGCTAAAATTTCTGTAGAAGAGAGAATCACTAGGTATAAAATCAGTAGAGCTTTAGAAATCGTATTGAACTTACACCTATGTTCTTGATGATTTCTGAGCAGTGTCATGAAGGTTTTGTGGTATTTGGGGGAAGTATATTTTATACTAATTTCTTTGTCAGTTTTCTATCTAATTAGACAGGAAGTCCAAATATAAAAGGAAAAATCATATAACTAAGATAAAAGCACCATCACCAGACAGCCTATCAGGAAGACCATAACGAAGACACAAATTGAGAGTGGGCGTATAAGAACTCTACTAATCACAACCAAACTCCGACTGAGACTCTTCACCATGCCTTTGCTTACATCTCTCATCTAAGTGATTGGAAAAAATCCATAATTTCATAATCACTCTGAATTAAAATTTAAAATCAACTTCCATCTTCTCAATCAACTTTGAGGTAAAACATTTTAAAAGTTTTACCGGGTAAACTTTTTAAAAGTTGCAGCAAATATGTAGAGAATTAATATTTATTTGTTGAGCCTATCAATCATAGATTGCACAAACACACATTACTGCTGTTCTTATAATTAATAATTATAGCCCATCAGGGTCAGTTATTTATTGGTTAATAGTTATTACCTGGATTACTCAGGTTTACAAGAAAAATGTCAATTCTATCTCTGATATTTTTACTTCGAAGGCAATTTTTTCCTGTCATGGAGTTTTAAACATAAATCATTGTTGCCTGTAGGGAATCATTCGTTAAATGGTTTACTACTCAGAAAGTGAAATATAGTAAATGAGTTTACAGGGGTATTTCCAACTCTTTGTGGCATTATCACCTGCAAGAGAGGCAGGCTTTACTCTCCACCATCATGCCAAGGAGGTAGTTGCAAATTTTATTAAGCAAGCCTTGAGATAATGAGTGACAGTGAGTGGTTACGCTTTCCAAGTGTTGGAACCCATACTCTGCTACCCTTTTCCTGTACTTCTTGCTTTAGATGGAGGAGCAGAGCCAAGCAGATCTTGACCTTTGAGGAAAGGCCATTCATAGTCATGTGATTCATGTTCTCACTCTCACCTACTTTCTCTTCCTCCTCTAAGAAATTAACAGGTACATATTCGTCAAATACAGACTCAAGAAAAGTGCTTCTTCTTGCTTGCTTGCTTTATTCTTAATGCCTGTTTTTTTTTTTTTTTTTTTGTGCTGGGAATCGAACTCAGGACCTTGTGCTTGCCAGGTGGGCACTTATGCAACTGAGCTGTCTCCCCAGCCCTTGCTTGCTTTATTCTTTATACTTTTTCTCTTTCCTCCCCTCACTTTCCCTTTTCCTTTCCTTTAAAAGTCTAAGTTAGGTTCTATTTCCTATTCTCAAGCATAAATGCTCCTTACATGCTGCCTTCAGGTATTATCCTTGAAGCTGATCTTAGACTTAAGTATCGGTCTGCATGGTTAGTAACAAAAGTGACAGTGCGGAAAATGAAAGGAATACATGTTTAGATTTACATTTATAATTCAAAATTTGCATTAGTTAAGTGATGTTCAAAATAGTGACTTAATAGCTTTAAACTTGATTTCCTTACCTGAGAAACGGAGAAAGCATTTTTAATAGAATTTAAAAGAATAAACAAGGCAGTACTTATGAATACCATCATGAACAGGATCATTACTACTCTCATTATTTCCCCGTGCTAAGCAATAAATACTTTATTGACATGGTTTCATTGTCATTAGGTCCATTTCCAACTTAGAACAATGAGACTCAAAAAATTTCATTATTTGAGGTAACACAGGTAAATGAAAAGCTGAGTCAGGATTTAAAATCAGGTCTGATGTAAAGTAAAACCTATGTTCAAAACTACTATGTAATAAATCCTCATACATGTTCCCATTATTTCTACATTCCTTCATTCTATTCGTGTGTAATGTATACATGAACTAAATTTAGAATAAGAATTACATATTCCCTTTTTGCTAAGGGTTTCTAAAGATACACATACATCTGCACGCACTAAATAAAGTACTGGTTTTAAACATATCCAGTTGCATTCATATCTCAACTACACCTGTGTTGTCCAAAATCAAGGCAGTAAATTAGGAGTGGTTATCTGAAGTAAATAAATTAGCATAAAATAAAACAAAAAATTAAAATCCTCAGTCACATTATCTACATTCTTTCCTCAAAAGCTCCATGTGACCAATAGCTACCAAACAGAGGAGCACAGAAAGAGAAGGATTTCATCATTCAAAAAGGTCATTTGGATGACATGGACTAGATATACTATCAAAAATTAATTTCTTTACTGCAGAAGAGAAAGTGCTTAATGTGAAAACTCTCATATTTGATCCAGACAAAATTATACAAATCAAAGTTCATTCCTCCACAGTTTTTCTATTGGTCAAACTGAATCAGAAGCTGCACGCAAAGCTCTGTGCTGTGGAATGACATTCCTAAGCAAAGAACAGCACATTTTATCTTATTAATTAAACACTTCAACAGATTCAAAGCTTGGACACTCCAACATATGCACAGGCTTTTGAACTAGCACAATCATGAATTATCCTCATGATTTGAAAGTTCCTAGAAAGTTCAATTTGCTGGAGACACTTCAATAGAGGAGAAGGGAGTATAGTTATTCAGGACCCCCTGTGTTTCGCCAGAGGAAATTTAACAAGGCAGAAGTGATGGAATCCTGATATACTGTGCCAATTTTCTGAAACAGTCCATGTAACTGCAAAGATACTGAAAATGAAAAGCGATGGAGATCAAACAATTTCAGGAAAACAAACAGATAAGCACAAAAGATGGAATGAATTAGTAATTCTCTCTTCTGCCTTTCTTTCTGAGAATATGTGGAAGCTAGTGATAGGATAGTTACTAAGAAACACATATATTTATCCTTATTCGGCTCTGCCTTTGCTTTTCTCTTTCTTTAAAGGAAGCAGAGATAATCTGTGTAGCAAACATTTATTTTTCTCTTCTGTTAGTCAATAAAAGTAAAATTATTACCAAACTCTAAGTAGTCACTTGTCAACTACTTAATAAAAATATGACTAGAAATCACCAGATATTATATTGGAACTATCCTTTAGTTTGCATTATTTGAAATTATTAGTTATATTCTAATATGCAGTGTTCTTTAATTCAACCCTCAGTATCTACACTTACAAAGAATGAAAAAATATTTACTTTTAAGTATGCATTTAGAATGGGTTTACAAGAAACAAAGATTATGCTTGACATTATATGTTAGAACATAAAATTGATCAAAATAAAAATATATATATATTTCTAGTCTAAATAGACCTTATGACACATTAGACTTAAGACAGAATTCCAATACTTATTTTCAAATAAGAGTTAAGGATGCATTTTTTAAAAGTATACTGATGGAAACCACTATGAAGCAGCCCTGAGCGGGACTTAAATTAACCAATTGGCTTTTTATGTTTACTTGTGAATCTGTCCAAAGCCTAGACCGCTTGTCTAGAAGTGGGCAACAGGCTCACAGTAAGTGAACCTCTGTGAGTCAGTGATCCCTACTAAAACTTGTAATGGTGGATGAAGGTGGGAAGCCTCAAAGGATAAGAGAAGATTACAGCCAAGGACACCTGGATCTGATCTCAACTAGATTAAGACTACAGCCTCAGGCATCTCACTCTTGAGTGGACTAACTTAGTCTTTATTAAGTGTTAATTTAATACCTTCCTCGGAGAAGTCCTTGAGTAGTTCCACTCTTTCTGTGTACCCCCCTCCCTTGTTATAATAACTAATTAATATGGACCACCCAGGGAAGGTCGTGGTCTTGTCTCTGAGAGAATGTGGAATTCTGTGAGAGGGTTTTGATCCCTCTGGAGCCCTGAAACATTCCATTTGCATCTTTTTATTTAGCCTTCACTGTACCCTTGTTCAGGACATTGAGGACCTGATCAGCCCACAATAACGAAGGGATATTATTAACCCAGTAGTATATTAGTATCTTTGGTGCTCTCTTGAGTAAGGAATCCTTTATATTCTTCTGAAAGAGTAAGGAATCCTTTATATGTTCATGGATACAAACAATGAAATCAGGGGTGCTGATGGACCATGACATTTCCTTTGAGAATCCACTTTGACAGATGACATTTCTTGAGTCTTGTAGATATTTAAGACAGCTATTTGTAAACATATATCCAATAATATTGTATCAATTTGCAGAAAGTCTTGCCTATACTTGAAAAAACACTAAGAGATTCACCCACTGACCCAGGAAATTTTTTTTCATTCTAGCTATTGTTTTCCATTTTCTATAGAGAAAACCTTAAATTATCTCAGGAATATTTGTCTGGTGACTTTTCCAACTCCGTCCAAATGGCAGTATGAAAACTATTCTTCAGGTCTGTCTGGCGCATTTGTTCCTTCCCATTAGCCTAGAGAATTTATTGAGAGCTCACAGGGATGGAACTCTAGCATAGGGACTTGACGAATACCATTAAAATGTTGTTGAGTATGAATATAGGTGTTTTACATGTAAAATAATCTATCACTTACAGTGGTCCAAATATAAGTGAAAATTCATTCTTTGGGAACAGGCCCATTGGTCTGTACATTATCCACCCTATTATTGCAAATGTGGTGGTACAGTAGAGAAGATACTAACCTCAAAATGGAGACAAGTCAGTTTATTTGCCCCCCTTTTCTGCAAAGGTAATTTAATTATAACCACACAGTGAGGGTACATTCCAATGCCTAGAGCTTAACTTTGTGTATGAGAGAGATGGATTACCATGTTATCGACATCACTACTGTGCTTTTAGTGATGTGGGGAAATTTAAATGCAGAGATCCTCTTGATTTACAGGAAGTGCCATAATTCTCTTCATGGTTTTTTGGCTACCAGCAAGACAGGGATGTCCTAAGTGTGCTCCTCTCTTGCCAGGGGCAGGATGATAACTGATGAAGAGTCCCTTAAAAGCAGAAGATAATTTCAGTGTTGTGTTTCAAAGCTCAGGTACTTAACATTAACGTTCTCCTTTAGCATTCCACAGGCCATCTCCCTTCTTTACTCCCTGGCTGCAAAACCTCAAAATATGTTTTTTAAAAAATTTATGTTAAAAATAAAAGAAGGAAAACATTAACAAACAGACATCCATTTACAAAATAGCATAAGAAGAATACAAACAATAAAGAGTTACAGACAAAGTGGCAGGTAACTAATAATTGTAGTTGAATTATGTATTGATATCTTCAAAGTGGTTTCTCAGGAAAACAAATAGAGACATGCAAGATTGATCAAATAATTAATCTTTAACTGTTCCTTTCAGTAAAGCGATAGAAGTCAGTAGTACAACTATGTTAGCTATCCTGTATATACATACATACATAATTTCCCCTTCTTTCTTTTCTCTTTTCACTCACCCCAGTTGCTCTTTTCTTTTGAGGATTTTCTTTTCATTTCACAATGCCTATCATACCTCCTAATTTTTATTACTCTTTCAGATTCTTACACTAGTGAGACAATACATTGCTTACACATGGATCTGGTTTATTTCACTAATGAGTATGGTCTTTAGTTGTGACTATTTACCTATAAAAGTCTCAAATTTATCTTTCTTTATAGCTGAGTAATATTCCATTATATAAAAGTACCACAACTTTTTTATCCATTCCTCAGTGGATGGACATTTGGGTTGCTTCCACAATTTAGCAATTACAAATTGTCCTGCTATGAACATGGGTGCACATATATCACTGTGATATAATGTTTTCAGATCTTCTGGGAAAATACCCAGAAGGGGAATAGCTGGGTGGAATGGGACATCTAGACCTAGTTTGCTGAGGAATCTCCAAACTGATTTCCACAGTGGTTTCACCAGTTTGCATTCCCACCAGCAGTGGAGAAGTATTCCTATTTCTCCACAGCCTCACCAGCATTTGTTATTGGTTGATTTCTTAATGATAGCCATTCTAAAGTTTCTGCACATCAAAAGAAATCACCAGTAGAGTAAAAAAATACCCAGAAATTGGGAAAAAATTTTAGCTGACTGTCCCTTGGACAAAGGTCTTCTATCTACAACATACAAAGAATTAAAAAACATCAGCTCCCCCCAATTCAAAGACACAATCCAAAAATGGGCAGCTGAGATGAATACACATTTCTCAGATCAAGAAATACAAATGGGAAATAAAAACATGAGAAAATGTTCAACATCATTATTCATTCAAGAAATGCAAATCAAAATATGTTCTTGAGAGACCATGATGTAATAAGGACAAAGCACTGGGAAAAACTCACCTTATGAATTAGTGTAGAAAAATATACGCAGAGGATGACCGTGAAAGTCTCAAGAATCAATAATTTTTAGAGGGCTGGGAATATAATGTAGTTCTAGAGCATTTGCCTGGCATGAGCAGAGCCCTGTGCTCCAGCCTCAGAACTACAACAAATAAATAAGAAATGAATGAAAATAATGATGGATGGGGGATTGAGGTAAAATATAAAATAGCCATAAATTGAGTTACTGTTGCACAGATGAGTTAAAATCTTTACAATTAAAATTCAGAAAAAAATGTCACTGTAGTGTTTGTATCATGATTTTGACCTGAAAGGGCAAGTGAATATCTTTTTATGTACTGATGAGTTAGATTATCAAGCCACTGGTAGGGCAAATGACTAGACAATACATTCAGTAAAAAAGAAATGTTAGTCAAGTGTGTGTGTGTCTGTGTATGTGTGTGAACTAAACTGATAGAACTGACTAATCCATTATATTATCATGGTTATGGGAGCATATAAAACACAGGACCAGAAGTCATCATATAAACACTCCTCATAGTTATAGTATAGATTTCAGTAATGATATCTTTCTTGCTTATGCATTCTAGGCAGAGAAAGCAGGATTAAATCAAACCAAAGCCACACCTACAGCCAAAAAGGAAGCATTTAGCCTAAAGAAATTGGGAAGAAGCAAATACTGTGAGCTATAACAGCCATCCAGAGAAATGTACTCAATGGCATGGAGTTTAAAATCACCCATAAAAATGAATACATTATCCATCTTTTTCTCTTTCGGGACTTGTGCAATTGACATTAGCACTGTCTGCTGTGTTAAGATTGGGAGTCCTAAGCTGGAAAATGTGATAGCAAACCCTTAACTCAAGCAGCAGTCCGTGGGGCAGGCTGTTAAACTGCCATGTTAGCAGGATACATAAATGTCAGCATTATTTTAGAATGATTTATTACATCTATAACAGTCAAAACAAATAAATGTGGCCCAATAGTCTACAACTCATGGGTAGCTTTTCTAATTTACAATCTGCAGATGACATTTTCTAGTAGGATAACATTTCAGACCTTTACAAATAAAATGTAAAATTTTGCAAGAGATTTCAGAAGTTTTCAGCATACTGTTAAAATGATTCTAGAAGGGGAACTGCTTAGTTATGAGCTATCAAATCGTTAAATAAGCGAATGGTTGGCCATGCCTGGTGGGGATGCCTGTAATCTTAGATATTTGGGAAGCTGAAGCAGAATGACAATAAGTTTGAGGTCACCCTGGGCATGTAGTGAGACCTTATCTCAAATTATGTACTAAAATTTTAAGAGATATACCTCAGTGCTCCCTGGGATTAATCCCCAATACTGACAAAATTTTTAAAAAAGCATGAGTACTTTACTTAGATATCATTATGTAAGAATCTGCAATTGCAAATGCAATTACACTGTACAATATTATTCTTCCAGCTGATTGGTCTGTTAACACCATAAATATCCCCACAGATAACCTTCTAAAGCAAACAAAGCATAACTATGTGAGTTCACAGTGAAAACAAAAATATTATACATGTACATATAAATATATACCTTTTCTCAGAATTTATTGACAAAAACATATTATGTATCAGGGTTTATTTATTTATTCATTTTACTGAAATACAGCAAGGGATTCTACTGGTAACGATATTTCTTAGAAATAAAATGGGTCATTTATGATCATTACTGAGGTCATTGTCCTTTGTAGTTTGTTACCTTTAAAACAACACATCATTCATCCTAATAAATGAATCAATAAATTAGGAATTTCTCATAATATGAAAGAAAAAAGATACTTGCTAGTAGTGCAATGATATTTTAAACTTTATTCTCTAATATACGTAGGTGTATTTTTATTAAATATCCTTCATATCATATAAAATAGCCAGAAAGTGGCATAAATAAGCCACAATACACTTATTTTAGATTAATGAAAAGGGCAAATTGTTAATATAGTTATACAAAGAATTGGCCCTGGTGTCACTAAATTCATAACTATAAATTCATATACACACACACTATATTACATATATATAATAGTATGTATAGCAGTATATGTAGAACAATATATGCACAACAGTATGTCATATATTCTCTATTAAAATTGAGTGGAACATTAATTCTGTATGGTTTTGGGGGATTGAACGGAGCATCTCACATATGCTAACTACACAATTTACAACTGAGCTATTCCTCTGCACAGCTTTCTGTTTTTACATAACAATACCCTCTTTAGAGCAAACCTCTGAAATAAGAAATCCAAGGAAAGTTGATTAGGCCTTTTGTCCTGTAATGTAACAAAAGCCAAGCATAAATGACATAGTTCCTATTCTGTCTGAGATGATATGTTGTCAAGGAATTTTAAAAGAAGTTTTCAAGTTAAGAAAAGAAAGAACTGAAATTAAGGGTTCAAAAAAGAATAGGTTAGTGTGTATGTTTTCCAAACATAGCAGCCTTGTTCACATAATTATGCATGGAATACATTTTGTATGTTTTTCTCCATATGAACACACTGTCATAGAAATATTGTAAGCAGTATTGGATACATTTTAACATGAACTCTCTTAATTACTTCTGTAAATGTCATCCATCATTCTAAACTTTAGTCTGTTATTTCCTTGATTGCCTTTATATCTAGAATAATGATTACATTTTGAGTTTTTAGAAAGATATTTGGTGATTTAAAACATGTTTTGGTTCAAAAGACTCATTTGAACATTTCAACTCTGATAATAAGAAAATTCCTAGATACATAAAATAGGGACTGTTTTTAATGCTTATAATTAATGTGAAAATAAGAGTATGTATTCACAAAAAGTAGGGTAAGTTATTTTGTGATATTGCTTGTGGAAATAAGGTACTTCGGTGGTAAAAATTATGACAATTGAGTTGATTAAATTACATATCTCAAGGTAATAATTTGAAGATACAGAAAGAATATAGTCCTAAAATGGTCTACAGTAGAGAACAAACATAAATGTAATATAGAAAGGGACAAAGTGAAGATAGAATTAATAGATATATAGATCTAGATCTCAAGGCTGGTACCCAGATTTTATATGAAGTTTCAAATTTAATCTTGTGATTTCAATACAGTTTCTTCAGTTTTGAAGAAATAAAAGTCTATAAAAGAAAAAAATGAAGCCCCTAAACTTAAGTATGTTTATACAAAATGGACCATATTCTTCAAAGCATGGAGCTACTCAGTCTAATAATACTCAATCATACTCAGTCATACCCAAAGCATACTCAGTCTAATAATCACGGCCCATCTAATTCTCAGAAAATCAGCTCTGTAATTGGACTAAGACCAAATATGTCCTGAAATGGGAGAGTCATGTGTTCTCCACCATAAAGAACAGAATTTAATAAGATAGGATCTCTAAGAATTTTGTTATTTCACACCCTAATATCCCTACCTCCTGTACCCAGATTTCTGCCCTGGTCATTGAGTAAAGAAGACGAGGCTCCAAAATCCTAGTACTTCACTAGTCCCCTCCTGGACACTGAAGTTCTTCCTGGGCCTCCATCCCACTACAGGGGGCCATTTGCCTCTACAGACATGTGGACAAGGCTTCTACTTCGCAGTGTCACTTCTTTTGAATCTCTTGGGACTGTACTCTCCCCATTACTTTGAACAGTCTGAAACCTCTCCACTGGTGACCATTTTTGAGAAATCTAATCAGTTACACCTTTGGATAGCTACTTATTTGGGAAGGCAGTTTTTTCAGGGAGCACCTGCAGCTGGATTAGACTTTGAAGATCTTAGAGGACTTCGTGTAATGGATCCTGGTGCCCTTGTGGCCCTACCCTGATAACTATCCTTTAACCGTTCTCCAAATTCCACTGAAGCAGCTGTGACATCCTTAGGGATGCCCTTACACGCCAGGTACCTTTGAAGACTCTGAGCACAGGGAAGTGGGAAATAAAAAGAGACATAATCTTTGTCTCCAAGAAGCTCCCAATTTTTAAGAAGGAGCTGCTTTCATAAGTTACTTTTTCCCTCAGCACATCTAAGAATGGGAATTTGAGTTGGGGCTTCTTGTTCAGTTATATTCTTTTATATTTCAAAATGCTAGATATGCTTGTTTTATTCCTTATTTTAGAAGTTCTTTTAAAGGTCTCATATATAGGGAGAATAATGCCAAATAAAATTGTATATTATTGCTGTCAAATTGTCAATATATTTGTCTTGTTGAAGGCAATGTGAATACATATTCTTTAAATTACTTAAATTATAATTTTCCTACAGAGTACCTGTCACATAGATCTTATTGAGAACATACTCAGGTTGTGTTTTGGCAGACCAGTTTAACTTCTTTCCTGAAGCTACCATGAAATGCAGTCTAGATGTGTGGTGCTTCTTATGAATCCTTATATTTACACCTTTCCTAGTTATTCGTGTGTGTGGTAGACAAGCATTCTACAAAGCATTATAGAACACTGGAGCTGCCATAGAGTCAAAACAAACACATTTTCATAGATAAATGGATTGTAAAATGCTATACGTATACTGTATTTCCCTCTTGGAAAAGTTCTAAGTAATCCTGTAGTAAAACTGAATTTTTAAAATACACTTTCCAAACTTCTTTAACTATGCATTTTTTAAAAAGTGTAATACTGGTTTTCAGAAGAGGTCCATCGTTTGCAGTCATCTTGTTATGTGCTGTGAGACACAGTTAAATTCCGTAAGAATAGGGACTCTAGGGAACAGCAGCATGCAGTGGGTACTCAAGACTAGGTCCGAATGAATGCATAATGCTGCTGTGATGATTAACCTTTATTGCCAACTTGGTTGGCTTGGGAGCTGCCTGGGGGCTCGGTAAACACACATCAATTTTGTGTGAGTGGGACATGGAAGCACAGCCTTGGGATCTGTATCAGTCCCTTACTTCTCCTCTCTGGCTCGGTTTCCCTGCTGTGCTTCCTGGTCATCGTGAGGTGAGCACCTTCCCTCCTCCCAACCGTTCTGCCACATTACCGCCTTGGAGTTAGCTGACCATGGACTAAACCCCTGCAACCATGGACCAAATAAGTAACTCCCTCCTTTGAATTAGGGGCATTGAATTTTTGGTCCCATTACCAGGAAGGCTAACACACTTCTTTAAATACATTTTGTTATGTTTTATGTCTGTGTGTTCCCCCAAAGCCTCATGTGGAAATGGGGCAGGCTGTTAGAGTTTGAATATGGGTGTGAGAGCTACACCCGCCCTGGGGTGAATAGTTTGCATATGTAAGGGAGAGGAGGAAGGTGCTTGGGAGATTCCTCCCGGATTCCGCCCTGGTGTGTGTGTCCTGGTAGCTGCTTTGCTGTGCTGCCGCCCTGAGATGCAGCCCTCTGCCACGTGCCACTCTGCCTTATAATCATGCCTAGTACGGATTGAAACCTCCACAAACTGTAAGTGAAATAAACCTTTCCTTCCTTAATTTTGGTCGTCAGGTATTTTGTCCCAGCAGCGAGAAAAAAGTAACCAAGACACATTTCAAAGTAGTGCTGCTAGATTTTTTGATGTGTTTTATAATTGTCTCTTACTATTAGTATGTTTAAATAGCGTTGACCTCTTCAAATTTGTCAAGCCAACTAAGAAAAGGATCCCTTTAGTGTTGTCTTAACGCATTTGGTTTGTTGTTATAAGTTCATTTCTCACATAGATCAGTTCACGTTGTTCCGTTCTGCAAGGGAACAAATTTCTGGAGCTTTGACCTATAAAACCCTCAGACTTCTCATAAATGCCTACAATTGTTCTCCAGGGAAATTGAGGTGAAAATGTTGCTGATTCCCTGCCAGACTTATGCCTCCATTGTTACTCAAGGCAGCAAAATGAACAAGTAACACCTGCCTCAAAGGAAAAAGAAAAATTCTGGATCTAAATCCATTTGCTACTCCCAAGTTGGAGGTGGAGGTAAAGTGTGAGGGTCTGAACTACCCTCCAAAAAGAAAGTACTTTAATTGTGGTTCATAATCAGGACATTTAAAACAAGGTTAGTAATTAAGGGAGGTATTAAACTTTCCAATTATTAGTCTAAATTTAAAAATATGGATGATGGGTACTGCACTTATTTCTAAGAAAATGAAACTAAGTCAACACTTTAGTAGATTATTGAATCTTACTTATACAGCTTACAAAACAAGAAGTGCTTCAAATAAAGTCCAAGTCACTCTTATACACACAGAAGTATTTTTTATTAACTCAATTTTATTATGTATTCACCAATATTTCCAATTATTTGCTCTTTTACAAGATATGCTTGCCTCTCTCCTATAGAATATTCTAAGGCCTTCTTTGGAGTTCCTTCAGAGTAAATAAGTATCTTAGCCAAGCACTTCTACCTCTAATCTAGTCTAAAGCCATTTTTGAAAAATAGCCCTCAAAACATTCATCAGAAAATTGTGTCTATATTACCTTTTGCAAATGTGCCTTGGGTTTAGTTTCAAGATTTATTTTGAGCCAGGCGTGGTGGCACACACCTGTAATCCCAGCACTAGGGAGGCTGAGGCAGGAGGATCCTTGTGAGTTCGAGACCAGCCTGAGCTACAAAGTGAGCTCAAGGTGAGCCTGAACTGCACAACGAGACCCTGTCTCAAAAAGACAAAAAAAAAAAAAAAAGATTTATTTTGAATTACATTACAAAGGGGAAATCCAGGAGCATGAGCATATTCATTTTAAGAATAAAAATAAAATTCACAGAACAACAGAGGACTAAACTATATACCTGAACATTTTTCTCACTTGATTAATTATTCAACAGTAAGAGTTTTGTGGTGGAAATGTTTTCCATTCAGTAATTTTGAATTCAATTCTACTGTGATAAAAATCTGGCAAATGTGAGGAAGCATTGAATAGCACTTTTTAAATATTGCTGTAACTTCATATAAAGTGTAATTTAAATAGTGCATGAAAATATATGGCATTTTCAGGTATTATATGACATTGTTCCTATAAAATTCCAGTAGAAGTCATAAATCACAGCTTTTGAATCAAATACCTAGGAGCACTGGTGCATTTCTAACAAATAACTCATTTTAACTGTTAAAAACCCCATTGGCATGGAAGGATTTTCATAATCAGAGTTTTTCAGCTGCTCCTCTTAAATTAAAACTTGAGTGAGGTAAGAGCAAAATGAAGAAGTTATTAATTTAGGTTTTATTTTAACCAAGTTACTTTAAATCCAATCAAAATTAGATTTTTGTTTCTAAATCTGAACCACAAGCAATTCGATGACAAGTGAGCCTATTTAATTTGGTTTAATAAATATGTGGGTGGTTCAAAATGCACACAAAATACTGAACAGAACGAGAGATGAGCAAGATCAATCCTTGCATTTAAAGAGCTGAAAAATCTAAAACTGCCGATAAGTAAATTATATAAAAAGTTAACACCCAAATCATTCTATACATTTTCAAAATTAAGATAAATGATAGGGTAGAAGAACATGCAGTTTAAAGAAAGAATCGCTAGGCAGGAGTGAGCAAGGTTCTCTGGGAAGCACTGGTAGAATCTGACAAAGCTGGACAGAAGGCCAACACTATCAGATATTTCTAGAGAGCAGGAATAGCACTATTGTTAGGATACTGTGATGCCCTAAGAAATGAAATCCCCTGAAAAAGAAAATGGAAGAGAACCTACAGCATTGGGCTCTTCCTAAATTGGGAACATGTGCTCGCTTAGAGGAGCAGCCTCTGGGGACCATGAAAGGGTCTGAAGTAGTGGGAAGATGGAAAATATTAGCCTACTGGTATTGCCCTAGCAAAAACACCAGAGACTTTTTTTTACTTGCTCGCAATTCTGATGGCTGCGAAGTTGGAGTTCAAGGCACCAACAGGTTTGTTTGTCCAGTGAGGGTTGTTTTCTACTATTAAAACAGTGCTGTGTGGCTGCATCCTCTGGAGGAGTGGAACATCATGGCCTCGTGTGGCAGCAGGCAGAGGGCAAGGGAGCTGAGCACTATGAAGCCTTTTGTAAGGGCCTTAATCCCCTTCTCAGATGGGGCTCATTATGAACCAGTCATACTATCATAGGCAGCTGGGTTAGATAGAAATTACTATACAGTTAGAGAGGGAGTGGGCCCATAGGAAGTCAGCACACACAAAAAGTAAAGCATTAGTATTCTGGCTAGAGAAAAGTCTAAAGAGGGCCAGGCCTCAGGATGGAGAAGCAACAGCAAAGTATTCATGCCTTCCTAGTGATAAACAGCACCGTGAGACTGTACTGTAATTAGCACTACCTGCTCCATGGTGTCCAGGCAGGCATCCAGCACACAGGTGGGTGACCAAAACAGCCAGACCCATACTCCTCTCCCTTCCCCAAAATGCCTGCCCTCTTTCCATGTACCCTTGCTAAGTCACTCATTTCCCTGTTGGATCAATATTAGCTAAGGGGCTATACTTGCAGTTCTGTAGGTGATTGGAGTCTGGTCCCTGTCCTACCCATGTTGTGATCTTGCTGTATAAACTACCCGTCACAAAGGGCCTTGGTGGCCACCCACTCGGGACCCCTGCTGGAAACGGATGAGCTGGTCTTCTTCCCTTATTTCCAGTAAAACTCTCCTAACTTTCTCCTTTGGCTTGCAACTTCATTTCTTGATGCTGTGAGAGGCACACGTGACATCTAACACGCCAGAAGTTGTGTTTCTCCTGTATCAGTATCACCGCATTGGCCATTAAACGTAACACCTTTACTTTTGAGGAGACCAACTTAAACCATAGAATGAAACCAATGACTTACGTAGAAAGATTAATGGAATGTTTATCAGGCTGATGGGTGAAAAGAAAAAATAAGAAGACCAGTTTAAAGGTCACTGGAATAATCCAGAGGAGAGGTGAGTGGCGCACAGAAGGTGCTGATGGCAGCAGGATGCAGACTGAGACAAGGGGCTGTGTGTGGGGTGGACAGAGACAGAGAGTGGACCAGAAGCAATGGGAGGAATGGAGAGCAAACTGGATATCCTGGCCTAACTAATCAAACATCCTTACGAATTTCTTTAGTCTCTAAACAAGGTGTGTGACTTAGGCCAAACCACCCACTTTCAGGGTCTGCTTATCCAGCATAACCATTTTCAAGGATCAAAGATTGTTGAAAATTGCTAGATAGCTCCTTGACTTCCTAGAATACCTAGCCATGAAAGAATGACTTATGGGTGGTGGGTTATTTGTGCAAGGAAGGACACCCTTCAGAAAGCTAGTGAGCCAAAGGGTGGCATGAAAAAGTCTGCTTTTCCAACTGAGAACAACTCAAAAATAAACACTGGTCTGAACACTTAAGAAAGGCAAAAAGGTTATCTGAGCTCTGCTTCTAGAGCTGAATCAAAGTGTAGGAAGAGAGCAGGAAAAGGAACTCATAGAGATAAGAAGGTATCAGAATCAACGTTTATACTGCCAAAGTTCAGTAACTTTAGTAAATGAGGCTGAACTCTGGGATGTAATTGTGAATCACTATTGTTCTCCTAAGAACACTGTAGTTACTGGGGAATCAGCGAAGTGACCAAAGTACTATGCCATTATTGGCACCTTAGGAGATGTGGAACATAAAAGCATATTGGGAGGCCCCTAGCTTAGCTTTGGAATGTCATAAAAGGGAATGTGGGGCAGGAGATATCTAAATATCTTGCCTGAGGAAGTTAAGTTCAACTATAGGAAGGACAGTGATGGAAGAAGTTAGGCCACACACCCTCCAGTGTTGAAAGAATCAAAAATTATCCGAGAAAATTATGGTTAGCTGAGTATACTTTTCTTTTCTTTTTTTTCGGGTACCGGGAATCGAACTCACGACCTCGCGCTTGCCAGGCAGGTGCTGTGCCGCTGAGCTAAATCCCCAGCCCCAAAGTATACTTTTCTTAAAACAAGTAATTTTAAGTACAGTTGACATTAGCAAGTACTAAGCTAATTTCTCATAAAGTTTTAGAACTAGATATATATGCTTTTCAGGTACATGGTTTTGCTTGTAAGTAGGGTAAAGATCTAATCTCATCAGTTTTTGGAAAATGTCTAACTCATTGTGGTCTTCTGCAGATTAAATTAAATAATAGGTGTCAGGAAGTTAGCATAGGGCTTGGCATATTATAAGCCTTAATATGTCAATAGCCACTATTATTACATAGCATGAGCCCTCTAATTTTCAGATGAGGAATTTTAACTTTTGATAATGTATGCAAGTCCTACAAGAAGTGGCAAAAAATGAACTCTAATCTAAGCAATTCCAGAGGTTCTGAACATCAGTATGCTTTTGGTTTTCCTTTACTAATACTCTCGACCGTGTGCCCTTACTGTTTAGGGAAGATAGAACAGGTGCTAAAATGCAAAAGTAAAGTTCAACTTGTCTTTGTTATTTTCCTCTAGGTTGTTTTCTTCCATCTGGCCCAACCATACTTTAAGTCACATGTAAAAGTGACAATAGAGCATTGCATATTGGCTACAGATCTCTAAAATGGAAGTGCAGAATCTATATTGTTGTTCTTCACCCTTTGCTTTGGTTGGAATATGTTATTTAAAAATACAAACACTGTTCTTTTCTTCTTGTAAGTTAAACAGTAAATATTTAATCTTCACACCCCAAATAACATTTGAAAGTATCTAATTTTTTCAAAAGCTTAACATGGCTCCTAAAGGACTGCTTAGAATCCCTCTAGTTAGCAGCCACATACCATGCAATGGAGTTGCAAACCTACCTTTCACCAGAGGGCTTTTGCTTTGGTTACAATCCTGAGAATTCCAGGGTAAGCTGTGTGACTGCCTAGTTTATCATCTGTTTAGTATTCAAAGCAGGGCTCAGGAAGGGTGGCAGCAGAGGAGCCATAATATTTACAGATATCTAAAAGGCAATCTTTCCCTACTCATGATTTAGCAAAATCCTGCAATACTCTGATGGACGATGGGCCATTTATTATCCCAATAACTAAGGTATTGTTACTTCAAATAAATAAATGCAGATAGATAAATAAATAAAAGCTTCACATATTTGATATCTTACCTTAATGATTCCAACTCATTATCTCACCAAGAGGCATATTAGCTTTAAAAAAAAATGAATCTTGTATTTTTACTGTCAGAAAATTACCTAAGAGGAGTTATCTAGTATAAGCTATATTTACAAAATACCCTGAGAGGTAGGTACTAGATTATGGCAGGAAATCTTGTATGGTATTTTATTTCTTTTTGGGCAGCCTCGTCTCCATTTTTCAGAAGCTCTGAGAACTAGACAGCTCATCTTTTCATCCAGCCAACTTTCTGCATAGCTTTTACCCTTTGCTCTTTTCTTTACCCTTTGGAATTCCACAGACTCAGTCTGATCCTTTTTGCACATAACAATATGATGAATTTCTCACACACATAACTTTCTTTTCTTGGTTTAAGCAGCTAGAATTTCTCAGGAGAAAGTGTTGGTATTCTAAACCTTCCATTCAGAAATGTATTGTTTCCATTAACAAGCAATGTAATGATATTCATAGGTAAAGCAAATTCTGAGAAATAGCACATCTGTCTACTGTCTTGTGAAAATATTATTTGGATAGATACTTATGTAGACTGAGAATTCATTCCAGTCTAGTGATATAGTGATTTGTGATATAGTGAGATATAGTGATTTGTGATCAACATCAAAGCAACCGACATAAAGTTAAATGTAAAAATAATTGGATATATTTACAAAAGCAAATGTGTCAAATTATTCTTTCAAATAAATTAGTATTTAAAAATAATGTTTTAATACTATTTTTGGAATTCCTAAGATATATATTTTCAAAGAAAAGGGAAGGAGAAAATAAAGGTAAAGATTCTTCCTTTAACATATAGTACAGTTTAAAGATATTTTGTCTATACTGAGGGTGGTATTTAAAATAAATATTTTAAAAAGACATTGAAAAAGTATGCAAATCTTCCAAGATATTGAGAATAAAGCACACAATCTTAGGCTATCATAATACATGCTAAATTTTACAATTAAAAATTCTACAACATATTTTAAGTTGCAATATATTGCCTCTTTTATTAACCTAACCCTATTTAACTAAACAGAATGCTATTCAAGTATAATATTTGCAGTAGCTATTCTGGAATCCTGAATGAAATGCATGTGTCTAAAGTTCTATGATCTAAAGTGTTTACATGGTATTCTTAACATTTTGAAGGAACATACATCTGTTTTTTTTTTACTAACAGATTTAAAAAATATTCATGTGACATTTTATTAAAACTATTTCAAATTGATATGATGACAAAGATGATCAAATACTTTTAATATTAATCAGATTGTAGCATGAAGATGATAGTTATAACATATTCCATTTTTCATTTTTTGTGAAAAAATAAAATCCTATAACAAAATAATTCAAAAATCACATTACTTAATAGACTGTGTGTATCATGATCTTCTAAGAATGGCAAAAATGTCAGAGTACAAGTCACAGACAACATAAAACTTACAAAGAAGAAACAAAGGACAAGAATTTCAATGAGTAAACAGATACTGCCAATATAAATGAAACAAATCAGCATTTATCTTAATATATTTTTGAACAATGAAATACATAATTTGAACTTTTCCCTACTTTTGTTCCTACTGTGTCCAGTTTGCTGGTATTCCAACATGAAATTTTGTGTTTATTTGTAAACATCCTTTGTCTGCTCTCTTTTACAGCACAATCTTTGTTAGTTTTTTACTAAAGAGAATTCCTAACTTCACTGAGAAAACTTCTATGATAAGCTAAGAAGCAAAAGAGAAGAAAAATTGCAAAATATGTTATTTATTTAAAAAAAATTCACCTAAAATAAAAGTAGAAACTTGAATCAGATTAGCAAAGCAGTAAGCAAGAAGAAAGAAAGGACTAGGGAGGAGGAGAACACCGGGAATGGCAACAGTAATGCAGGGCGTAGACAGTAAGGTAAATAGCAAACACCAAAAAAGAAGGCTGCGTGAATAAAGGTATAATACACAAGGACGCATCAGTCACAAACCCCTGAACTAAATAACTTAGTACTGAAGTACCTGCAATGAAGCTATAAAGAGCACAATCAAACTGAAATATCTTATTAGCAGGCAGATTTAGCACATTTCATTGTCAGCTTTTTTTGTAGATCATGTAGAAAGAGGTGATAGGGATTTTAATAAAATTGATGGGAAAAACATTGAACCATGTAATATTCTAATGCATAATTCATCTTTTACTCCTTCCTCCATCAGTCATTAGACAAAAGCTGATAACAATCTACTGCAAAACAAAAATAATTTAATTTAGTTCTAACAGAGAGTATCTTCTGCCACTAAAGTGATATGACTTTATGGTAATAAAAGAAAAATTAGTAAGAAAAAATTCCAGCAAACAAGCAAATTTTCTTTTCAATTCTCTCATGTTTTAAAAAAATCAAAGGTATAATTGCAAAATTGCAGGCTATCTTAGATGTGAAAACATTAATACAGAAATATATTAATGTATTAATATAAAACACTTTCTAGAAAAGCTTATGTCAGCCAATATCATCTCCCTATCACCCCTATAGCTTAAAAAGATTCCTTTTGCACACAATATAATAACAGCAACAATGAAGCCTAAGCTTTACATTAGATAAATATTATATTCCATGTATCCACTGGAAGGATGGAGGAACCAGTGTGTACATCTGCATTCACATGCAGCTAATTAGAATGTAAAATACAGTTGAATTTAAAATAAAACTGAAAAAATGGTTCTCTGAAAAATAAAACAGAAAAACTAAACGCTCCACCCAGAAAGTGATTCAGAAAGTAGAAATGCACACAGATTTTCAAAATTGGAATTTAGTAAAGGGTAGAGATTATCTTTATCATACATAAAACTATTAAGGCAGATATATTTCTGAGGTTGAACATCTTTCTGGACCTAATATCTTATGTTTTAACATTTCAATTATTGTAGCTTTATAATGTGATATGTTATTTAGTCAAGTAAATGGCATCTTTTTAACTTAAAATCTATTAGATATCATAGTTTTTATTATTAATGAAGTTTTAAAATCACATTTTTAAAAACCCCAACATTTGTTGATAATTTAGTTGAATTGCACTGCATCTTCAAATTAATGTAGGAATAATTTACATTTGTAAAATTTCATATTCACACATGGGAAATGGACTTGAATATGCATTTATTTCCATCTTGTATGTATATTAATGCAGTTTCCTTCTTTCTCCATAATATCCTATGTATTTCTTAAAACAGTAGCCTTAATTATGTTTTATGTATTTTTGCATGGATTTCCTCCAACATACCTTCTTATGTGTTTTTATGGTTTGTAGGCTTAGAATAACAAATCAGAAAGAAGATGAAAATATAATTATGAAAATAGGTAATGTTTTTCTTCTATTAAATAATTTTTAATCTCAGTGATAATCATTATTATTTAGCACATAGATTTTGAATCCCTATGACATAAGGCAGAGAAAACTTGTAATATAAAAGGGATCTCAATAAAGTAGCATGTCATTTGAAAACCAGCCAGGGTTGAAAACTGAAAAGTTTGAAGCATTAGTCTTGGTCCCAAAAACAAAATAAATGAAACAAATTAAATCAAAACAAAACAAAACATCTTGTATGACCAACACTACCATGTAAATATGAACTTTTAGAGGAGAGATGAAGGAAAATCAGCGTTTCTATTGGTATTTAAATTTTAAAATTATTAAAGAATTCTTACAGGATTTCAAAACAAGATGATAGGAATTAACAATTTTTACATTACACACTGTTATCTTCAACGAAGTTGCTCAGATTACCAGATGTAAGAATGCAAGTTGTATTGTTTTGTATTTGTCTTTGTTGCTATTTTATTATTGTTTTTTTCTCTTTAAAATGAAAAAAGTTCAAGGGTAAGAGCTTAAAAAGAAGAATTCTTAAATGCTGTATTACAGCAACCAGATATTTTTGTTAAAGGGAAGCATAGAAATCTGGAATTGAGTAATTATACAAATTTCTACAATTAAAGAGAAAACACATTTATTGTCTCCAGCTATTTCAAATATTCAGAAACCAGCATGAGGCACTACATTGAGTTCTGTGGTACCCAGCACTCTCTCGCTAGTGGGTTTCAGAGGACACACTGCCGCATGGCTAAGAGTGAAGCCCTGTATTGCATAAGGGCTCCTGAGAGGCTCCTTGGAAACTCTCGCTGTCCCTGTCCAAATCCCCACTAGAGAAGCATGGCACAGGGGCCATTACCCCCGCTTTACAGATGAGACCTCAAACCCTCAGTTCTGCTGACGAGTAGAAGCCGCTGAGCACGTTCATGATTGAAGGCCGGAACAGTTCTGACTGCTGGGCGTCAGCCAAGAGGGTGCGTGCCATCTTTACTTACGTCTTGCTCTATTTTTATACATATTTCTTTAATATTTTCAATGTTAATATGTAATTCTTATTTAAAGAAAGGTAAATAAAATTAGTTTAATAGTGCATCATTGCTACCTTCTCAAATTCAAACTGGTGCTGTGATGTCTATGTAAAATTATTTCCCTATGAAATCTTTTCTGTGAATGTATCCGCATTTCAAAAGCTAAAAGGTAACTACCTTTTCCAGAGCTTTATTAGGGAGCAATTGACAAATAAAATTATGCTTACAGTGTAAAGCACAATGCTTTGATATATGGACATATTATAAGATGATGACTAAATCAGCCAATTCACATACTACTGCCTCACAAGTTAATTTTATGCTAACGATATTTAAGATCTATGCTCATAGCAATTTTCAAGTATAGAATACATTCTAGTCACCATGTGATAAAATAGCTCTTTAAAATTTATTTAATAAATTAAATCTTAGTATTGTTTGACAAACATCTTCCCGTTTCCTCTGACTCCACACCCTGCAGCCCCCATTGTACTCACTACTTTTACCAACTAAATTTTTTTAGGTTCCACATATAAGTGAGATCATGCATCTGAAAGGGAGGCTCTGTCAACTTCATTACTGTGAATATTAATAAGTAGTCACACCTTCCTGTAGGAAATAATCTAGTTCCATCAAAACCATTTCTTTCATCTTCTATGATTTCATAATCAAGAGAAAAAATTAAAATTTATACTTCTTATAACAATACAGGATGGTATTTCATGTGTAAATTGATATGTATGTCATATGCCATTGATATGGACAATATAATGATATTCTAAAATCAATATCCTCTGTCTCATTTCCTCTAATAGGTGACAGAAAACCTATTGAAGAAACTTGAGCTAAGGTTAGTTTGAGTAATTAAACATATTATCTAGTTTCTATTGAACATTGTGTAACATTACAAAGACCACTAGTTTTAAGTCAGATTGTCAAACTTAGATATGTTTGGCATGATAGCACTTCCCTTAGAAAGATATTTGGGAGCAGAAAAATGACACTCAAAAACACATGGTATGAATTCCAATAACTTGGAAGCCAGTTAATCTGTACATCTGTAAAGACTTGAATTGATCAAGAAGAAAAGTAAAATGATATTTATGTTATAGTAGAGTGAGTATGAGTTAGATCTACAGAGTCATTTAGGGCTTATTGAAGGTTTCTGTGTTGATTCAGCAAGAAATAGCTTACTATAGGTTCCTCATTTAACCTTTTTAGTGTGGAGAAATAATAATGTGTACAGACAAAATTAGAGACCAGGCTTAAATCAACTGTTGGAAACCCAATTCTGGAGAGAGCTGTTATTTGTAAGGCTTGATTTGGACATGACTCCCCAATATCCAACCTGTCAGCCAGCAGAGGCATTGTTCTGAGCTCAGCACTGGTGCACTTGGCAAACACAGGATGTCATAGAAGAGATAAGATGGAGCACGGAACCTTCCAAACACCCAGATATCTGAAGGCACCCAAACATTCACACTGGATGCCTCAAGGACTTTGCCCACTTAGGCATGAGACTTCCAAAGAGCTTTGACCACTGAGGTTTACTAAGATCTTGTCACCTAATGTCCCTTGTCTTCTTTCAATCCTTGTAGAAAGCTTGCTTCTCTTTATTCCACACAGACATCCTTTCACCCTCTGTCTGCCTGCACCCAGGCACAATCAATTCCATGCCATGTTGCATTTACACAAGCCTGGTGGTCTCAGCTGGTCTCACCTCGAGCTCTTCCTTAGATTACTAATCTACATTATCTGTGAATGGAGCAGTGAGCTCTCTAGAGCTATTACAGACTATGACCTCATTTAGAACAAATCCCCATTTGCACACATGCACAAACAAAACGTATATATCCATATGTTAGCTTATGTGATTTGTGAGGAAAAATTCTTTAGGAAAATAAGACACAAAATATTTACCTTGGGAAAAAATATGTAATCTCTTAAATTCATTTTACTTCAAGGGTTATTTTAATTATAAGAAAATCTTGTTTTACACAAAACTCTCTAAAATAATTAAACTTGGACATGTACATTTATTCTGATAAAACTATACATTTCATGCTAAAAAGTACTTGATGTACTTAGACCAGCCATTGAGTTTGGATTAGCATATTAATTCTTGTTTTTTAACTTTCTGGAATAATTGCTGCTAGAAATATGTTTAAGGTGCTTGTGGCTAGTATATTGAAACAATATCTATTTTTTAAGAGGAAAGACAAATAGAAGTAAGGAAAACAATAAGGGTAGTCTTTTTTCTTCTTTCTTTTTTCTTTTTATAGTCATGTGCTTTACAAAGAAGTTTCCTTAAATTAATGGGCCATAGGAATTTTTTCTGAGCTGAAGTAGGCTGATTAAATAATCAAATCCCCCAGCCTAATGGAATTAATAAACCTCCTAAAGCCCAAACTTGCAGAAAAAAAAAAAAAAAAAACTTCAGTTTTATTGGAGAAAATTTTATATCAATGCTTAATGAGATGGCAAGCATGCATGAATAATTAGTTTTACTTACTGTTCTCATTAAAGGAAAAATGAGTTATTCCTTTAGTTAAAAATAAAAGTCTTCCCGTATCATTGCCATTGATTTATTTTATAGTTTAGAAGTGAAATCCATTTATATTCTTTCTTGAAATGATAGAAGTAGGCAGTTTTAATAAAAAAGGAAACTACTTTTCCTCTGAACAATTATCTGAAGGTTTCTACCAGTTTTACAAATATTCTGGTGGAAAGAAAAATCTGGGCACCGTGACTAATATTGCTCACTTCCACAAATTCTCAGACATGAAGAACCTGACCACAAACACAAGAAGATACTTTGCTTTCACACTAACACCAAAGAACTAAAAATTGCTTAAAAGCAAATGAAAGTCCTCGTCCTTAGAGACCTTACACATGAGTGGTTAGGAAAGTAAAGAGTTTTGGATTTCCGGATGCAAAACCTCCTTCTGAGTTCTCTTCTACGTAGATGGAATACATGTACTTTTCCCTATTTTCTCTCAAGTACCATTTGAAACCCTGTACTTTGTTCTCAAAATAAATACAAGAAGATTCTGAAATGTGGAGAGCAGGACGGCTGGCTCCTGCTCACAGTGGGGAGTTTTCTGGGTTTTCTTTTAGTCTGAATGTATCTTCAACTTGCAGCTGAGGAAGCTGGCAACCCAGGAATACCAACAGATACAGAAAAAAAAAATCCCAAGCAAATGCCTGCTTCCCCATGAAGAAAGGATGAGGAAAGGGCCAGTTTTGCAAGCCTTGCGCTATTGGACATAACGATTGTACTCCAGCCATACATTTTAGAAAACTTTGGGGTTCCCACAGTACTCACCCACGGGAAGCCTGAATGAGAAAGCTAGATCTCTGACCTACAGTTTGTAACAAGGTCTCCAACACACTCACCTGAGTTGTACTCTGGACATGGAGTTCCTTCATTCTTCCCAGCCAGTAAAGCAGTTTCAGAAGAGACCGCACGGACTGCCTACACTAACACTTCCCACCAGGCGGAAATGATGCATCCACCACGCCCCATTCTGTGTATCTCAAAACAGGACTACTGGAGTCAAGCCTTTAGCCATTACCCAGGGGTAACGCAGTGCCCTCTCATTGTGGTGCTGCTCTTCACAAGATGTGGAGCAGAAAATCTCTTTCCATCTCAGCAGTAGTAAGAAACCCTTCCCCAACAAATGTGGCTTAGTACCTCAAGTGTAAAATATGGCCAACAGCTCTACCTGGTAGCAATAAGGTATCCTTTTTTCTGTAAGGGTCAATTAAATTTAAAAGACAGAAAAAAGAATTTAACTAATGCACAAGCACAAAGAGTTTTCCTCACGCTTTCCCTTTATTAGGGAATTTATTTAACAAATTTTGAAATTGCTAATTCTTTCTCTGCTCTTTCAGGTATATGTATATATTTTAAAGTTGAATGAGAATCTTGCAAGTTCTAAAATCCAGGAAACTTTTTTTCTCAAGGACTTGGGCACCATCTATTTGAAATATGGTTACCAAAGAAGATAACACTCCTATCTCCCAGTTTCTTTGGAAGAGGAATCCAACTTTCTCAGGTAGTTGCAAAACTACTTCCTTTGAATAATATGAAATGCTTACCTCTCCTTTTCATAAAGGCAACTAGGCATTCCTAATTTTCAGGTGATCTGAGGGCGAGCTGTATGATAATGTCAAGACCCTTTGTTTGAGGATGTGTTATCAATTCTCTTGAAAACATGTATCTGAAGGTTCATGTACGCCTGGCTGTACACAAAGGTAGAATTTCTTTCTGCCTTTGCAAAGTCTTTAACAGATGGCCTGCAATGCGTATCACTTTATGGTTTAATGTTTGTTCAACAATACAACTCTTTTCTGGGGGCTGGGGATTTAGCTCAGCGGCAAAAGCGCCTGCCTGGCAAGCGCAAGGTCGTGAGTTCGGTTCCCGGTACCGGAGAAAAACCAAA
>NW_004955472.1:6659738-6668294 GCF_000276665.1 Chinchilla lanigera | reverse complement strand
CGGAGAAAAACCAAAAAAAAAAAAAAAAAAAAAAAAAAAAATACAACTCTTTTCTTCTCTTCTACTTTTGTGGAGAGGTCTTTGGAGTTGGCAGGAAGTTTACTTTTAATCCTATATTCCCAAGATTTGAAGGAAAGGAAAGTGACTGTGTTAGTACTGGGCAGAGTTTAGAATGAAAGAAAACTCTTAAGAGAAAGACAGGGACACTGCATAGTGACAAAAGGATCAGTTCTTCAAGAAGACAACACGTGTACAACAAACAGACCTGCAAATATGCATAGAAATTATGCGCGAGGTTGTGCATGGGGAACTACTTTCTTTGGGCAAGTTGAGGAAGGACTATTGAATGAAAAGGTAAAAGGTCTGATTCTTACATGTTCTGTCCTTAAAAATCTATGTGACCATGGCCCATCTACCAAATCTACTTGAGTCTCAGTTCTATTTTCTGTAAAATGTGGAATTTGATAGAGGAGCCATATGTTTCTCTTCACTCTAAAATTCCTCATTTCTCTGAGACATATAACCGAAAACATTCAAAAAATTGATAATTTTCAGAACCAGCACATTTATAGAGATTTTATAAAATAGATTTTCTGCCCTAAAACCACTTATTTTTTTCTAAAAACACTTATAATGGCCTATATAAACATTATTATATAAATGCAATAAAGGGTAATATCTTATTTGGGAGCTAGCCAAATTATACCCCCAAGCCTAATTTCTAAATTCATAAATGAATTTAAATTCACAAATTATTTAAAAGCAGAGGTAGTAGTTGAGAAAATTCAACTTATTTCTACTCTAAGTTCAATTTCTCTGAATCATGCACTGTATTTTACCACACGATCCAGTCAAACCAGCAATCATATGCAAATAGCACACTTCATATATATGATAATTCATAGTATATACACAATGTATGATCATATCTGAAAAATATTACACTGTGAAGAACCTGAAAAAGTGATCTCCTTCAAATTCTACTCTATGTCAATGAGGATATTAAGGACAGAGAGTTTAAACCAGCCAGTCAGTCAGAAAAGCATGTGAAGAGGAAAACCAGCTTTGGTATTTATGCTCTATGAAGACTATCATGAAAAAAGCTAAAGCATAATATAGAGTGGCAATTAATCTACAGAAATCTTTAATTAACAGCCTCAATTTCTCCATGTTAAAAATAAATAAATGAATTTATCATATAGTGAATATAAATGCTCTAGAAAGTTTTCAAGTTCTGAAAAGCAATCAAGTAAGTACCTTCACAATAATTATCTAACTTAAAATTTCCTCCTGCTTCAACTTGCCAAAACACAAACACACACAGCTATTATTCTCTTCAATAAGCAGGTTGGGAAGTCAAGATAGAGAAAAACTAATGAATGCTTTTCAAAGCACTATAGTACATATATTGATTTTTATGGACATTACAACAGATGCACATTTATTTTATGAGAGTAAAGTTTCATCACAAAAGGACACTGTTGGATTTTGACAGGTTCCCAATGGGAAAGTCTATGAACAGGCATTTACTGACCACCTAACTCTGCAGGGCAGTGTACTAAACACAATGAGATGTCACAAAAGAAACAAGACGCATGACCACTGATCTTGTTAAAATTAAACACAAAGTCTACTACAAAAGAATCATTTTAGACTTTATGAAAAAGCTGTCATTTTATGTAAGCAAAGAAGCGCTTTTATTTTCTTCACTCAATCAACAGGTAAATATATATGCAGGTATTCTCAGCAGTAAGCTAAATGATTCCTCTTGTACTACCTTTCTGTAACCATGATTTAGTCATTCGCTCCCCACGTTAAGTAAATCCAAGTTAAACCAAGAAAGTATTTTCCCAATTTAAACAACATAGTTGATTAAGACAGTAGGAGTTCAAATCTGAGGGTCTGGAAGTGGGTTTACCTACGGGCAAATGACATTACCATTACTTTAATCATGTGGCCTGGGGGGCCTAACATCCCCTCTAGCTTTCAGATCCTAGTTTCATTGGTTGAAATGGGACATAGTAGCTAAACTCATGACATAACTCTAAGGTTTAAATAATGATATATTTAAGTGTGTAGTAAACTTACCACTATACTCTAGTTGCTAAGTAAATTTTAGTCCTTGTACTATTAATATTAAATAGTACTGTGTTTATTATTTCTAACATTTGTCAGAATATAGTATGTAAAAGAATATTTATAGCTACCTGCAGTTTCCACTGCCTGGTTTGAATAAGGCACTGAGAGGCATTGAAATGTGCACAAAGGTTCTCTTTTTCAAGTATTTTTAATACAGTATACTTTTTTTTCAGAAAAAGAGACTTTTAAGGTGCTTGATTTATCTGCCTAGATGAAAGATAGACACATATATATTTATTTCACATCAAATGCAAAGAATATATCATCATGACACTCGATGAAGAAAAATTTTATAGCAATTGATAGCTTTTAGAGGCACTTTAAATCCCATGAGAATGTTCTCTTCTATCACACTCATCTTTTAACTTCTGTGTAAAAGTGGACAGAATCTGTCATTTTACTCAAAGAATAATTTTACTTTTGGCTAGGAGATAAAGTTGCTAGGCTGTCACTCAATCACTGTATGAGCAACCAATGGGAATATCAATATCCACGTAGGTCCTAAGTTTACTAGGGTTGGAGATGTGCCAGCATTCCTCTGTTACTTAACTTGGAAAATGTCGCTTCTCCATTTTATTTCAAAATAGTTGTGAAAACAGATTATGTGCTACTCAAAGAAATGAATTAACTATATTTTTGTTTTATGTGGCTTTGAGTACTTAAAATTATAGTTGTCAAGACTGGTGATACACCTCAGTGACAGATCACTTAGCATCCACAAAGTCCCTGGCTCCATCCCCAACACCATAAACAAAACAAAACAAATATATACATAAATTGTTGTCCCACAGATAACAGCAGCTGCAGTTGCTCAAGTCCTTTGTACTACCTTACACAAAAAGGTAAATTATTTACCTCTAACCAAAATACAGATTTTAATGTATATTTTAAAATCATCTCTAGATAAGTTACAATACCAGTGTTAGCTTTCCATCGAAAACAATTGGAGATATTGAAATTAAAAGGAGAAAAGATGTCTTGTGGGTCCCAGTTCTGGAAGTTCTAGTCCACGAATAGCTGACTCTGTGGCTTTGGATTTGTGGGAAGGCAGGATGTCTTGTTGGGAACGTGTGGTACTGCAAAATGCATTGCTCACAGTCAGGGAATAAAAGAGAAAGAATTGGTTTCCCATTCAAGATCATGCACCAAGGACATAGAGACCTCACATTAGATTTCATCTTTTAAAAGTGTCATTACCTCTCGGTAATGGGGGACCAAGCCTTCCATGCGCTGGCCTTTGGGGAAACATTTAATATGCAAATTATAGCAGTATGTAAAACATTACAGTGCTATTTGAAATATTTGTTATACCATATTATTTAGAAAACAATGATAAAACATCTACATGTTCAGCTCAGGTACTTTTTCACTAGCTACTTGTAATACTAGTTTGGTTCAATCTGTGGATGGATTCCTGCAGATCTGGAGGACCAACTGCAGTTAGCTATTTCTAGACATATAGTAATATCTGTACAGGTGTTAGAGTGGATCTGCTGGAAAAGTCCTGCGATCTCTGAAAACTTCCCTATTGATTCGCATCTTACCCTCTTGGTGAGCAATACCCTGCAATGGGAAAGATAGCAGACCTTCTAGGCTCTGGTACTTCTCAGGTGAATATCCTTGTGTAAGTTATTAAACCTTTGCAACTTGTAATGCTCTCAAAAATGCTGGCCACTATTGCATCATGGTTATTCATCAGCACATAGCTCAGGCACCATGTTTGCTATGAAAATTTTACAAACTCAGTGGAGTGGAACATTGAAGTTTGACTTAGCTTTACATGAAAGTCTACGCTTATTCTTGAGTTCGGCAAGTTCCTTAACTCTGCAACTCTGCTTCCTGTCTCCAAGTAATCATAACTCAGGGTTATCTCACATGCACTATGCTTTTTCTACGAGAAGCTAGGGCAAAACTTTTGCTCTTTTCCTGGACATAGTTATAACTTTTGGGGGAAGGTTTTTAATGTAATGGGTCCTTAACTGTACAACTTCGTGTATTATGTCTGTGAGACAGGAAAAATTACTAGCTTTTATTGTGGAACCCTTTCCCACTAATGGTTTGTGAATCCACAGAAACTGCTGTTCAAACCACATGTATGTGTCCAGCTGTGAATAAGAACTGTTTTTTGCCAAAGGGAAGTTTCAGATATATTTCACTTTCAAAGGGGTCCAACCCTGAGACAGATATGCATCGTCCACTGATGTAGAAACACACGGCAGACAGCTGCAGCAGTCTAATAGTACTACTTTTAAAACTTTACTCCCTAAGCTATTCTCATTTTTTGCTTTTTCTATTTTTAATTTCTTTTTCTGATATTCTCCTTCAAAAGTGAAATGCATTTCACCCTAGCTATGCCAAATAATAGGCAAGTTCCTTATAATAGGCAAGTTTAACTTTTGTTCCTTTCCTTTCTTGTCAGTGTGCCTGACAGTTATTATCCACTCTCTGCCAGGGGTTGCTTTAATATTGTGAGCTCCTCTCTTTATTCAACAAATATGACTCTGGGGTCTCCTTTATGCCAGATAAGATTCCCCCATTGAAAGACTTAGAAGTAGACAAAAGAGGCACATTTTCTATTATCTTCGTTGGTCTGCTTTCTAATGCAATAGGCCCTAAATAACTATAGAGATTAAATATAGGTCAATAATGTAATTTCTTGTCATGGCATGAAAAAAGTGAAGCAGGCAATATGATTGGATAAGAAGGATAGGACAAGGAACATTTAGTACAATGTTTTTCAAAGTTTCCCTGCAGAAAGGTATAAAAATACCAGCCTAGATAATGGGAAAGGACTGTCTAAGCAGAGAGAGTAAATATCAAAGAATAAATTTCATTTACTTGAGAAATTGAAAGAAGTTGGAAAAATAAAAACAAAATAAAAAATTCCTAAGTGTGTAGGCTAATTGATCCTATCTTGTATTCTTATTGTAGAAAATTTAAAATATAGAGAGAAGTAAAAATAAATTCCATACTTGGCCTTTTAACAATTTTCATATTTTCATCCATTTACTACAAGAATTATAAGGTACATATACTCAAAATAGAAAGGAATAAAAGATACAATTTTATTCAGTTTTTTACTTAATGTAAAGTAAGGAATATATTGGGTGATTAAAATTATTCATAAGCATAATTGCTGATTGTGGCATGTTATCCCACCCTATTAAAGTGTTCTCTTATTTACTTAGTTCCTGGATCATACTTTTAGGTCATTTTTTTTTTTTTTTTTTGGTTTTTCTCCGGTACTGGGAACCGAACTCATGACCTTGTGCTTGCCAGGCAGGCGCTTTGCCGCTGAGCTAAATCCCCAGCCCCCATTTTTCATTTTTGTTCTGAAACACATGCTGCAATCAATATTATGAAATTGTCTTTGTTGTTTTTGAGCCGTTTCTTGGATTAGTAATCCACAAGTAGAATTCATTTGTATCTTAAGTGTCAAAATATTGTAAACATTCTAAGCTTTACTAGGCTCAATGTATATTTAGTATAAAATAAAATCTTTATAAAGCCTGCTAAATCTAGCATTTGTCTTTATCAGTCATGTATTTCTACATTGATATGCTTATTGGCCTTATAAAAAGCATTCATCAAAACAAAACAAAACAAAACAAAACAAAACAAAACAAAACCCTTGTCTGCAGATGAGTGGTCATTAAAGGAGAAAAGACTTTGGATTTAAAAAATGTCTTTAGTGAAACTGCCATCCAAGAGACTCACTAAAATTATGACTAAACTATGACAACCAGTCACTAGTTGAGAGTTTAGCAAATGAAACAAAGCAACAGAAGTGCATTTTGTACAGTTTAATGATTGATAACATTTTGGCGATGATAGGGCTCCTAAAAGTCGTATTTACAGTTTTACTTTGCACTAACTTGATCCTCACGTATGTTTCAGCAACTCTTTCTGACCCACATGCTTATTTATTATCTCTCTTATCCCATGGTTATTTCCGCCTGATAGAGAAAGAACATCAGTGAATTACAGTGTTTTATTAGGTTTATTCAATGAATGCTGATCTTTTCTGTTGTATTTAATTTGTTGGTCAGTTATCATACTTGTTACAATACACCATCTAGTGAGTTTTTTTCTTTGTGTACTAGAACCATGTGCCTAATTCTTTTGAGTGCCAAGTATTGGAAAATTAATTATTCATGTACACTTTTCATTCTTAGTAATTACGGTACTGTTGATAACTGCATGAAAAGCACTCAAGTAGGTAAGCAATCAAAGTAATACACTAAAACCTACAGCATGATAAGCTATTACTTTGACTTCCATTAACTGGAGTCTAACCTGAGCAGGCAGCTTAACCTCTTACATCCTTACGATGATGTTCCATCTATGTTATTTTTCAGATGGAAATGATGCTGTCTGTCAGTTTTGTCTTAGATGATGGAGCAAATTTCTAGTGAAGCTCATTTCAAAGCACGATACAAATGCAAAGGCTAACATATGAACAGGCTTTCTCTGTTCCCTGGAATCACTGAAGTGATTCTTTAATCTATGTCTTACTAAAAGCAATGAAAAAAGAGGCAAAATATTTCTTACACCTTATGAGAGAAACTGCCCTTTCGATACTTCCCTTTTTTTTTCCCAAAGTGAGGCCTGAGAAATTGAAGAATGTAGAAGTAGTTACATAAAATAAATATGAGGCATGTAAAGTTAAATTACATACTTTTGTCAAAATTGAGATACTAAAAGCCATTACCAAAATTTTGTTGGCCTAAAATGTATTGTAAACAAACACAGGTGCACACAAACATAGACAAATACATACCCTGGAATCATTAGAATTATGCTGCTCTTCTTTTAATATTCTGCTCAGCGTACGTTTCTTATTTATGCTTCATTAAAATATCTTGTATAGCTTGTTTTCCCAGTCTGCTGAGATTAACAGAGATCTCACCAGAGGGACTTTTCAGAAAAGTTTAGAAATAAATCTAAATTCTGCAACCCAGGGGAAGCTGTGAATTGCAGCAGGGAATGTCTTTTACAGACTTTGGGGGGTTATGTTTCCCCTTCACATCTGTATGTTCACTGACTTGCCAACCGTACCAAAGTTTGTACCACGTGTGTGAGTCATATCCAAGAGGAATTGCTGTTTCTTCTGATTCCTGGAAGCCTATACATGCATGGTTTTGACTTCTCAAACAATGCAGTGAATATTTCATAAGTTAAGAAACCGAAGTTTTAAGGCAACAAAATCACAGGGGAATTGGTCGCATGTAATCTTTATTCACCTTTTGGGTAAGTGTGTATGGATTTTGCTTTCATTTTATAATTTAAAAATATCCTCTCTGAAATTATTCTGCATGTATGTGAAATGCAGAGTACATCCTGATAAAAGGCTTTGTTCAGGTGCTCTTCTGCGAGGGGCACTGTTCATCTTATCTCCTAGTCTAAGATACCAGTTAGAATACACAAATTCTCTTTTGTGGTACCCACAGAGGCTCCTAAATTTGGAATTTAACCAAGATAAAATAAAAATTAGCTGTAATAAAACTGAAATCAAAATACTATATATAATTGCATTAGAATATACATTTTTTAGGCTGCTTAAAAAGAAAGTGTAATTATTTTATTATTTTTATTTTTCCAAGAGGTAATGGCAGAAGTGCATAAACCTCCTTGGGAGGTTTTGGAGACTTCCGGATCTATAAAAGAGGGAGTGCTGACTGCACTTGCTAATATTTCGACATCTGGCTTGGTGGGCCGTGTAAGAGCTACAGCAGAAAGAGCAGAAGTGTCTGAGAGGGAAGAAGAGAGCGAGAGAGAGAGGGAAGATGGGAGAGGAAAAGTGAATCAGGTAGGGAGAGGAGGAGGGAGGGAGGGGAGAGACAGGGAGAGATACACATACACACACATGCAGAGAGAGAGAGAGAGGGACAGAGACAGAGACGGAGACTGAGACAGAAAGACAGAGAGAGACAGAGAAATAGAGACAGAGACAGAGAGATACAGAGACCAGACCTCACAGAGACAGAGATAGAGACAGAAAGCGATTATGGTTGGTAAGGACTCACATTCAAACAAGTTTGTGCCAGAGTCCTGTAAATCTAGCCAGCTTTACATCTACAAGTTCTAGTTCAGATGGACCTGTTTTCTAAATTTCTTACTTGTAATGTGTTTGTTGAAAATCTTGCATGCCTTACCTTAAGGTAGCTTTTCTTTTCTTCTCACATTTTCTTTCTCTGCAGTGTAATTGATGGCTGGATTTAAAAAAATAACTGGACATTCAGCAGTGTAAGAATAACTTCCACCTTGAACACTACCTGAGGAGAGTTCAGTAACCTCTTTCTAGAACAATCATAAGTCTTGGTGTGTGTGTGTTTAAGGACTTCATGTATAAGTTTGAGAAGTGTGCATGTCAGTGTTACGATTGAAACTGCCTAGCACTATTCTTTTTTTTTTTTT
>NW_004955472.1:6658183-6659638 GCF_000276665.1 Chinchilla lanigera | reverse complement strand
ACAAAGTGGTAGGGAATTAACAATGGTGGTTGTATTATATATTGATATCTTCAAAGTGGCTTCTCATGAAAACAGATATAGACATGCAATACTGGTCAACCAAAGACTCATTCTTAACTGACCACTGACACTATTTGGATCCTTTTCTTTTCTTTTCTTTTCTTTTCTTTTCTTTTCTTTTCTTTTTTTTTCTTTTTCTTTTTCTTTTTCCCTTTCTTTCTTTCTTTCTTTCTTTCTTTCTTTCTTTCTTTCTTTCTTTCTTTCTTTCTTTCTTTCTTTCTTTCTGTCCTTTCCTTCATTTCCTTTCTTTCCTTTCTCTCCTTTCTTTCCTTCTTTCACTTAAGATGGAACCCAGGGCCTCTTCACCAAGATATATAGCAAACTCTTTTATATTTTTTACCTTTGAGACAAGATCTCACAAAGTTCCTAAGCTGCCAAGGTTGGGTTTAAATTTGTGATTGTCCTGCCTCAGTCTCCCAGAGTGGAGACATTATAGGCATGCACCACTTCACTTAGCTGGACACTGTTTTTTAATGCTGTGCTATTGTTTAATTCCAGAACTCTGTTATGTTAAATTATTCTGTAAATAATAAATAGCAATTAGAACTCTATATAATATAAAAATTAAACAGAACTATGTTTTCTTACAATGGTAGGCATAATAAGGGGAATCTCCTATATTATTTAAAAATCTAAGATTGCAGAACTGAAAAATGTATGAATTAAGAGAGATTTTAGAAATCTTTAGGCAAAGATAAATTATATCTTTCTTCTTTTCCCACCAATACTTAAATCCTAGCAGGAATTATAACATCATAAATTTTTAAGAAAGCTCATAATATCCCCATTATATTAAAAAAATACCTTTAATTCTTGAATTGGAATCCAATGCTACTTCTTTGTAACACAGATTTCTATTCATAAAAATCTTATTATAGTGAAATCTAAAAGCAAAGCAAAACAAAAACCCTGATATACGTTCCTCTTATGTTCCCAGCATAACATCTTTAGATTTCAAATGTTCAAATCAATCTAAAGCATTGTCTTCTATTTCTTAAGAAATGCCAAATTCTCCTGGAGATTTAGATGTACGTTCTGATACTTCTCTGAGAAAAATAATCTATCTTCAAGTTAGATGACAAATTACTCAAGCAAAGAGCTGTGAACTGCTCAGTACTGGTAATTATGGACTACAATATAGAAAGTTAATGTTTGCGGAGCAAAGGAGAATATTGTTCGTGACGCTGTCATAACAGTGGGCTTTATTATTAGAGGATGGTGTAGTTTAATAGGTAAATTTGGGCTTGGTGTTAGGAAGTCATAAATTAATTTTCTGATATGGCAACCATCTTGCTGATGAGTAATGATGTTATTTAATTACTTTTCTCCATGCCTATTGAAATATGAAGACTGAAGTTTCAGAGGATATAGGTATATTCGAAGGATATATATATA
>NW_004955472.1:6620899-6658083 GCF_000276665.1 Chinchilla lanigera | reverse complement strand
TTCATATATATATAAATATATATATTCATAAAATAAATCTATGTCAAGATAACAAGCAAAGAAATAAAATAACACATCCATCTGCATATAGGTAGGACCTTTCTTTTATTGTTATATAATATGCCTGCACTTGACTTTTTCCCTTTTTTCTTAAAATGGATGCAGGAATAGTACTTACCTCTTTCAGTCACTGATGAATAACCGAGATAATGCTTATTAATCACTTAGCATGCCCTGGACACCCAATCAGGCTTAGTGAACAGGCTAGAAATATTATTTATTATGTAAAATGATAACTACAATGAATGAAACTTTTTCTGATGTTCATCATTAATTCTCAGAATTATGCATGGGATCTGATTGCAGTTCTACTTTGAAAGAAAAGAGACATACATTGTACCATGAAAACATTTGGAATACAATATAAGAACAAAAATGCTGCCTTTGGGCATATAAAGTTTATATTTACATAAAGTCATTTACAGTTGATTTGGAGCAGCACCCTTTTTTTCTATATATTCACATATTTTCTGTATGGCCTCTTACAACACTGCCAAATAATGGCAATAGTGTAAAATGCTCTTTTTAAAAGTTTAAGTAACTTAAATTCTAGAAAAAATGTGTACAATTTATGTCTCTATGCTGATTAGGATTGCTAAGTGAATGCTAACATATCTGTGGATAAAAATATATTTTAATGATGGCAAAACAACCACCTTAAAATACATTATTTATAAAACTTAATATAGATTTATAAAGGCAAATGGAATTTTAAAAGCCATCTGTAACAAGCTTTTATGCAAAGCCTGTTGCATATTTCTAGAATTTTCTATTTCTAGAACTTTCTTTTTAGCTAATCATTCAGTGTTTGAGGATTGTCAGCGACTGAAAACTCACTACTTCCTAAGTCATCCTGTGCCAAACCAAGCAACAGGAAGTCCCATGGAGGAAGGATGTATTTTTGGAGTTAGATACACTGGATTTGCATTCTGCCTCAACCAATCAGTGTCTTAGCAGAAACAGTAGTACCAATAAACCTTTGAATCATCTGAAAAATGTGGGTGATAATCTCTACCTGGATTTGCTTATGGGTCAATTTGACAAGGGCAGTTATTTAATTAAACACTGGCACAGGTGGTTAACATCTATTGTGAGTTGAGTTTATGATGACTGTTGATAATGTGGGTGGGTTTCATCTCAAAGCCAAAATTGAGGTGTCCTGGAGAAGTTTGCCTCTAGATTATAGTGTACACACTGCAGTGTTCAGCTTGACTACCTGCTCTACAGATTTCAAATTTAAGATTACAATGTCAACTCTCTTCCTTGTGCAAATACCCTAGAGCAATGGTAGTGAATCTACAACACTTGTGGCCCAGCAGGTTGTTTGTTATCAATGAAAGTTCCAGAAAGTTCACCATCCCTGTCCTAGAGTGTAGTTACAAAAACTAAGACGGCTACAGCATCACTAGGCAATATAATCTTATGGGACCATCTTCATATTATATATGTGGCATGTCATTGATTGAAAATTCATTATGAGACACATTCATTATGAGACACACATTATGAGACACGTTATGATACACACGAATGTGTATACATGCACATATATAAACACATGTTCACAGACACAAAAATATGCATATATGATATGTATATATATATGCAATTGGTCTTGTTTCTCTAGAGAATCTTGATAGACACACTACTGCACAGAGATAATTCCCTGAAAATAAAAAGGCAATTAATAAGTATGATTTTCCCATGGCTCCCTTCCAAAGATTAACTGAATATTCCTGTAGTCTTTCCCACTAGTCAGAATTCCAGTAAAGTAAATGCAATACATGATCCTAAGCTAGATTTGGTACCTGTACTACAAATAATCTGAAGGGACACTGGATAAAATTCAGTATGAATTTCAGATTGTAGTGGATTATGTAGTTTAATGAATGTAGCATATTTATGTAGGAGAAGAGTGTTGCTTTTTGAATCAAACAATGAAGTATTGAAGAGTAAAGGGTCAGGACATGTGCAGCATGCTCTTAAAGGCATCTGGAGAAACATGTGCTAACAAACATAAAACAAATTTGGCAAAGTGTAAATAGCTATTATTCTGCGGAAAAGGAATAAAGGAATTCTCCACTATCTTTGCAAATTTTCTCGATGTTTACAATTCAAAATACAAAGTTTTTAAAAGGTAAAAGAAAAAGTTTTTAAAAATGGCACAAAGAAGGGGCTGGGGATTTAGCTCAGTGGCAAAGCGCCTGCCAGGCAAGCGCAAGGTTGTGAGTTCGGTTCCCGGTACCGGAGAAAAAAACCAAAAAAAAAAAAAAGGCACAAAGAGCTACAAACCAAAGCCTTGACCTTATTAGCACCTATCTCAAAGCACTCCAATGAACTTTCTGCAGCTCACAGCATCCTCTTGAACAAGAGAATCTGGGATGATCACAGCAGAGTTCAAAGTTACAAAAGCACCGAGGCCTTCTTCCATCATCAGCTTACGTTCTTATACTCGAATGACTTAAAATCCTATTTAAAAATAGATGTAGTTTAAGAGCACTTAACCTCAGTCTGCTTTGTCTTTAATATCCTCACCTTTTATGTACCATTTCAACAGTTGTCCTTGGTTCTAGCTTGTGAAAGAGTCCTCTCGAGTGAAAGGAGACACCAGGAGCATTGGTGCACGGGGACACTGTAAGGAGATTGTCATCAAGCGCAGCACACACACGCACAGTAGAACATATCACAGAGTGAACTTTATTCAGAGGATTATTAAAAAGCCTTCAAATTTCAAATGAATTCCTGGCATTTTGTCTGATGCAACAGTTAATGTGACCTGCTGAATGCCTCTGTCACCAGGTCTAACATAATCTCCCTGCTCTCTCTCTACATTGGGCTTCCTAGAAAACGTATGTTTGGTTAGATACGTTACATTTTCAAGTCGAGTTAGCATATAATTCACGGGGATGTGCCTTCGCTGTACTTCGGAGTTCTTTTTTCAGGTGTACCCTTTGCAGACTATCTTTTAACTTTTTTCCATAACTTTCCTCCACATCCATGTCGGGACCTTCTCTGTGATATCTGAATGTGCTGATACAGAGGCGGTTCAACTTTAGAGATGATACCCAAATCAGGTTCAGATATTACTTCATGCCTCTGAGAAACTACCCGGATGTAGGTAGCATGTCTGTTAACTCCAGCCAGTCTCCTCCTGGCTCGGGCATTCCTAGTCCCTGTGTCCGCAGAGTGAGGTAAGATCATTTTAACGCCCATCTCAAAGCAGCACAAATACCATTATCCTGCGCCCCATGAGAGCCCCAGGCATCTTACAGTATTGCACCAACCATTCCCATCGGCACATCTATCTTAAGAAAACCTGTCACCAAAATACAGAGGAAAAATTAAAAGATTTGTATAACTTGCAGCTTCAGAGAGGAGGAAAGAACTAGCGAATGGATTCTTCCAGATATTCAGAGGGCTCAAGAAGTTCTGTTTACATCATGTGGGTACGATCATATAGATCATACAGCTTTTTTTTTTTTTTTTTTTTTTTTTTTTGCTTTTTTGAGACAGGGTCTCGCTATGCAGTTTCAGGTTGGCCTTGAACTCCCTTTTTATCCCAGGCTGGTCTCGAACTCACAAGGATCCTGCTGTCTCAACCTCCTGAGTGCTGGGATTACAGGAGTGCGCCACCACGCCCGGCCATACAGCTTTTTTAACTATGTTTTTTCTGACTCCTGTCATACATTTCTGAGTTGTCTTGGTTTTTATTTCAGGGTTAAGATACATCAGATGTTTCTTTTTCTGTATTTCTCTCTTTCTTTTGTTCTTGTAAAGGGTTTAAATATTAGAATACCAATCTTTTTCTCCTATTCATATTTCAATTCTTTCTCATTGTCTGTTTAATTATCTTACAAACAGCTGCTTACATCATATTTCCTTACCTCACTCTTTTGCTTAGAAAAAAAAAACAAAACAAAAGAAAATCTAATCTCAAACTTTCACATCCAGAATAAATTTCAAGTTCTTTTACCTGTACTTTGAAACCCTATAATTTGCTACAACTACTCTTCTATTTTTTTTTTTTTTTTTTTCTGGTACCAGGAATCGAACTGACAGCTTTGTGCTTGCCAGGCAGGTGCTGTGCCACTGAGCTAAAACCCCAGCCCCATACACCTACTCTTCTAATTAGTCTTAGTCTCTCTCTCTGTCTGTCTCTCTGTCTCTGTCTGTCTCTCTTCCTCTCTCCTCGATTTCTCTCACTCTTTTCCTCTCCCTCTCCTCTCCCTTCCCCTCTTATGGCATGAGGAATTGTTAATTTTTTTTTTGTTTTGTTTTGTTTTTTGGTTTGGTTTTTTCCGGTACCAGGAACTGAACTCACGACCTTGCGCTTGCCAGGCAGGCGCTTTGCCGCTGAGCTAAATCCCCAGCCCCTGGCATGAGGAATTGAACACAGGTCTCACTAAATTACTAAATTGCCCAAGATGGGCTCAAACTTGTGATCTCCTGCCTCAGCTTCCCAGAATGCTGGGACTACAGGCCTGCACCACTACACCTGGCTCTTCCTTTTCTTTTGTAGTGATTCTTCACTCCTCCACTCCTGACTTGTGCTGTCCTCTGAACACCACTTGTGGTCTTTTATGTCTGCCTTTGCTGAGGCCAATGTCTAGGCTGTAATGCCAATTTAATCTCCACCTGGAAAAGCTCTATCCACTCTTTAGGTTTGGCGTCAGCTCAGCATCTCCTCTTTTATGACTGCTCCATGATCAGCCCTGCTTTGTCAATATTACTATTTGTGTGCATATACGCCACACATCCACTCATACAACCATGCAGTCCTTTGTCTGTAGACTGTGGGAAAATATGAGTCAAACAAACATCAAATCAAAAATGTAGGATGGTTTTGAAGATGTCTTAACTTTCTATGAAAGTGCCTCATATACTGGGGTAAACAAATCTTGAAACCATGATGTCTGTTTGATAATTTATTAGCTAATAATAAGTAAGATTTTATAGCAAGGTTATAAAAGGACTACAATCTGCACCAGTATCTGAGGTAAGGAACAGAAATTATTACAAGGCAGATGCTCAGGGTCATGCTAAAGAACATGAACAGTTTGCATGACATAGCAAAGAAGATAAAATAACACCTTTCTGGTTTACATGTTGTTGCACTTTTTGACCTGCGTCTCATACAAAAGTCAACGTGTAGGGATGAGGAATTCTACAATCCATTCTTGTCTTTGACAGTGAGTCCAGTTGGATATTGGATGGTTGTCTATATTTCCTAAAGCCATCATGATATTTTTCCAAGATTTTTTTCTAGTTTGTAAAATTGACACAAGGATATACTGTAAACTTAAACGACTTTATTATGTTTCTAATCAATTGTTTTTACCAACATTATTAAAAGTATGTATAGTTAGGATTGTATAATCATTGAACACATATATTCCCACTTCTTTAACTAAAACTATGCATTACAAGGTAATGTAGAGTAGATGAAACTGTGTCGCTAGTAGGCATTATATGATAATGACTGCGAATAACTGAAATGATCATTACATTATTCAGTTATGCATCATCTATATAGAAGGGTAAATTTTGAATCCATAGTCTGGTGTACAAGTCCAGAGTGATTTTTCCTTGCTTGCCTGTCTGATCTCATATAACGGTATTGATGGCTGTCAGAGTGAAGTATTCCTATTTCCCAGAATGCACTCTGCTCTCCCTGGACTTTGTAATTCTGCACCTGTATAAGCTTTTCTCCTTGGAATGGTGCAGTGTTACACGTTTTTCAAGCTCCAGTTCATCTGTCACCTGTCTTCCTTTTCCAGATTTTCTGAGCCCAGAAGTTAAACACTTCTGACTTTTGTGTTTTCATAGGTTATGATCATAACTGTTTTCTTAGTACTATAATTACTTATTTAAACATATGCATCTTGATTTAAGTGTGAGGTCTCTGAAGATTAAGGCCTGTGTAAATTCATTTCTCAGGCTATTATATCCAATAGTAGAAAGAAGCATTCAATAAATACTATTTCAGCGAATGCCTGGATGAATTTCTATCATTTTTCTCAATTGAACGTTAAAATTTCTGTCCAAGTAAGTTTCCTAGAGCTTATATTACAGAAATTTTATGTAAATCTGTTCAGCGCCATATTTATGGATATGGTCAGGGATACAGTTTTTATTTTTATAGAATTTCTTCACTTATTCTTTTTCCCAAAGCTACTTGGGAAAGTAACAATTTGTAGACAAAGTAACAATCTGTAAGCTTAATATTATGACCCTAAATTTGACACAAGGTAAAGTTTTCTAAACTTCAGAATGATTTTTTAAAATCAATAACTCCTTCCACCAAATGTTTATTTGCTAATCAAAAAGTATTCCCATATCCACAAAGCTACAACTTGCTGGATTATTTCCTTTCCCCCAATTCCAACACTGTGGCCATTCACTCATCCATTCACCAATCCCTGGATTCATACATCTAATTATTACTATTTAAACATACACTTCCTGCCAGGTCCCAAGCTCAGGACTGGATAGCCGAAGACAAAAAGGGAGAGGACTTGCCCTCCCAGAGCACACAGTCCACGGCGACAGCCAGGCCCATAGCAGCAACCACAGTAAAAGATAACCTGATTTAAGTATCACCAGAGAACTGTGTACAATTCACTGGGGAAAATCAAGGCAGGAACGTGGAGATTTTCTGATAGTTTGTAAAGAAAGATTTGAAAACACTTCAAATGCCATACCTCTAAGGATCTGAAGACACCCTCCTATGATCTCAGAGCATCCTTTCCATGGACTTCAGCCAGAGGATGGGAACAGTACCTTACCGCACCCCCCACGGCATCGCTCGCTTCTCAATGACCGTGTGGAAGGAAGCGCTGTATGTGAGAACCAGAGCGCTTTCCCCTTGAGCCAGCCTGGCGGGGTAATGAAAACATGGGAGCTGAGCCTATCAGTGCTTGTATCAGGCAGCTGAAAAAGTTGTAGCCGTGAGTCACGGCTCTTCTCATGTGTTTCCACATCTGTGGGAGGAGAGGCCTTTGGCTGGCAGCGCTAGCAACCTAGCACCTATGATGATCACTTGAGGAAAGCAAGACAGTAGACCCGCTAGGAGCGCCGCACAACCCTCCCACCCTCCCAAAGTGTGCCCATCCCCAGTGCTGCCACCAGGCCAGGCCTCAAAATAGTGTGAGGGCCAAAACCCACACTTTCACAAAGGGACAAATAAATTCAGCTCCTGCCACCCACTTCCCGTATGTGCAGCCAAGGAAAATCAGATGAAACAAACAAGCAAATTAGCAGCTGCTACGTGAGCTTCAGGTCACGAACATGTTTTGAAGGCTCTGCTAACCAGTTCTTCCTGAATCAAATTTGTTCTTGTTGGGAAACTAATAATTAGTAGTTATACTGCTAATACTAATGTCTAATACCCATTGAGAGGTTACAGAGTGCCAGACACAATGTTTATAATTTACTTGTTACTTATATATATCTTACTTAATTGTAACATGCTCACGAGACGCTTTAATAATCCAGACTCCAGAGGTGAGAAGTTTGAGACAGTCAGGCTAAATTGTTTACTCAAGTTCACACAGGTAGGGAGGTAGCAGACCAGTGGGGATCCTTAGTATCTTATGCCAGCTTCTCTTAAGCAATATACTCTCTTAAAATAAAAGAAATATTAATTTCAGATCACCAGAAGCATGGATATTGTTTCCTACCATCAGTTATTAAAATTCTTGTAATGTTTTCACAGTCAGGAATGTAGATTTCTTGACTTGAAGTCATTTCTCCCGTGCTCTCTAATTGTGAAAAACAGTAAACAACACATAAGACGTATAAGTCAATAACAGAGGATAAACTAGGTTTTCTTGTTCGCTACTTTGTTTAGACAATGCATTAGTCAAAGTACTACACTGTCACTTTTTTTCTGCTAAGCAATTAACTTCTAATTGTTTAACATAATTTGGAAAGATTTTCTCTAGAGGGACAAAACTTTCAGCATCTGTTACTACGCAGTCTGTAGGATACCCAGTGATGAAAAATTTAGCTCTGTAAGTAAATGACAGAAGTTGGGCATTTAAAATTTAACAATTATTACTTTTTCTGAGGGACATAAGTTTTACTGGACATAAAAGAATAGCCTCAAAATGTTAAATAAAAGCCATTTGGAAGGAGTTCCACTTAAGCAGCTTCTACCATTTTTTAATTCACATTGGAAATCCAAGAACCAGCTCTCTCAGGAGATGAGATTGGTTTCTGGTGGGCCAATTACCAGACCAAGCCTAAGCCTTCACGTGGAATTCTGAATGGGGAAGAAAAAAGTAAACATAACTCTAAATATTCCAATGTTTTATGTCTCTGGATGAGTTGTAGAGGACAGAGAAGAAAAAAAAAAAAAAAAACCAACAACAACAAAACACCCTCCAAAACCTCCCTAATCAAGGTGCGCCCTGCACTGTGATTTGGAAGTCTGTTAGAGCGTAGAACAGTGCAGATCTTTGGAAATTCGACTCCACATGGTAGAGCCAATGCCTGAGTAAGCTCTGAGCACGGGGATGTTTGACAGCCCCCGCTTCAGACACCCCATCCGAGTCTCGCGAGGCTTGCTAAGCCCAGCAAGGACTGGTGCCAGGGAGCACAGCTGAGCCAAGCGAGGACCTTCTTGCATCTGACTTCTCCATCTCTTCCCATGTCACCAGTTTATGTTTTTACCCCTCTAACCTTAGTATAAGCTGTCTTCATCTCTGACCTGGTTATTTTAGCAACCTCTTAGCTGTATCTCGTTTGCGCGGCTGACCCCAAGATGTCCACACTCCACTTAGCAGTGAAAGGGATTTTGCCATTTGGAAGCCCAGAATATGCCCTTGCAATGCTACAGATACCTCAGGCACTTTCCTTTGCACTTAGACTAAAACCTAAGTATCAGATGAGCGCCTGGGAACTGTTCAGCTGTACCTGTGTCTCACATCCCTCGCTCCACCCTCAACGTCTGCACCTGCTGAATCATGCGCATCTTCACGTGGCTTTCTCCTTCTAGTAGTCAGGTGTCACTTTCACTGCCGTGTCTTTATAAATGTCTCTGCAGTGATTCCCCTCTATGTCCTTCTGCTTTAACTTCATTCAATTTACCCATCATTGGAGATAGTTTATTTTTGTGTACTCTCTGGAAAAGAACTAAAAGTGCCTTTAACAATTGCTTCCCTTTCACTTTTGATTCTATCTTGCTCTTTTTGACTATTTTGTATGCTCTTGAAATTTGACTAACCAAGAAATTAGAAAGTTCATTAGGACTATTTTCAAAATAATTGCACTTAAAGTCATTTGTATGCATTCAAGATCCTGAGCAAGGGTCCAACAGTAAAATAACCTCCAACCACACCAATGGCAAGTTTTATAGCAGCGTGAGATGGAAATTCCCACCAGTATCAAACCACAGGGCAGGGACTCCAGCTCTCTCGTCACTTTCTAAAATCCCACCATGGTTCAACCAGGAGAGTTACCTAGCTTTCTGGTGCTCTCAGAGCATGTCAGATGAATAAGGCTCTAAAATCTTGTGTAGTCACCCAGATTATTACATTTTGATATCTCTTATTATCTTCTTTCCTTCATTAGAATGTAAATCCTTATAGTCCTTATTGTTAGGCTACTAGAATTTAGAAAAATGACTCTGTTATGGTAGGCACTCAGTAAATATTTGTGTTCTAATCAAGCGCGCAATTTCATAGTTTTTTTCCTATCATGTGAGCTGGACACATGTCCACTTGATGCTTGGAAAATATTTTATTTTCATGTATATCCACGTGACCTTGCTCTTGAGTGCAGCTCCAGCAAGTAAGTCTCTTCACGATCCTATTTCCACTGGTTATCATTGCCTTAATAACCTAGTCCTACCCATTGAAAAAGCACAGCGGTCCTTTTGTATAGACAAATTTTCTAACATTTGGAAAAAAAGCCCACAGAGACTCTGTCTGGAACCTTCCACTGAGGAAAAATAGCCCTTTAGCATTTTGACTATCAAGGCTTTAGTAGTGGGCAGTATTTCAAAAAGACCAAAAATATCCAGGGCTCAGGACTGCTTTGCACGTAGGGAAATGAGCACGTAGGGAAATTCCATGATAGCAATCAGAGAAGAGATTTCAACTTGAATCTGTCATGTATGCTGTGCTCATTTTCCTTTGTTACTGTTCGCTTAATGAACTCCTCTATCACTGGAAGGCAGGCATGTTAGCACAACTCTGGGCAAGAAGGGTCCTTTAAGGTCTAGGTAAGTGGGAAAATACTGACACCAAACCTAGGATTAGACGCTTTGGTGGGAGCTGTATCAAAATGACATGCTGGCAACCTTATTCAGAGAACGAGCCTCAAGGAAGCCTTTTGACTTTCAGACGTATCAGTGTTGAAACCCAAAAGCTGCGTACTAGGACAAGAACTAATTTCCCTAGCAAATGTACACAGCTAGTAGCTCCATACCTAGAGAACAATGAACAAAAGAGGGATTTCACTTTCCTCCATAAGCACAGCTGCATCGAATGGCAAAGAGACTGAGAAGGGACAAGACTTGTTTGAGCCAGAATAGTTAAAAGTTGTCAAATCAATGCAGGAACAGAGAAGATGGGAATATATTTGAGAGATAAAATAGAGTCAATATGGACTGTAGGTGATGGTATGTATGAACATTTACTATGTTAATTTAATGACCAAAGAACACAAAATTAGTTCCAACCATAGGAATCCAAGTACAGTTCTTGGAGACAAACTTAATCTATTTTCCACTTTTATTTCAGTTTTTCATCACTATATCTTCAAACTGCTATTGAATTGTTCCGAGACTCATTTCTGAGAGTAAATTTTAAATGAAACCAAAGTCCACCTATGATCACATTATTTTTGCTCTGGCAATTAAAAGTGCATGACTATCTGACATCAAGATTTATTTGATAGCACAGTCTTCACTGTATATGTAAACAACTTGGACATTTCCCCCAGCTTAAATGAGAGAACTACATCCTATGTATGCTATGGAATTGTGCAAACTGAAGATTTCTTCTCATTTACCTCTTACCATTAAAGTCATCTACCAATTACTACAAACTGCCAGCACAAATTCATGCAGGTGTTTTAGCAGAATTTGTTTTCTGTCTGGCTGTTCTTGCCAAAGCAACCTGACTGAGTGGTACAAAGCGTGAGTAAGTAAGTGTCACGTGAAGCGGCCGCAGATAGCCTGATGCCCTCACGTACCTTCCTTCACCTGCATCTATCATTGCAGGGTGCATCCTCCAATACCAGGAACAAGACTTCTTTGTGCCTCCTGCTAGCTTTCGGCAGAGCGACTCATCACAAAGATAGCTTATGCCCTTGGCAATTCTCATGCGTACTCCGAGCAGGGTTAACCGGGTCTCCGAAACTAATGAAGTCGGGAATTCACGGGTATTTAGAGTAGGTAGATGGCTCCATTAGAGGAAGTCCTTAGTGATTTTGTGTCAGTGAGTACCTTTCTCTCCCGGCCCTGACGCATGTGTGTCTCCAGTCCAGAGTGCTGCTCATGTCTATGCTGAAGCCCTTTTTCCAACTTAAAACATATTACTTTTATTTATGCGGTCCTTTTCATGATTTATTCCTTCATTTTGTAACTCAGTCTTTTAAGTGGTTTTACCTTGTTTCTGACCATAGATAGTAAATTCTTTCAGGATAATCGTGGGAATATATAACAGGCCCTAAGCCGCAAAGCACAATGATATGACAGGGTAGATATTTATCAATAATTTATGAGTGATTTTTTGAGAAAATGTTAAGTGGCATTTTAGGAAGTTCAGAATTATTTGCAGATGTGGATGACGGGTAAAGAAGACACATTTGAAGATGCTATAAAATGTGATATCTGGAAAATTTTCATTTATTAATTGGGCAAACACTTTTGGCGAGCAATTAAATCATCAAAGGTTTATTTGCCACTGTACTATAGTGCACATAGTTTCTTTTTTTTTTTTTTTTTTTTTGGTTTGGTTTTTCTCCGGTACCAGGAACCGAACTCACGACCTTGCACTTGCCAGGCAGGCGCTTTGCCGCTGAGCTAAATCCCCAGCCCCAAGTGCATATAGTTTCTAACCCCATGCCCTCACTGGCCCTCTTCCCTCCAGCCTCACGTCTGTCATCAACTCAGATGTACTTATCAGCCTCACCCTCCTCTGTGAAGCCCGTTTCCTTTCTGGCTTCTTACCTCCTTTAACGTTTGAACTCCCTCTGGGTTACTTGGCACGCGAAAATGTGTCTTCTGTCAAAGTACCAGGCACACCGACCCCTATGGCATTAAAACTTTAACCCAAACCTCTCAAGTACATGCATTGTTCACATATTTATAAGACTGTGAGTTAAAGCATAAAGCTGAAAAGTCAAGGCCAATTTCTGCAAGGAATATCAGGTAAGATACATATTAAAGGACTAAGTACAAGAAGTGAGAGACGTACTTACTAATATTTTTGTAAAAGTCTGCAATGTAGAATTTTTGGGTCAGATGGAAACCCTTGTTTTAGCCAAAGAAATAAACTAAGATGGGGAAAATGCAAGCCAGACAAGATCCTACTGAAAGCAGAGAGACGTGCAGAGCCCAGTGAGAGAAGGCTGGCCACGCAGTGCAGTGGCTGTGACAGCACACTCGTCTGGTCTGGATGCTGGGCTTACCTGTCTGTGTGAGTTTGCGCAACTGATCTGAACTTTCTGAGCTTCAATTTTGATTCAAACAACATTAACAGTACTTGCTTTGTACAACTTTTGAAGATTAAAGATGAAATGCTCCAGATATATACTACCAAGTCAAAGAGATTTTACTATATAAGAAATTCTGAAGTGTCAGGAGACTCGCATTTTTACTTTTGAAGAGATGAAGCTATGAGTTGCTTTATTGCTCTCCCCTGATTCCCACGTCTATCCCACTGGCTCAGCATCCTCTCTGACTGCGCACACAGCTGCGGCTCACCAGACAATTATAGTCACAGTCTCCGTGTAAAGGACAAGTACTTCCTCCTTGCCTGTCCTCATTTCTTTCTTCAGTACGACCTCTCCCACTAGCTTCACTTCTCCTTATAGATGTAAGTCCACTTCTACTCGCTTCGTGAAGATTTCTTGCCCTGGTTGTTTCAATTTCTTCATCTTCCTCTACCTCTCCATAAGTTTGTCATCTGTCACCAATATCCCTTGTTCGGTATTCAGGTATTTTGAGGCATCACCAAAGGGAGTTAACACGGATCCAAAATTAGGTCTGGCCTTTTCTATCTTTTCTTCCTGCACCCCCTCTGTCTTCTGGGGACAATCTCAGGTGACACAAATATCCCAGTTGGGTCCTGTTACATCCGCCACGCATTGATGCCGCTGCCGCACACCTGTGATTCCTTCCCACACCGCGGGTCTGGGTATCATATTATTCTGTAATTAAGTATAACCGCCCGTTCCCCAAACTGGGTGAAATTCCGCTGGTGAAGTGGAAGAAAATGCCTCCATTGATTTTTGTATGTTATCTTATATTAAAGAAAACAATTGTGCCCAATACGGTACAGAAGTACGTAATCTCACAGCAGCAATATCTAATATGATGATTTCAATTTTAATCGCAGTTTCATCTTTCTCCTTAAAATTTTGACATTGGCTTGTGGTGAAAGCACATACTATTCCATTATCTTATCACTTCACACTTCTCCTCTGGTGATTGAAAGTTACTTATTAGGTCACGTTTGTCCGCGAATTACATTTCTGTAGATCATATTTTCCTGGAAAGCCCCTTCAAAACTTGAATTATAGCACCTGCCCCAAGAACTTCTAGTTTTTCTAGAGGTGAATCTCTTTAATATACATAGTTTAAGACATAATCTTACAATATATTAATTTTATTTATGGGGTTCTTTTCATAATTTATTCCTTCATTTTGTAGCTCAGTCTTTTAAGTGGTTTTACCTTGTTTCTGACCTTAGATAGTAAGTTCAGGACAATCTTGGGAATATATAACAGGTCCTAAGCAGCAAAGCACAATGATACAACAAGGTAGATATTTATGAATAATTTATGAGTGATTTTTTGAGGAAATGTTAAATGGCGATTTAGGAATTTCAGAATTCTTTGCAGACGAGGATGAAGGGTAAAGAATATACATTTGAAGATGCTATAAAAGTGATATCTGGAAACCTTTCATTTATTAATTGGGCAAACACTTTAGGGGAGCAATTAAGTCTTCAAAGATTTATTAGGCACTGTATTATAGTATAAATAAGGTACTGTACATCAGTGCCTATAAGTTTAACAAGAGAGTTAAATATTTTCGAAAGTACAATTTATTACCTTAAGGATTACCATACATATAAATTTAGGGTAAAATAGGAAGACAACATGCAGAAAATATCAAGAGTCTTAGAAGGTTGTAAATTTAAGCTCTTAAAAGTAAACACAGGAGACCACTGATGAGGTCTTTGGGCCACCTAAACATCATCTGTGAGTCACCTGAAAGTCATCTTTGTGTGACTGCTATTTGACTCCTTTCAGTTTGGTTCCAATGAGGACAACATCCCTTTATTCTTATGTAGGGGGGTTAGGTGGAGCTAAAACATCTGATAGTCGAGTGTTAGAGTGACCTTCAGGCTGCTCGCGCCTTTAACACAAGTCCTGTGTATTCAGCAGTAAGTGTACTTGATGTTTTTACTATTTCTGTGATGGTGCTGTTCACAAAATCATGATAGCACTGAGGTCTTCCCTCTGCAAGGAGGTGAGCTGTCCAAATGACAAGTGCCAGGCCAATACAACACTGTCCACCGTACTTCTCTATCAGATAACTGTCAAATATATGCTTTGCTAAAAGTTACTCAGCCACGGGCTGACTCTTGTCTGGCATAGTCAGAACCTGAACTGGCTGAGACTGGATGTCCAAACCCAGAGATTATTTCCTTTTGTAACAAAAATTCTATCACCTATTTCCTTTTTTAAAATGATCAACACTAGCAAAAACAATGTACTTTTTATAAATATTATTTAGTCCTTTTTAAAGAATTTCACTCAAGTATGAAAGCGTCTAAACTGAGATGCATTTTCTGAAAAATAGTTCCTATAATACCCATTTAAACACAGGGAGAGTTACCGAAAAAGAAGGTGAGGGGAATGCAGATGCATGTGCAGAGCAAGCCGAAATTTGCAAGTGTCTGAAGCTCACTGTAAATGTCACTCTTTGCCAGCAGGAAGATAACTTTATTTTTAAAAATTAATAAAGTCTGTAATTTGGGAATACTAGCAAGGAAGTTATTTCCAATGCTTTAATGTAATCTTCAAATTTGAATTTTCAGTGTAATTGATTTCTAAAGTCATAAAGGGGATGCACATCCATTTCTTTTAACCATTAAATGCCCTAATTGACAATTAAAATATTTCCACTGTAATAAGTGTCATATACATAGACCTTCTTTAATCAGTTCATTAATTTGCTCACTAGTAAATGTATATTAAGTGACTATTAGGTACAGGACTCTTTTTTAAAGGTAAAGTCTTTCAATTATCAACATCTATAATTTGTCAGGCAGTCCTCTAGAAATGAGAACTACTACAGTAAGAAAAAAGCAATACCTGACAGTCAGATGTTTATAATCCAGTCTGAAATAAAAGTAGGGCTGTGGCTTCCAGCTAATGCAGAAGGAAATGACAATATAAATATAACTTTTTAGTAATTGAAACACACTATCTTCTGTCTAATCTGGTAGATATTTATATTCACTTCTATGGGATCTGGCATTATATTTTTCTAATTTGTGTATGATTCTAATTTGTGTTGACTGTGAATACCTTGTTAGTATATTTAAGTCTTAGTAACTGGGTTTTTGAGCATGGAAATACATGTTTGAACTCATAATTATTTACAAACAGGAAAGAACATCCACATAGTAAAGGCAAAATGAATTTGCTATTAATACAAACATTTGGGGCACTTCAATGTCCAGTCATGGAGTTCCATTTAAATCATAACCCAGATTAAATCTCAACAAGCTTGCCAGATGCAGAGACCAAACACAGATTCACCTGGGTGGAATTTGATTATACTTGACAACTGGAGCGATACTTAATGCAATTACCCTCTGATTAATTAAAGACCACGGTTTGAAACAGTTAGTTCCAAGACATGAATCTTCCAGCGTTAGTGCATAATATTGGCTACTGTGGGTTATATGGCCTATCTCACAAGTGTGAGTGGTGTACAGGGTTTAGGAAAAATGAGATCAAGCTGTAATTTGTCATCTCTTGCAGGACAGTTATTTTCTTTCTTTTGCTTTTTGGAAATTCTCCAAATCGTGTATTTCAGAAGGAATGGCTTGATTAAGAATTCTATTTGATGAAAGATCAGATGGAGAAAGTGCTGCCTCTTCTGCTGGTGAAAGCATGTTTTCATTTTGCTGCAAACTCACACCAGGTAACAAACATCATTTTTCAAATACAAATATTATAAGTTAGCTTAGATAATGCACTATGATAGCTGTGCTCCCATGGCTTAGATTAGATCTGGGAACCTAACTTACATTAGCTATGTTCTGAAGATGTTCAGGGATAGTGTAGGAAGCTATTAGATATGGGTTTGCGGCATACACATGATTCCTAATTTATGATGGTTCAACTTACAATTTTTCAAATTTATAATAGTGTGAAAGCAATATGCCTCCAGTGGAAGCCATGCTTAGAAGTTCTGAATTGGATCTTTTCTCAGGCTAGGAACATGCAACACAATACTCCCTGGAGATGCTGGGAAGCAGTCAAACCATGGCTTCCAGTCAACCAGGCAATCACAAGTAGGCAACCAGTAGCCTACACTATCATGTGCTGTGTTGTAAAGCTATATTTTGTAGGATAGGAATATTGTATGCAATTTTATTGATAACATATTCAAATTTCAGCAGATTTATTAGGCCATAAACTCCACTGTAATTGAAGTAGCATTTGTACTAGAAGTTGAAATTCTTGGCTATGAAATTCTTTAATACCTCTTGCAGTGCTTTAGACTTGTTAAGAAACAGCTGTAAAAAAATTTAGTTCTTGCACATTGTAACTATATGTATATACAGTTATATCTTTATATAAAATTTTATTTTATTTTATTTTATTTTATTTTATTTTTATTTTTGGTTTTTCTCCGGTACCGGGAACCGAACTCATGACCTTGCGCTTGCCAGGCAGGCGCTTTGCCGGTGAGCTAAATCCCCAGCCCCTATATAAAATTTTATATATGAATAAATATATGTTGAGGATTGAACCCAGGGTCTTACCCATATGAAACTCATGCTTTACCACCAAGCTCTATCCTTCAGCCATATATATATATCTTAAATGTTTATAAAGAAACTCCAAGAAATGAACAAAATTGAATTGCATCTTAATTATTACATAAGGGTGGTTTTGTAACATGTCTAGTCCTATTTCTTCTACTTTCTTAATTGCATTGTAGGAATGATGGGAATGAACATGTTCACAGATGTATCTAACATTGTCAGGTGTTAGTTTTTAATTTTCTTCAGAACTTCTTTTGATTCGAGGGCTAGACAGAGATAATGTATCTATGACATTCATTATATTTAATTTAAGTAGCATATCTCAGAGAAAATTTACTTATCTCTATATATAGCTAAATTCTAACAACATGGAATCATGAAAAGGCCTTTAAACACTAAAACTTTTCTATCAGAATTAGTTTGCAACCTGCTTTTAATTGCTTATATAAATACTACCATTTTCATGAAATCGCGTTTTTGAGTCACACTGGATACCATCTGCACTATTTCAGTGCTTGAGATAGAACTTTTGCTTCCAGTCCTGATAACTTACATCGCATTTGCCAGCCCACGACATTGTTACTTGGCTTTCTAGAACCCACTGTTCTTTTCTCCCATCCCATAATGACATTTCATTTAAGACAATGAAGAGTAGGATTTGATTTCTAATCATTAAAATTAACAAAGAATTATATGAGTTAGTCTTGATATAACTGAGAAGAAAAGACATATGTTCATGTATATAAGCCAGGGCTGTGAGATATAAATGTTCTGGGAAAACACAGATAAATAAGAACTGGTCCCTGCCTTAAGAAACTCACTTTCACCTTCTAGAGTGAGAAGCAGGCAAGGTAAACATAGCTCTAAGGGTCTAACACAGGCAAATAAGAGGCAGATATGCTCAGCGGGGAAGGAGAAGCACTGTGCAGCAGGAATGAGCAAAGTCAGGTGAGTACATAAAAAAGCATGAGACTAAGGTAAAAAAGAAGTTTATACAATGGAGTATTACTCAGCTATAAAGAAAGATAAATTCGAGGCTTTTCTAGGTAAGTGGATGCAACTAGAGACCATACTCACAAGTGAAATAAATTAGACCCACATGTGTAAAATCCTATTGTCTTCCTAGTGTAAGAAACTAAAAGTATAAGTAAAATCTGAAAGGTACAATAGATATCATGGAAGGGAAATATACTGCTCAAAAGGAAAGAACAACTGGGATGAGGGAAAGGAGGAAAGAAAGAAGAAAGGCAGAGGAAAAGCATACATAAGATAGCTAAGACAACTGTACTAATTTCTATTGGTTTAATGAAAAGCATACATAAGATAGCTAAGATAACTACTACTAATTTCTATTGGTTTAATGAAAGGAACAGGTAATGCTTAATTTTTTGATCAATTCTGCATGCCTATACCTAGTAATCTGAGTAACTATTTTGAAGATAACAATATACAACATAACAACCATTGTTAATTTACCATCATCTTATTTTGAAATTCTGTATCATTTTTAATGTTTTCTTTTTAACTTTTTATTGACTTTAAAATTAAAAAATTGAAAAAAAGAAGTTTGATTATGCAAAACTTCCTTTAATGTATTAAGACTTAAATTTTTTACCCCTAAGCATTTAGGGATAGTATGGAAGTAATGCGCTGAGATCTGCATTTAGTGTTGGTTTTGAATGGATGGAGGACAAAACTGAGGTCAGGGAAATATATTAAAAGACTACAGAAAAAGTATATATATATATATATATATATATATATATATATATATAAAGACCATTTCATGAATTTAGTTAGAAAGTATTGAGTCCAAATTATGAGTGTGGCATTGTAGTTGGAGAGAGAGGAGGAAGTGTGCATAATGGCAAGGGAGTTTGAAAGAGCAGATGATACTTTACTTTTGTCCAGGTTGATTTTGAGGTATTTATGAAACATCATTATAAATATGAATAGATAGATTCAACACCTTCTCGGGTCCCCATAAATGATGAAGCATAGCCACGATGCTACTTTAGATAATCTAGCCCACTCAGACTTAAGTGTCAGAGAGTAAGCTACAGCAGTAGGTGCAGAAAAAATAAAGACAAAAATGGGCCTATTTGAGGGCCTTATCGGTTCTACTATTAAGCTTACTAAGACAGGACATAATTTACTAAGTAGTGCTGTATAGTTATTCTTCACAAGAGGTGTGTGGCCTAAGAGATAAGAGTGTTTGTCTTTAGCTCACCTGGGAATGTCAAGCACAGTGAGAGGGACTATATATCTAAAGTAATTTTCTAACACTGCCTCATGCGCATACATTCCTTATTGATAAATATACACAACTATGAAATCCACAGCTTCTCACCCGCCTCTTCCTGCTACTCTCCCAAGTTTGCTGCTACCTCCAAGAACTGCATTTGGACATGCTTTTGGGAGGCATACCAGCTGGAACCCTGAGACCCAGAATAGCCGGCCCTGGGTATGCAGGAGCACACAAACCTTTGGAGGGCAGAGTAAGCAGTGAGACCAGCAATGTAGAATATCTGAAGCAGCAGCAAGGAGCCAGCAGTTTGGCTTGGGAGACCTCTACCAACAGAAGACCTGTCCCACATCAAAACCACCCCCACCATGTTCAGAGGCCAAGATCAACTCCATACCCACCACACTTTCTATGGCCAACTTGGCTGGAGACACAGCACATTTTTGGGATCTAACATGGACACTGTCACAGACCTGTAAACGCCAGAAGTATTTTACTACTTTTATTATCCATTGTTTGTCTAATTGGCTATCCTTTTCCTATCTAGTTGGATGTCATCTTGTTTTGTTCTGTATTTCATCATTATTGTTTGCTTTATGGGGTTTTTTCTACTTTTTTCTTCTGCTTGTCTGGTCTCTTTTTGTTCTTTTCTTTTTCATTCTTCTTCTCTTTCTTCTTTTTTTTCCACTGTTTAGGTTTATTTTATTTTTTGTTTTCTTCTGATCCCCTTTCTCTCTTTCCTCAAATGCCTCTTGAATGTAAACTTTCAAGTGAATAAGCATTGTATCTTCCCTTCCCAATTACTCCTTCACAATCTACTTAATTCTTTCCCTCCTGTGTCCTCCAGTTTTCCTAAACTTGGGTGATTGTCCTTTGAACTCCAGCCTTGACTACTATATTTGGCCTCATTCTTTATCCACAGAGACTTAAAATCACTCCACTAAGGGGAAAATCACTGCATACAAGAACATGATATATGTTTGATTTTCTTATATAACTTCAGAGTTTGCTCCTGTGGTTTGAGGTAGCAGGTTAATTGTTATTAGAGTTGGTCAGTAGTTGAGCTATACTTGAAACTACTGTTATTACTAGCTGTACTACTTTAGCCAAGATGTCATACATGTTATAATCAGCTTTTCTGCTTTGTATGATAACAGTGATTGTATGGGGTCATAATCATCAACATAGTCCAGTACCAAAGGACTGGCTGCTGAGCCAAATAGTAACTTTGCATCCTTTACAAATTGGGAAGATAAGTTCTTGAGAAAGCCATAAAGAACCATCTATACCATAAGACATTCCTCAAGAACGGACATCTCCTAGGGACGCTGCAATACTACTGATAAATCTGTCTACCATAAGAAATTGGTAAGCATTAACATGGGAAGAAAAATAAAATAAAAAGAGAAAATAGAAAATGGCAAAATGTAGAAGCAAAATGCTACCCCAGACCCCCAAATGCCCTAGAATAAGCCCAGAATACAATGATATAGACAAATTTGGAAGTCAAACACTGGAACTTTCTGAAATGATAGCAACACAAGTGAAAAAACAAGTGGAGAATGGGGAAAACACTCCCTCAGGGACAGAAAGAAATGATGCTTAAAATGAAAGATATTAGAGAAGATACAGAAAAAAGTATAGAAGAGCTTAGAAAAATGATGAAAAAAAAAGCCAAATATAGGGAAGAAGAAATGGTATCCATGAAATAGGTCCAAACAGAAATCCAAGAGAAAAAAAGTTCATTGAAGTACATGCAACAGATTGAACAAAGGAAAGGATAGAATGCCAGATCTTAATGGCAGAATTGCTGTTAATGTTCATGAAAAGAAAGACTTCTTAAAAATAGCAAGAGACCATAACAAATCAATCAAACAGCTAAAAGAAGAATAACATGAGATTGAGTGGGGTCAATACAAAAGCTGAAGACAGTGAAAATGCCATAAAAAAAACTCTTCACAGAAATAATGGCACAAAACTGCCAAGCATAAAGAATTTGACATAGAACTAAATGCAGCATATACAACTCATAACAGCCATGACCAAAATAAACTACACCAAAACATAATAATTGAGATTCCAGAAATTCAGCACAAGAAACAGAATAATAAAAGCTATTAGGGAAAAGAAATAAATCACCTATAAAGGAAAACCCATAAGAATAGTTGCAGACTTCTCAACACAAACTCTCAAGTCAAGAAGAGTTTAGACTGAAGTGTTTCAATTGCTTAAAGAAAACAAATTCCAGCCAAGATTTATATACCCTGAAAAACTATCTTTCAAAACTAATGGAGAAATAAGATACTTCCTTGACAAAGAACAACTGAATAAGTTCATGACCACTGAACCACCCCTACAAAGAGTCCTGAAAGATATATTAGACAGAGATAAAAAATGGCAATTCCAAGAACAACAACAGAAAGACACCACCAGGCAGGGCAAGCAATTAAACAGAGGGGAAAAGTAGTCAAACAACAGCACAGAAAGACACCACCAGGCAGGGCAAGCAATTAAACAGAGGGGAAAAGTAGTCAAACAACAGCAGGAAAATACCATGACCAAGATAAGCCAATACATATCAGTTATAACCATCCATGTAAATGGTTGCAATTCACCAATTAAAAGAAGCAGACTGGCAGAATGGATAAAGAAACGAGATGGAACAATATGCTGTACACAAGAAACATATTTAACTTAAAAAGAAATTCATAGACTGAAAGTCAAGGGATGGAAATAATCTTCCATGCAGTAGGAATGCAGCAAAAAAGCAGGGGTAGCTATTCTATTTGCAGACAATGTGAATTTCAAACCAACAATGATCAAAAGAGATAAAGAAGGTCACTACATACTTGTTAGAGGAAAACTTCAAGAGAAAGTGATAACAATCATAAATATGTGTGTACCAAATAAGGGAGCACTCAACTATATAAGAAAATTATTGACAGACATGAAAAATCAAATAATTAATAACACAATTGTAATGGGAAACCTTAATACCCCATTGTGACAAAGAGATAGATCAACTAGACAAAAAATCAGCAAAGAAATGTTAGCACTGAACCAAACCTGTGAACTAACCGACTTAGTAGATATTTTCAGAATGTTCCACCCAACATCATCAGAATATACATTCTTCTCAGGGCAACAGGATGTTCTCTAAAATAGACCAGGTACTACCCCACATAACATGCTTAAGTAAATGCAAAGGGATTGAAATTATCTGAAGCAGATTATCTGACCATAGTGCAATGAAACTGGAAATTAATGGCAAAAGAAACCACGAAAACCGCATAAACACATGGAAATTAAACAACACCCTCCTAAATAACCAATGGGTCACAGATGAAATTAGAGATGAAATTAAACAATATCTTCAACTAAATGAGAATGCAGACACAACATATTGGAACTTATGGGATACAATGAAAGCAGTCCTAAGAGGGAAATTTATAGTGGTGAATTCTTACATCAGGAAAAGGGAATGAGTACAACTAAACAACTTAATGTTGCACCTCAAGCTTCTAGTAAAAGAAGAGCAAGACAGTCCGAAATCCCATAGAAGAGAGAAAATTATAAAGATCAGAACAGAAAGTAACATAATAGATACTAAGAAAACAATACAAAGCATTAATGAATTGAGAAGTTGGTTCTTTGAAAAATATAAAATTGATACACTTAGCCAACCTTATAAAAAGGGAAGAAAAGTCTCAAATTCATGTTTTGTGGAATAAAAAGGATGAAATCACTGTAGATCCTGTGAAAATTGAGAATATCATAAATATGTGCTTCAAAAAATCTTTACTCTCACAGGATGGAAAACACAGAATAAATGGACAGATTCCTAGTATGAATTATCAAAGCTGAATCAAGAAGATATGAAAATTCTGAATAACCCAGTATCAGTTAATGAGATTGAAAAAATAATTAAAAACTTACCAACAAAGGAAAGCCCAGGTCCTGATGGATTGACTGTTGATTTCTACAAGAAATGTAGAAAAGATTTAATGCCAATATTCTTCAACCTCTTTAATGAAGTTGAAAAGGAAGCGATGTCCCCAACTCATTCCTGGAGGCAAGTGTTACCTTGATACCAAAATCAGAAAAAGACCCAACCAAAAAAGAGAACTACAGGCCAATATCCCTAATGAACACAGATGCTAAAATTCTCAATAAGATACTGGAAAATAGAGTGCAGCAAATCATCAAGAAGATTGTACACAATAACAAAATGGGATTCATCCCAGAAATGCAAGGATAGTTCAACACATGCAAATCTATCAATGTAATACACGATATCAATAGAACCAAAGACAAAGTCATATCATCACCTCAATACACATAGAAAAAGTTTTTGACAATGTCTAACATTCAGTTATGATAAAAGCCCTACAGAAAATCCGAATAAATTTTCTTACCTCAATCAGATAAAAGCCATCTATGACAAGCCAACAGTCAACATGTACGAAATGGACAAAAACTGTAAGATTTCACTCTAAAATTAGGAACAAGACAAGCCCATCCAGTATCACTACTCCTATTCAATATAGTTCTGGAAACATTATCTAGAGCAATTAGACAAGAGAGAGAAATAAAATGAATAAGGACAAGAAAGGAAGAAGTTAAATTATTATTATTCAAAGATGACATGTTATTCTATATAGAAGACCCCAAAAACTCCACCAAAAGACTTCTAGATTTAATAACCAAATTCAGTAGCCTAGCTGGATACAAAGTCAACACTAAAAAATCAACAGCATTCCTGCACACAAACAAGAAACTCACTGAGAGAGAAATTAGGGAATCCACATCCTTTACAATAGCATCCAAAAAATGAAATACTTAGGAATCAGTCTAACAAAGGCAATGAAAGATCTACACAGTGAAAATTACAGTACTTTAACAAAAGAGATTGAAGAGGATATCAGAATATGGAAAGATATCTCTTGCTCATGGAAAGGAAGAACCAACATAGTGAAAATGGCTATACTCCCAAATTGTACAGATTTAATGCAATCCTGATCAGAATGCCATGAACATACCTCACAAAACTAGAGAAAACATTCTTATAATTCATTTGGAACCAGAAGAGACTTAGAAGAGCAAAAGCAATTACAGGCAACAAGGCAAAGCAGGGGGAATCATGATCCCTGATTTGAAATTATACTACAAAGTTACTATGGTAAAATCATCATAATACTGGCAAAAAGAAAAAACAAAACAAAACAGACCTGAGGATTAGTGGAACAAATTATAAGATGTAGACACAACTACAAACACACTCAGCCACCTAATCTTTAACATAAGGCCAAACACGTTTACTGGAAGAAAGATATCCTCTTTATTAAATGGTGCTGTTAAAACTAGCTCTCTCCATTCCAAAGACTAAAGCTAGACCAATGTCTATCACCATGCACTAAACTAAACTAAAGGTAAAGTGGATCGAAGATCTAAACATTAAAACTGAAACACTAAATCTTGTGGAAGAGAAAGTAGGTAGAAATCTTGAAGACGTAGGTGTAGATGTAGACTTCATGAACAAAGCCCAAATTGCAGGAGAAATACTTCAAAGAATCACAACTAAAATCTCATTAAATCTTTTCCATGTCAAAAGAAATTACGAACAGAGTGAAAAGACAACCCACAGAGTTGTAAAAAAGTTTAGACAATTGTCCCTCAGAGGACTTACGTCCAGAACATATAAAGAATTGCAAAAATCAGGTTCCTCTAACTTCAAAGAATTTAAAGAATTTTAAAAATTCAAAGAATTTTCCTCTAAATTCAAAGAATTCCTCTAAATTCAATACAAAAATGGGCATCTGAGATGAATATGTACTTCCTAGTTGAAGAAATACAGATAGCAAATAAATATATGAAAAATGTTTACCATCATTGGTCATTCAATAGTTGCAAATTAAAACAATTCTGAGAATCCTTCTCACCCCAGAAAGAATGGTTGATTATCAAGAAATCAACCAATAACAAATGCTGGAGGGGCTGTGGGGAAAAGAATCCTTCCCCACCGTTGGTGGGAGTGCAGACTGGTGTAACTACTGCGGAAATCAATGTGGCAAATCCTCAGAACACTAGCATTAGAGGTCCCACTTGAACCAGCTATTCCCCTTCTGGGTATTTTTCCAGAACAATCGAAAACATCATATCACAGCGATATGTGGGCACCGTGTTTATAGCAGCCCAATTTGTCTATCAATGGAGGAATGGATTTAAAGAATGTGATAGTTTGGAGTACTACTCAGCTGTAAAGAATGATAAACTTAAGACTTTTATAGGTAAATGGATGCAATTTGAGTCCATAGTCATGAGTGAAGTAAATCAGACTCACACGTGTATACTTCGTATTGTCTCCCTATTGTTAGAAGCCGAAAGAGTAAATAAGATCCAAAGTGAAAAAAGCTATTGGGGAGTGGGAAGTAACTGTTCAAAAGGAAAGAGAAACTGAGATGGGAAAAAGGAGAAAAGAAGGAGGGGAAAAGGAAAAATAAATAAATATATCAATATATACACACACAAGAGAAGATAGTTAAACTGCTAATTTTTATTAGTTCCTTGAAAGGAAGGGTTTGTGCTTATAATGTTTGACTAATGATTCATGCCTATATCTTATAATCTGATCAACTACTTTAAAGATGACAGTGGCCAATGCATTACCCATTGTTTCTCTCCTATCTTATTTTGAAACTTTGTATCATTGTTTTATAGGTTTTTCTCTTTTAAATTAAAAAAAAAAACAAGAATTGCATCTGGTGTCTTCATTCCTTTCTTCTCTTCACTCCCCGCAGACTCCCCTCTCAAAAATGTCCCTGTTTTCTCAATGCTTTGTGCCTACTGCTGCCTTTATTGAATAAATGATAAAATGAATAAATAATTTAGAAAAGCTGAATTTACCAGCGTTAGGTATTCTCGAGTGCATTGTTCCATGTCTTCCTATAACCAAACATTTCTGTGGTTTCCCACTGAATACATTTAGGATTCGGAATCTTAATCCTGACATTTAAAGATCTTCCCAGTCTTGCTCCCAGTTATGTTCTTAAACATCTTTTCCTTTGCATGGCTTTGCTAATGCTTCCACAAAATCACTTAGATCCATTTATTCTCTCCTGAACAAGTTACTGTGTGTGGTTTTCCTCTTGACCTCTGCCCTGCTCTTTGGTAAAAATATCCCAATGCATTTTCTCTATTTTTGTGACTTCTGACTGGCTCTTTCAGGCCCAGCTGTGGACACACATCCTTTATGAAGACTGTACTAGGCTCTGGCTCACTATTAACTCTTTATCTGAATATATATGTTTGTTACCACCTAGTCTGATTGACACATATTTTATTTCCTGTATTTCTTGTTTGCAAAAGGACACAAAGCTGTTCTTTTGTCATTGGCACCATCAAATCCTTGTGAGGTTAACCTTTCAGAGTAGAACTTGTCTTTCATCCATATGGCAGTGAAGGCAGACAGATGGAAACTGTCTGTGGCCCAGGGACTGCGTAGAGACCCTCTGGATGATGCTACTTATGATGCGGTCTGACAGTAACTGGCTTAGTTTAACACCTAGGCTGAATTTGAACAGGTAAAATGCCGCCTGCTTGTACAAATCTACTGTTCAGAATATGAACGTGAGGCTGATCTCGAAAAGATAATTCTCTAATGAAAGGAACTCCATTTACAGTTGTTGCTTTAAAATTAAAATCTTTCTCTGAACAGAAGTAGGAAGAGTGGAAATCAGTCTCTAGGAAGGGCTTGAATGAAAAGAGAAAATCACAAGCTCATGGGTAGCATCCACATGTAAAATGGGAATGTTAGTAGAGGGATAGTCTCTTTAGATGTGAATACAGGAAAGCCCAAAGAAGAAAGTATCAACATGAACACGGATTGCGGAGGAGAGAGTAGAGAAGCGCTTGGAATACAGGAAAGGGCTGAAGAAAGAAGAGGAGCAGGAGAGAAGGAGGTGGAACCAGGGGAGGAGGAGCAAGAGGAGCAGGAGAAGGAGGGATAGGAGCAGGAGGAGGGGAAGAAGGAAAAAAGAGAGGAGAGACCAAGAGAGACATGGATAAAGAGAATAACAGTGCATCTTGCCAAGGCTTTCCTTCTTAACACCAGAGTTATAATCTCTGGGAAAAGATGGCTGAAAACTATTTACCTTCATTGGACCATCAACAACTCTCTGATTATTCAAGAAAGGGCAGGTGTCAGGTGCCCAAGGAGTTGAGCAATCCCAGATTCTTTATTTTTACATCCTTGCTTGGGTGTAGTCCTTCTCAGAATTTAACACACCAGCAAGCTGTATTTGGCTACAAAATTCTTTGAACAGAGACTGTATACCCTGAAGCCAAAGTTCTATAGAACATGTGCTGAAAAACAATATATTTGGTGCTTCCTGTAAAGAATAGAAAATTCCACACAGACAAAAAGCAAAGTACTATTCAAATAACTTTTAACTTTCTCATTTATGCAACTACTCAAAATTATAGGTGTATAGTTTACTTATGGAATTATGCTAAAAATGACATATGAACTTTGTATGTAAGTTTTCTGTTCTTTGCTAAAACAGGAAAACAGTTTGTTGTTGACTTATCATCAGCAAGCACTTGTTCCAAATCACGGCCTATCACAGCACTGGTAGTAATGTGCATTTCACAAACATACAAACAAAACACATAATAGGTTCTCCTTCTAATCTACTTTTAAGCCCATGGAGAAGCTAAACAGACACACATAGATTAATAGTTAAATTGTGCAATCTTATTAAAATTATTACATACTAGAGAAAATTACAAACATTTATAATGGCTTAGACATTGAATTGTTGATTTTAAAAACTGAAATATAGGACAGAATTATAAAACATGAAATTCTACAGTAAACATAGGTTTTATAAGCATATCTTGGAAGAAAAACTCTGACACGTTAGCTCTGTGAACCTCAGTAAGTTCTTCACATTTCTGCGTCTCAGATTATTCACCTTAAGTATGTGTAAAACTTTGCCTACACTGTCAGATAAGTATACTTTTGCATAAAGAATTTGTATTCTTTATGCAAAGAATACAAAGAATACTCATATTCAGTGGGGCATTGTTACTTTATTGCCACTGTCCTGTTAGAGTCAAGAAGAAACATGATGATACAGTCAGGTATTGGGTATTCGTCTTTTGTAAATCTGCAGAAGAGATTCTGCAAAGACTGTCTCTAGCAGTATCTTAATTTCTCTCTAAATTTTACCCTCAAGAAGAATAAATCATTTCTAATAAAATGCCCTATTTGCTCACTTAGAGATTTCCTACAACCCAGTCTAAAACCTCTTGCACGTATTTTATCAAACTGTTAACCCCTAGCATGACTCTACTTGACTTTTGTTATTTTCCTGCTACTTCACCACAGTGCGCATTCCCCAGTCCCCTGACTCTCCACCCTCAGCTTCCTTTGTCTCTCGCTGGGGGCAGCAGTGAGTTGCTGCCAAGGGAAGATGAGCAACTTTCCAGTTCTGGCTTGTCACAGATACACAAAATCCAGTCGTACACAGCCCTTTGCTAAAACTTAAAATCCTTTAATTTGGCTCCTATAAATTAACTTTTTCTCTCTCACTGCTGTTTTCTTGTCTACATTCATTTCTGCCTTCACTGAGAGAGTGGAGTTGCTCAAAGCCAATAGTCCACATGACACTGGCTGGAAACTCTTGCGATTATTCTGGATTCATCCCCATTCTTCCCCAAACAAGGTTCTAGATGACTTGCTGTGACTAAGTTAGGTGCAGTTTGAATTTGTTTTACCTTGAATTTAATTATTTATCATAAAAATTTACAATAAACATAAAGTTTATTTTAGTATTTCACCTCCATACTCCTGTTCCTTCTGTATATCACTCTGTTACTAAATATTGACCATATGATAACCAGGAAAAGATAAAATACCCTTAATCTACCAATGTCAAAGTGGACCAAGTACCAATGATTCCCACTAAAAAGAGATGCTTTCTACTGCTAAAAATATAGAAGTTATGATTTTGTGAAGCACAGAATTTGTGAATTTTGATAGGCCTTTATTGTCAGGCACTGAACTTGTGTAATAAGTTTGTATAAGTACACAAGACTTTGAATTAGGTGTTAAGGAAGAAAGACAAAACTCTGACTTCAAGAATTTTACATGTTATTTTATAGTAACATTTCCCCAAGTCTGCATATTTAGAGAGAATGTATTACATTTTTTCTGACTGTAAGAGAACTTCTTTGAAAACAGATGACTCAGTTATACAAACTATACTGACTCTGGTGTACTCGGGAGGGACTTAGTGCAATGGTAATTTCCAATAAGGTAGCTGACATGAAAGGGATGCTGGGAGCTGGGAGCTTTCTCCGCTAGAGGTGTTAGTGGCCCTGTGTTATTAGAGGATTGTGTCAAAAAGTGTTGGGCTGAAGGCCACCGTGTTGAGTTTGGTGTCTTCTTTCCTCTCCCTTCTCCCATTTTCCCACAGCTTTAATGTGCTGCCTATTATTTTGACCCAATGCGCACTGTGCTGGGAAAGGATGTGATAGCTTCAGCAGGATGACTTAATTAGGTTTAAGTAAGCAGGAAGTGCCAACTAGGGGAGGCTTGCTTTCTCGCCATAAAAATGTGCCCGCAATGCATGTTGTGTTCCAGAGGAATGAAACATGGTGATTGATGTGACGATAAAACAATGGAGGGAAGGATAAAACCTGAGAGATATAAGTCTCAGAAGGGAAATAAAGTAGGGTAGCAGCTGCCCCCATCTTAATTGAAGCATAAATTTCCAGAAGAGGATCTGAGGTTTAATTTCAAGCACACACAGAGTTTGGGGGATGTGTGTGTGTGTCTGTACAAGCACGTGGGTGTTATGAAAAGCAAGTTAAGTTCTTTCATCCCTTATGTGAACGGTTTTCAAATTACGATTTAAAAAGAGAAAAGTTGCACATGTAGGAATGTACTGATTGTGCTTGGGAGACATTCGTTTAGGCAGCATTATACAAAGAATAAGGAGTCAACAATGGACAGGACCTTCCTAGGCATTGATGATCCAGTAGGCTAGAAACCACACTTTTCTGTACCAAAGGAACCAACACCTTGTGATATCTTTTCTCTCTGCACATACCTTCCCCTCCTCCACTACACCCTGTCTGAGCATCACTTTTTAGAAATGTATGGATTACATGTTTTTGTATCTCACCATACCTGTGCATATGAAGCATTCCCTCCCCAGCACTCTATGTGCAGCTTCTTCTTGGAGACCAAGTGTCAGGTTTTCCATTCTTCAAACATAATGCTTAGTTTTCGCACCTTGGTAATTTTATCAGACTGTGTGCTGAGCAACAGGTACCTTTAAACCTACTTCTCATCTATTAAATTCTACCTTCAAGTTTCCAAAACCTGCTAACACATTTACCAGTTTTAGTAGTCCACCTTCTTAATTTCTGGAGAATTTTGCTTGACACATTGTATTGAAAATCTTAGTTTATTTTTTCCTGGAATGAGATATTCACCTGTGTGGTTTTTTTTGTTTAATTTTTTTTGTAGGTATAACTTACGTGAAAGCAAGGCAAGGGGAGGTTGCTAATTTGTTTCTAACCATGTATAGTTTTACATGTTGTAAGCAAATGAAAATATTTGGGGATGAGGGCATAGATGGCCACTGACTAAAATTCATTGCGGGATCAGCTGCCTCACTGAATTCTCAAGAATTTACTTCAGCAGACCTCAAAATACACACTGCAAGACAGGAAAGAATATCATTTATCTCTGCAGGGAGCCAGGGGCAGATAAATAGCATACACAGATACAATTTAAATATTTTTCTTGGACTATTTCAGAAAACACACATCCCCTTACAGGGGGCGAATTATCAGCAGAAATACTTCAGAGCAGCCCACTTTTGATACCCTGCCTTGATAGCTTAGTGCTGTTTCCATGTATGAGTGTACAGTAACAACCTGAGTGAGGCAAATCTTTACCTTAAAAAGTGCTTCAAGGGGGCTGGGGATTTAGCTCAGCGGCAAAAGCGCCTTCCTGGCAAGCGCAAGGTCGTGAGTTCGGTTCCCGGTACCGGAGAAAAACCAAAAAAAAAAAAAGTGCTTCAAGAAAGAAAGCTGGTTTCTAAGCTTAGAAACAGTTCAAATTTTTACAGCTTTGATACAAACTTCAAAAACAGAATGGGGGGGAACTGGGGATTTAGCTCAGCGGCACAAGCGCCTGCCCTGCAAGTGCAAGGTCGTGAGTTCGATCCCCTGTACCGGAAAAAAAAAAACAGAATTGGGAAGCCTTGATTTTCTTTCTCTTTTACAGAGAGGCTAGTATGCACCGACAGAAAAATGGAAACACCATTCGTGCTGCAGAGCACAAGCATGAATGTAAAACTAATGGAAACTATAAAGCTGTAATGAATAAACTGTTTGCTCACTTTAAAATAATTATTCTTGAACTGAAAACCTAGAAATTCAGTGCCAAATCTTCCATGCCAAAGAGGATAGTTTTAAATTATATTTTTTTTGTACAGGACAGCAGAATTTACTATCTTTGTATATCATAATTAACAAGATTTGCTTCAAATGATTTGTGAATAGACATGTTTCTTCATAATATTTAGATCAAAATTGCTTATTGTATACATTTCCTGAATTGATGACTTATACAGTTCAAAAAGATAAAATATTCTAAAGAATTAAAATGCATTTTCCTCAAATAGACAGAAGCTCTGCCTTTGGGACAAGATACTTACTAACTGCATTATCGAATGCTTATTTACCTTCAAAATACTGTAGACTTATTTTTATCTACCTCTCAATCTTATTTAGAACTCTGAGGTTTTAACATGCAACCCAATTTTGTTGAAAATACTGAAACAAAGGTAGTCATGGTGAACTTTATTTTGGACACAGAACTTAAAACTTACAAGGTTAAAACTATGGGATTCTATCACAAAGCAGTCTTCCTATAATTATGTGCTAGATACTAATGCTATGGAGCATGTGACTAGATTTTCCTTGTGTCCAACAATGGTCCCTGTATTTGGCTTCCCCTTTTATTTATGCACTGGTAGCCCTCTTCAAAACGTGAGTAACCCAGTTTGTCATTAAAAAGGACTAACAGTTATCCAGTAGTTCAGCTCATCAAATAAAGATTTCTACCATGAGTCTGGTAATCTACAGTATTTCTAATAGATTTCAAATTTGTGATTGTTTAAAATGTTCTTATAGACATGTAAAACATTAGGGATGTTTATTAAAACTTTAGAGAACACGTTATTTTCAAACACTTTGGAAGTCCTTGTTTACATCCAAATAATCATGTTAGGCTCTATTATATTGAGTTTCATTCACTTCATTTTCAGTAGGTGAGAAAGCTATAGTTGTAAAAAAAAAAAAAAAAAAAAAAAAGACAATTTAAAAAGCTGAACCATTTGACACAGAAAAACTTCCATAATTGTCTACATTAAAATTTGTTTCTTATGTTTTCTCTGTTTTATACTTGAATTTTAAAAAAAATCTTACTTTCTGATGCGTTAAGCATCTGTAAAATTTGGATGGTCTTAAAGTCAGAAGATGAGAATAGCTTGTGATGTTCCTAGGTAATTATTGACCATTTAAACTGTGTTCAAAGGCTGGAAGACAGCTAAAGAGAAAAATAGGAACTGACCAAATTATGGAAATTAATTAAGATGAGTTTCCAGAATGTAGTAGAAAAATCAGTTGAAAATTTGAATAAGAATGCTATATTCTAAATTCTTGGAATGACAACAATGTGGTAGTATGTCATTTTATCACTACTTTAAGTAATATGTGAACAGAATTTAGAATTATAAATATTTCCATAAAAAGGCAAATTATGGTATTAACTTTTAAATTATATAGGCTCGAGGAATATTTATAAGACCAGGTGCCATGAATGAATACTCACAATTCTATAGTATGTAAAATATAAATACTTAAAGGCAACACTTTCTCTATTGTATAACCATCTATATCCAGGTGTGGTGTCACAGGACTGTAACCTTGGCACTCAGGAAGCTGAGGTGAGAGGATCACTGTAAGTTCAAGGCCAGCTTAAGCTACATAGCAAATTCAAGGTCAGTCTGAACTATATAGTGAGATCCTGTCTCAAAAAAAAGTATAATCATTTATGCTATTAGACTCTGAGTAGTTATTTAAACAGAGAATTTCTATAACTTGCAAGAATTGGGTATTGCATTAAACTAGCATCTATAGTATTCTCTATGCCTGCTTTACGTGTATTTTAAAATAGCTCCTCTATCCTCTTGAGAGAAAGGGGACTCAATTATTCCTATATATACAATCTCCTGAAGCTAAGGGAGAACTCATTCTTCAACAATCTGTTCAGTGAACTTAGAAAACAAATGGAAAAGTTATACATTACTCAGCACATCTTGGCAGCATGTTAAAGCCCTTAGAGCAAGTGATAAATGATCAGATGTCTCCCTCAAAACTTACCTGGTTCTCTCTTTTTAAAAATCCAACTCTTGTTGTCTGCTACGCAGAGCTCTTGGCCACTGGGTGAAATCCAAACTGAGTAGGTGATCATGATAACTCCAACATGCTGTCACGGGCTGCAGCATTTCTCAAATTTCCACAAGCCAACTGCTTGAAAGCTACCTGCAAAAAATAAAGACATTCCTCCATTTTAATTGAAAAACTGTGAGCCATGTCTTCAGACTAGGAAGCATCATTACTTAATCAACAAGGAGAGCACAAAGCAGTGCCTGAAGGGCTCTAATGCCTTGCAAGGTGCTAACGGACATGAAGTTTACGTGCTATTGAAGGTAGCATGCTCCTCTTCATGCTGCTCTTTTCATATTTAAGAACCACATGCTCCTCTTCGTGTTACGATTTCTTTATTTAAGAAATCACTACTAATAAACATTAATATAAAGACACACATTGTAGCAGATACCTCTTTTCCTCTCTTATATAGGTGACTTGCAGTATTCACAGTATTTTCCTGATTCTACCTGTAGTGTTCTTAGGTAACTAAGCAGTAAGATATAACATTACAAAATCCACATGATACTATGGTTAAGAGGCATTTCCTTTGTGAGCTCTGACCATCCAATGAATGTCCTCATTTCTACTATAAAAATTGGGTCATTTTCCAGCACGTGTGAGAAAGACCTTGGAGGGGTACATACTAAGTGCTGCAAATTCGTCAGCTACCAACGTTCATTCCAAGGTACAGATTTCATGGCAGTCATCAATTATGAGCCTACTCTGTACCTAATTTTGCACAAAGGAATGACCAGTGTCTACAAAAGTACAGTAAATGACTAATTTGGGGGTAAACTGCCACATGGTTGATGGTATAATTATTTATGTCCATATTAAAATATGGCATGTAAACCTCATAAGCAGTTTGACTTCCATTAACAAAGAAAAACCCATGCACAATCAACAACTTTTATTGCACTGATACCTTTCACAAAAATGACTGTTCCATAGAAGTGTAGAAAGATGCTAATGATCAGAATTGCTCAGTTATTTTCAGAACAGCACATCAAAACTATTTGTATATACATTCAGCAACAATTATATTTAGTAATGTATATGCAAAAACAAATTATTATTTTGAACATAGTTCAGAGAAAAGATAGGGAAGTTAGTCTGAGTCCTTAAGGAGACTCAGGTGAGTAATTATGTTCTATAGGTTCATGGACACAGGTGCAAAAATTGATTTTAACAAGCTACAAAATGATATATCCTCATGCACCTGTGGTTAGAGCTTCAGGTATTCCCAGAAGTCAATGTGGACACTTTGTTAAATGACAGTAGTGAGATAGCCAACTGCACCATTTCTGCTAGAATAGTAAGATTGGAAGGAGATGAAGTCAAACATATATCTCAAACTAAAATACAACACCTCAGAAATAACTCTATAAGGACAACAAATGTGTATCTGGATACTAAATGTCCATACTTAACTGTAAAGGAGTGTCATCTTAAGGCTATTAGTGATACACATTAATATCTACATATCCAACACACACAGAGCTAAAAATTTTAATGTGCTGATGCAAATTGTGATAGTCATTAAGATATAACTTTGCTCAGTTTCTCAATGCAAATTGTCATTGTTCATGTCAGAATGGTTTTCTATTTATTATTTTCTCTTAGAATACTCTTAAAATTATGAAATCAACTGTCTTACTAAACAAATCTACTTTGAAAGTTTTTGTTTGTTTGTTTCCTTTTTGGTACTAGGAATCAAAAGCACTACCTCACTCTTCCAAGGCAGGTGCTTGTGCTACTGAGCTATATCCTCAGCCCCAAGTTTCTGTTTTGAAAGCACCCACCTGGGGCTGGGGATTTAGCTCAGCAACACAGCACCTGCCTGGCAAGTGCAAGGTCGTGAGTTTGATTCCCAGTACTGGAAAAATAAACAAAACAAAAAACAAAAAAACAAAAGAAAAAAAACAAGAACGCACCCATCTGTAACTTCATGTGACTTCTCATACCATGCTTTTGCTACTTACTATAAAAAATAAATCAGTACAAGGGTCTGGTGTATAAAATTGTTCTGTTTTATTATGCAGAAATGATGCTATTGACTTCTTAGAAAATGTGTTTTCTGTATGTTCTTTGCCAATAGTGAAGGTTTTCCATGCACCACTCAATAATCACAGGTTTCCCCATTAGCTTACCTTCCTATTCCACAATTTTAATTGAGAGCCTCTATCATGTTGGGCATGTTACTAAATAGCACAGAAACAAAATAAAAAATACACATGCTCAGAACGGAACAGATCATCATTTATTTTACTGTGATATGTGGACATTTACCTGTAACCAAGAGAGGCAAGAATACTAAAGCAAATAAAAACAGTAAGATTTTAATCAGTCCACTGGGGAACTAGACAAGGGAATTTCTGAAGTTTGCCAGTGAATATAACACCATTTGGTCAAAGATAAGGCTACCAAATAAAATGACTAATTCACATAGTTCATACATACAAAGGTTTTTATTAGATGATGGTTTGTGTCACTCAAGTTTTTTTTAAGATGTTAGAAGTTTGCTATGTTTTAAGTCATTCTTAATTCTTATTTATTCAGCTGAGTTTAAATAAACAAGAGAATTCAGCCAACTGTGTTTTGAGAGGGCATTAAAATTTCTGGCATTGAACACAGAGTCCCAGTTGCTGTGTATAAGGAATCACAGTAAAATCCTACATGATTTAAATCACATTCAAATTTATAAACTTTTCATGTGTGTTTTGAGGAGGAAAAGGATGCTACTGCCTTGTGTAAGGTGTTTTATACAACTTATGATATTGTTGCTCCACTTGTTTTTTCAAAGATCAGAAGTGATCACAAAAAGTACTAATTCCATTTGATTTGAAATTGTATCTAATTTTAGATTCCATTTTGAAAATATATGCCTAAAATATTTTATTTCTGTAAACATGTTACTGAATGAAAACAAACAGTAAGAATAAGGCTTTATGAAGAAATACAGAAGTCAAGTGATCTATTTTTATTAAAATTGAAATGGTTTTCAAGTGTCTTAATTTTACTCGATTTTCTCATCTGATGCTATTATTTTGAGACTCTTTTTTTTTTTTTTTTTTTTTTTTTTTTCCGCTCCCGAAAGGTTAAGATGCAACTTCTCCCTAAAC
>NW_004955472.1:6528049-6620799 GCF_000276665.1 Chinchilla lanigera | reverse complement strand
TTTGTTTTTCTCCGGTACCGGGAACCGAACTCACGACCTTGTGCTTGCCAGGCAGGCGCTTTTGCCGCTGAGCTAAATCCCCAGCCCCTGAGACTCTTTTTATTGCTGGTTTACGGAAGGTATTGATGAAGTCATGTTATAAATAAATTCAGAACAGAACAAGAGCACAGAATAATTTGAAAAGCAAAGGTGGAGGAAATTCAAATATGCACAAACTCTGTTTGCTGTTTTTATCTGGCCTTAAGAGCACTGTGATTGAATTTTGGTAGTCCTTGCCTTTCCTTATGTGCACACTCCCACCCTTTTAGTTTATTCACTGCTTTGAAGAAATCCTTCCAAAGGATTCCCAGCACTTAGGTGCTCATTTTATAGGTATTGATTTGTACTTGTTGATCTGCTCTTTAAATGTTGTCTAAAGAACGTGTTTCATCTTTTTCATGGAGGCATGTCGCTTAGCCTCCTGGGTAGCCAAAAGAACTATAAGACTGCACTATGATCAGTGTACTTGTTAACTGCTTGGTGTGTTTTCAGAAATGTACACGTAATTGACTCACTTTCACAGATAAACATCAAAAGGCTAATGATAAGGAATGTGGGAACAGGTAGACTTCCAGTGATCAAAGCTACTATGCTTTCTGCCTTAAAAATTTGAAATGTGTATCTTTTTCAGCAGTGACTTTTAGAAAAGGAAAGAGGCCACTATTTTGCAGCCCCAAGATGATTGTTTCTAAGTAGAAGAGGTCATCAACAACACGTATTAGTGCTATTAGGGTACAACTGTCAGCTGTTTATTTAATTTCTCATTTAATTTTTTCAAAAACCACGCAAAGCACTTTAATATTGTTTCCTTTATAGTGATGAAAATATGGATAAACTGTTTAAGCTACTTGCTCAAGGACCTAAGTCTTCCTCAAATGGATCTGAGATTCCAGCTCAGTTAATTGATAGTGTTATACACTTAAGTCTACATTCTTATGTACTGAACTGGAGTGATTCAGTCACTCTATAGATGAGAACCTTAGTCCCAGGGAAGTAAAGTCACATATCAGAGACATTCAGATCGGAGAGGGATCCATATAAATACCTGCACCAATGACGTTTCTATCTTTCCAGTATAACACTCACTTACCCAGCTGACTCAGGGTGGGGTACAAACAACTGTATAGCATTCCAATTCACTTGGTTTTAAACAATCATGTTTTCAATAGGTTTTCTTTTAGAAAGAAGATACCAAAGCCAAAAAATAGAATAATAGGATTCCTGAGCACACAATTTTAAATGACCTTAATTTTCTGAAAGCAATAAATAGTTCTCCTCCTTTCCTCCCTCCCTGTTCCCCTTCTGTCTCCTCCCCACCCCCACCATAGAAAATGAGAAAATTGTACTGAATAACGGTGACAAAACCTGTGATTAGATTAAACTATAAATAGCACACTGGTGTTCTCGTGATGCCCATTTTATTTGTTTGTTTGTTTGGAGTCAGGGTCTCACTATGTAGTTCAGTCTGACCTTGAACTCACTATGTAGCCCAGGTTGGCTTTGAACTCATGGCAATCCTCCAGCCTCAGCCTCCTGAGTGCTGGGATTACAGGCATACACCACTATGCCTGGCTTGCTGATGCCCATTTTGATGTTCAGCTACATTACTAGTGATCACAATCTTAAAAGAATCATCCACAATACTTATTTGATATCATTTTAGAACCGAGAAAGAGGTCCCTTAACTGACATAAAAGAAGATCTGGGATTATTACTTTAATAACTGAGGTGTTAGTGCAGGATACTCAAGCACAAACAGCTCTCTATCCTTCCATCCTGTTCAAAGATGTTTAATTCTGAATTTGATTGTGACCTAGCATTTTTTCCAATGAAAATAGACCATATTCCTGTTTGCATTTTCTTAAAATGAGGCAATTCATCACATGTCCAATTTACCACAGCTGACACTTGGCTCAATTCTTTCTATATCTCTTTCATAAGGATTTTCAACCTTCTGCCCACTGTCCCTGCTGTCAGAAGTAACTGTAAAATGGATAAAATGAAAATGAGGCAATACTTCTCAAGAACTAAACAAGAAGTTTAGTTTTTTTTTAATGCAGGGCAGCATTATGTGAGCAAAAAGAAACACATGAGATAAACTTTTGATTCTTTCCCAGTTGTTTCTTTTTTATTTATTTCTGAAACATGTTTGCAGTAAGTGATGACATTCCTCCCGGGGAGCTGTTACATATGTATAATGCATCTTAATCCTGTTTTTCATCTCCTTCCCATCACCTCCCTGCCCTCTCCATCTCTCAGTTCTCTTCCCTTTGCAAAAGATCTGGGTCCCTATTTCCAATTATCTGCCTTTTATTTTGATTTTCTTCATATATTGGATTTTTCATTTAAGAGAAACCATGTAATACTTAAGCTTATGTATGTGTCCCTGTAACAGTCTTGGTTGCTATACTGAGGAGGGAAATGTGGCCCAAGGACGGCAGTGGCACAGTGATTGGAGGAGGCAGATATACAAGCCCTGGGAGACTTAAACAACAGTAATGAATAGCACAAAATACCTGAGAAGAGGGAATGCCCAGAGGAAGGGCCCTAAGACCTGAATGAAGATTTTTCCCATAACTCTTTGGAGAAAAATTCAATTGAATGATAAAGGAAATGAGATGCATCAAAGAATGCGAGGTGGATGTAGGTCAAAGTTTAAAAATGATATCTGCAGTTAAAAACGTGGATTAGGAAAGAACAAAGATATCAAATCATAGATCAAGGTTTCCATACCCCAAAATTAGAAAAGATGAGCAAATTTATACTGAACAAAAGCAAGGAAATAACAAAGACAAGAAAATCAATGAAACAGAAAGAAAATAACAGAGTAAATTAACAAAACCAAGTATTGTTTTAAGAAAAATAACAATAAAATTGAGAAATGTAGAGTGAAACACATAATACAAAGAGAGACAGTGAAAATTACAAATATCTGCTGTAGGATATCACTATAGATCTCAAATATGTTAAAAAGGCAACAAAAGAATCTTATGAATAACTATAACAATCAATTTGATGAAATTGGATAGATGAAATTGGATAGATGAAATTGGATAAATTCCTCATAAAACATCTAAAATTTCCTTGAAAGCATACCACAGCTAAGCAAGGTGAATTGAATTACAACTAACAAACTTTGCTACAAAGAAAGTTCCAGACTAATATATCCTGTCCCTAGTGAAACTCTATTAAATATTTTAAAAAGACGTAATATCATTCTTTCCATATTTATTTTAAAGAGAAAGAAAAATTTTCAGCTCATTTTATGCACTTAAGGGAAAGCTATCCTCATGTCAAAGCCTAACAAAGACATTTTAAGAGAAAAGATCACAGGACAATATGCTTTATGAAAATAGATGCCAAAATCAATAATACAATACCCACAAATCAATTCTAGCCATGCCTGTAAGCAATAATGTAGCACTAATGATTGGAATTCATCCCTGAGAAGAAAGTTAAGTGTAATATTTGGAAGCAATACATTGTGGAGTTGTCTCAAGGCAAATAAGTAATTAGTTAAAGTTTAACACTTCTTTATGCTAAAAACTGTCAGGAAAATAGGAATAGGAAGGATCTTCCTTAGCTTGATGAAAGGCATCTGCCTAATGCTACTTAACATCATATTTAGTGGCAAAGTATCGAACACTCCTCACCAAGGTCAAGGTAAATCAAGCATGTGGCCTCCTATCCTTCCATTCAATATTATATCCATGGGCTTAGTTCAACATTTGTTGCAAATTAGATAAAAAAGTATATGAATCTAAAAAGAAGAGATAAAATGAGCTCTATTTTCACCTGGTATGATGGAATCTACTACAACTAATACAGGCAATTAAACATATCAGGGTCATAAGATTCAACGTCAGTACAAAAATGAATTTTTGCAATGTACTGGAAGCAAACAATTGAGAAAATATATTTCCTAGAAAATCCCTTTATTATAAAAAGATATAAAAATTTTTTAAAAAATTTCAACAAAACATGTCAATTATAGGCAGAATTCTGAAATGGCCTCCAAAATGTGTTCCCCCCAGTATAGATGTCCTATATAATATCCTCCTTTTCAGTGTGCTACAAACCTGTGAACATGGTGGAATGTCACTTTCATTGTTACCAATCAGTTGACATTAATTTACACTAAAAAGATTATGCTGGGTGGACCAGGACTAGTCAGGTGAGCCTTGAAAAGAAGGTTAATCTTCAAATCACTGTTCATCTGCTGGCCTTAAAGACACAACCTTATGAGTTGTGCAATGTGGGGAAAAGAATTCTGCCAACAACCATGTAAACTTGGAAGAAAACTCTGAGTTTCAGAGGAGATTTTAGGTATATGTAACAAGCTAAATGCTTCTATACACAAAGAAAAATATTTTTGAGAAAAGTCCTGATGCTCTAAATAAATAAACTAGGTATACCATATTCATGGATTGGAAGCTTCATTATTTTTAAAATGCTAAATACATTTAAGTTGATTTATAAATTTAAGAGAGTACAATTATAATGTCAGTTGGTTTTATTAGTAATTGTGAGGCTGACTGTACACTATATATGAAAAGTCAAAAGATAAAGAATAACCAAACAAAAATAAAGAAAAATAAAATGAGAATTTTTTTTTTTTCGTACCAGGAATCAAACTCAAGACCTTATGCTTGCTAGGCAGGTGTTATACCACTGAGCTATATCCCTGGCCCAAAATTAGAATTTTTGACTTTGACACTTCCTAGAAAGCTATAATAATTAAGAGGGTGGAGTACTGACACAATTATAGACAAAATGATAAAATACAGTCACATTTATATGGTCAATAGTTCCAACATAACAAACATAGTAAATATATATATATATATATGAGAGATACAGAGCAAATACAGGTCACTGGTCACATCTGGTACAGAGGAGAGTTGACAACAATAAGAAAGGACTACAAACAAATATTTAGTATTATCTATACAGACTTGGTTTTACACAACAAAAATAATAATGAGATCCAAAATAAATTTAGCAAAATGCCATATCGATTAAATCTGGATTGCTGTGGGTACATAGGATATATTTACTACTCTCTACTTTTTATTTTTGAAATACATCTTTCAAAAGCTAATCTGCTCTTTAAACATAAAATACTCTCACATTTTGAGCCTGTATGAATGACTGACATTAAAATACATTTAAAAAAAAAAGTTTTTTTGACATCTTTCTACCTGATTTTGGTTTTATGTAAGACAGGAAATGTGATTGTTCTGTATCTGACTATTAAAGAGTAATATCTTCTCTATAAAATTTTGAGTTTTCTCTGCATTTCTCACCCTACACAAACATTATATCAGATAATGATAGCAGTGTTCAACATTCATATCAGAGAGAGAAATAGAGAGAGACAGAGAGAGAGACAGAGAGAGAGAGATCTACATTTCTGAGCTCAGCGACATGGACAAGGCATCTACTTGCATCAGCTACGGTTTCACCCAAGTGCATATTCAAATCTCTGAAGCTGCATGAAACTTGTGGTTGCATCTGATGCACTCTAAGAATTCTGCAAATGGTGCAATAACTTTAAGAGTGAATAAAAGATAACAGGAAACAAGGAAATAGGTCTTTTACAAATGAGAAGAGGACCAAGAGACTGGGAGGTGTAAAAAGAAGTAAGACGTGTTGTGTACCAACTCCCCATGATAAATGGACTCATGCACTACAGTATTGTACTACTAATAATAAAAATCAGAAAAAAGAATTCTTCAAGTTCAGGTGCCACAGTGTGGCTGATAATCTGTTTCTCCAACACTGCAGTCTCTCTGGGCTCCGTATTTTTTACTTCCAACCACTATGCTTCATGTCCCCTGGCTACCAGGCAGATACCTCGACTTCACAAAACTCACAGTGGAGCTAAATCACTCTTTACAAAACTTCTCCTCCTTTATACCCTCTCTCAAGTCAAGGAATAGTTACAATGAACACACATTTAGAATTCAACTTAACAGGTCAAGACAAAACTAAGACAATGCTGAAAAACATCTACACCCGTGAGACTACTTTCACTCTTGCTCATCCTCACAATAAGTCCACAGGAAGTCAGGCTGGTCCTTCTTCTTAGGTGTTTTGAGAATTGATCCCCTTGTGGCTTTGAGCAACATGTTAATTTGTAAAGTGGTTTTCCACCCACCAGCCCAGATCCCATTCACCAATACTGTGCATATCAAGTCTGTCATTCAAACTTTAAATTTGACCTCTATCAAAAATAAAACTAAGTAATTCTTCAACTATGATATAGGTTCTCATGTCACAAATCTTCCTGTATTTGTGGGTATATCATCAGGCATTTCTCTCTCACTTTCTCACCATGACATGCTGTTTCTTGCTGATTTGCCCTTAACATGCTCTTTACTCAGTCTGTGAAATTTTTCCCTCTTGTTCATCTTCAACATTATGTCTTCAGCGAAATGTAGGGATTCTTGTAGTATCTTGTCTTACTCGATTACCATGTTGAATCTGACTCACTTTTTTTTTTTTTTTTGGTTTTTCTCCGGTACCGGGAACCGAACTCACGACCTTGCGCTTGCCAGGCAGGCGCTTTGCCGCTGAGCTAAATCCCCAGCCCCTGACTCACTTATGAAGGTGTTTATCTTCTGTTCTCTCCACCACACTCAGCATAGATTGTAGGTCTCTGTGACATCAAGGGCTCTGGGCAAAGTTCATTTTTAAAATGGACATTGCTATTTGCAATTTATAGAAATTAATAAGCACATAATAACTGCTGAGTGGATGAAATGAAAAGTTAACAGTCATTAGGAAGTGAGGAGAAGGAGTAAAATGGGAATGAAGGAAAGAGAGAGGAATTCCCATAATCAAAAAATGAAACATGAAATAGCTGTGATATTTTATATAACAAAAACTGAAGTAGTGTGCACGCATGATCATTGGTGTAACTTTTTAGGTTGTAAAAGCCATACACCAAACTTCAATGAGTCAAATCCAACAGTATTTTAGATAAGATAATAATACTTAAATTTACACCAATTACATGTTCTAACTATTCAACTTCTAAATATATTCTTACATAAAGTTAACATATGTCAATAGAAAGAATGTACACAAAGTTCCATAGTAGCTTTTCATTAATATTTGCTACACCCTTGAAATTGGTCAAATACACATAAACACATGAAAGGACCAACAGTGTTACACTTATGCAACATGATCATACTCTGCAATAAAAAGGAATGACCTGTTGTTACACACTGTGCTTCAGTGAAACACAGTAATTATGAAGAAAGGAAACCATAGTCTCCCACAATTCCCCTCTTGAGAAAGACCATATGGACTTTGATTTAATTTATATTAAGTGCTAGAACAGGGACATGCAAATGAATTATGCTTACAGAAAGGGGTTCAGTGTTTGCCAGACAGAGAAGTGTCTCTCAGAGGCCCATGTGTTAAAGGGTTGTTTGTCAGTCTGTGGTAGTATTGGGAGGGGTGGGACCTTTAAGAAGTGGAGCATAGTGGGAGGAAGTTAGGTCACTAAGGGCACGCCCTTGCAGAGGACATCGGACCTGCCTTTATTCTCTGTCTTTGCTTTCCTGCTACCACAAGTTAAATAGTCCCCCTTCAGGGCATTATTTCTGCTGTAAGGTATCATACCATCATGGACACAAAGAGGGACAACCAAGTGACCACGAACTGAAACCTCTGAAACCAGGAACCAGAAGATATCTTTCTTCTTCATAAGTTGTCAGCGTCCAGCATTTTCACAGTGATGGGGAGCTGACTAACATACCTCAGGATAGGCAGAAGAAACAGGTGAGTGAAATATAAAAAACATGCAGGGAATGTTTTGAGGGTGATGAACATATTTATTGCAGTGTCTTGGTGGAGGTGATCATTTTACAGGTGTATGCATATGCTAAAACATAAAAACACTGTACACTTTAAAAATGTGTGGTTTAGGGGCTGGGGATTTAGCTCAGCGGCAAAAGCCCTGCCTGGCAAGCGCAAGGTCGTGAGTTTGGTTCCCGGTACCGGAGAAAAACCAAAAAAAAAAAACCAAAAAAAAAAATAAATAAATAAAAATGTGTGGTTTACTATACATCAGTGATGCTTCAATAAAGTTGATTTGTAAAGTGGTTGAGAGGGCTAGGTGTGCAGCTCAGTAGTGGAGCACATGCTTAGCTTGGGCCAGGTGCTGGGCTCAGCACCTAGTACACATGCGGCAGCAACAAACAATGTAAGAATTTCCACCCAGCAATCTTTTTGAGATAAGCCTCTTTTATCTCTAAAAAGTAATGAATAAAGTCCTCCAGATCTGATCAGGAACAGAACTTTCTCAAACAGAGAAATGCACATCCTTCTAGGGAGCAACTGAAAATGCTCAAGCAATTTCTAATAAACTTTCACAACCTTAAGCTCTTCTGGAGTTAAATAGTCACTCAGTGACGGTTATTCAGGTGTCTGTGCTCTTTTTTCTGGTACTTAAGAGCCATGACTATCTCACCCATCTTCTGACTTTGAAAGTGGCTCAGCAGGAAGTGATATTTCAATCAGTCAGTGGAGTCCTTTCTCCACACAAACTTCAAAAGTTTGACATAAGCATATAATAAAATTACCTAATTAAAATTGTTTTAGTTTAGGAAGCATTTCAATAAAGATGAAAGTGTGAGGAGGAGCAGGGGTTGACAGAGAGAAAGAATGTCCAAGAGGATGCAAAAAATGACTCATGGAAGTAAAAAATTGAGATTTTTGTGGAGAAAAAACACCAAAAGTTAAAAAATTCAACTGACTATAAGTTAAATTTTTAAGTGAATGATAAGCTTACAAAATAGCTGAAGAAGATATCAGCCATACACACTGGCAAGCGCAGAAAACTATATAGTATTATAATGTCATTCTAATTGCAGCATGTGCAGTATTTATAAAATCTCTATTTCACACTCAAAATGTCTTGTTTCCTTCTACCACAAATCTATTTCTGCATTTACACAAGACAGAGTACAACTAATATAGTTCTGAAAAAAATTTAATAGTTTTATTATCATATGCTAATATGAATAATATGTATAGATTATTACAAAGTTGTTGTTCTTATTTGAAGTAATTGCTCACATTACTCTTAATCCATAGGAGATTTCACAATAGAAGAAATCACCTTGTGTCTTTACACTTAGTCAGAGCTCTGCTGTGTCAGGAAAAAAGAAAATCTTGACCTCTTGCTTTTAATGACCCAAAGAGAATTATTGGTTATATTAAATGCCATGAAAACCTAAAAATATAAAGGATCTAAGATGGAGACAATAAATCATCCCAACCGTTCTTACAAACTGATTAATAGTGCAGGTAGCAAACAAAATACCAACAGAGAATAATCCTGACACCTGTTCCAAGGGCTGATGAAGAAACTATGCTGAATGAAAGTTTAATCACTGATTTCCTATCGCACAGCCAGTTTCCTAATGAGACCGCATAATTACAAGTGAGAGGATTCATATCCTCGGCTAATACACAATTACACTTGGAAGCATAGCTACTAAACTAGGAAATGGAATTATTTCAAGAGGGTGCCTTTCACACACAAAATAGTTGAGGGAGTATTTAAAGAGAGGGATGCTGGGCTCCAGTTTATACCTTCAAACTCTTATGTACAATTTGACAAAGATCCAAAAAGCTCAGAGCAAGCATTGTGGTATTTTGTGGAGGAATAATTCAGTAAAAAATAAAAATGATTGATTTTGTTAGAGAATCTTTGGCTAAGCCTAAACTCTACAGCAGATATTCAGTTTTTGCAATAGTTGATGATATCCATTTTTTTCTTCCCAGTGATTCAAATTCCTGAAGTTGCACATGTAAAGATTAGAAGAAATTGAAATCTGTCAATCATTGTCAGCACTCTCAATCTCTTTAGTACAACCCACTCTCAGATTGTCGGGCAAGAGGGCGCATGCTTTAAGAAACACTCTCAAACTTATTCTATCTCAAATTCTATTTTGAAGAAAGTTGCTTCTGAAGTTCCGGCTTTTAAGTGAAATCAATGTCAAGTAATATATTCTTTCTCTAATGCAAATTGGTACTTGGAAAATGTAAGGAGTGCCAATGAATATTAAAGGGAAGTCCTATCCATATTATCAGTCAGCTTGATGGGATTTTGTATGTGCATGTGAATGGTTCTGGTTTGAAGAGGGTCTTAAAATGCAGACTGACAGACTTAGGTGCTGAACACTATGAGAACTTCCAACTCTGTGACCAGTTTGGACTGATTTTACATCTGGGTAAATCCCATAATGCGATTGTAGCATGCAATATACACTTGAAGAAAACTGGATTCATAGTTAGGATAAACAAAGTTTGATTACTAAATCCTCAAATCTTCCAAACTGAAGCTAAGGATAAACTTTTAGAAATCAAAGAATTATTGAATTTTAAAACAGTGAACGAGTTTTATCATCTACTCTAATTCCTCCCTTCCATTCCTTTCCTGATTCTTTTTCAAAAAATAATTATCTTGTGTGTTCAAGAAACTCAGTTTGTTTTACAGATAAAGAAACACACCCAGAGAGATGAACAGGTTTCCCCAAGCACTCTGTCTGAGTTGGATCTTTCTTTATAAATATTACAAATTCAAGATCTGTAATCCATCGTGTCATGTCATATTAAACTTATAAATTTATTGACCAGTAAAGACAATGGCAAACATTGAAATAATGAAAAATAGCAGTAAAAGAGAATACTTCATGATATTGTAATTATCCCAAAACAGTCACTGGCAACATAACTCAATGTGGGTAAACAGAGAAGCATGCCATTGGTCTGATGTTGCAAGAATTTGTACAGAAAAATATGTACATCCTAAATTTGTCCCGCGTTCCTCTGCACTATTTCTAGTAGCTTTAGCTGTTAGCTATTTTTCTGAAGGCATGTAGGTTACTTTTTACTTCAGATATATTAATTGACCTGTATTTTAATAAAAAGACAATGGCATGGTTAATTTAATGAGAGAGATTTTGTATTCGCTGGATTATTTACAGGTTTCGATCATCTCACCAATGGTACTCGCACGGAGTGTTTAGAGTCCCCGGGGTGCACAAGGATATCCACTGGACTTCAGTAAGAACAACTGTATCTTCACTTTTTATCATTTTTAAGTTTTTAGTTTATATCCATTTAAAGACACCAGATATCAGTCGAGAAATACACAAGTATGATTTGTACAGATGCAGCACGGTTTATGTGTCAAGGATCCAGCCCCAGATCGTCTGAGTGTAAAGTTTATAGTGGCTGTACTACTTCTTTGTCAAATTTCTAAATCTTTCTTTGTTTCATCTTTCTCATATATAAATACACTATATATAGCGTTTATCATTTTATAGGATTGCCATAAATTTTAAATGACCAAATTTTTATCAAGCTTTTAGCTCTTTTTTTTTTTTTTTTTGTTTTTCTCCGGTACCAGGAACCGAACTCACGACCTTGCGCTTGCCAGGCAGGCGCTTTTGCCGCTGAGCTAAATCCCCAGCCCCATAGCTTTTAGTAAGAACTTGTTTTATAAATATTTCATATCTGCTATTTAAGCAGGCAATAATCATTGAATAAATATTTATTATTAAGTGCATGCACATTTTGAAAATAGAACATGTATTTTGATAAGACTGCACAGTGAAATGCATATGGAGAGACAAAAGTAGATAATGCCATGTGCAACTCTGTAGATATTGACAACCAGTTGTGTGCAAGTTTCATGTTAGAATTTGAGGGAATTCAATGTTAATAAGACACTGGCCTCAGCTCTTAAGGATTTAAGATATTATGCATTTAGGGTATTGTAGGAAGAGGAGTGAAAAGTAAAATCGAAGCCAGGCATAGTGATGCATGCCTACACTCCCAGGACTCCGGGAAGCTGAGGCAGGATGCTTGAAAGCTGGAGATCAGCCAGGGCAATCCAGCAACTTAGTGAGACCCTGTCTCAAAATAAAATATAAAAACAGGCTAGGGATATAGCTCAGTACAAAGGCCCTGGGTTCAATCCTAGCACAGCAAAAGGACTCTAGCTAATTTAAGAAGCTAGAAAAAATTTATAATATAGTTGTAATCACAGCAGAGGTTCACAAGAGAATTAGACGATGTAAACTTGGGGTGTGTTAGTATGTCAAGAACATCACCAGAAAAAATATAGACTAAAATATAAATCACCCTTATAAGGCCTACACATAGAGAATGTAGCACAAAGACTGGATTATGCTTATGTATTAGCCGCAGAGCTCACACAGATGGCTTATTTGCTTCCATTTATTCCCCAAACTGTCCTCCATCAGCTGAGCACGCTCTGCGCCAGGTCTGATGCAAGCTGGCTGCTTCACAGGGGCAACAGCATCCATGGCTCGCCAGAGTCCGAGGCCGAAGCCTAAGTCTTTGGTGGAAAAATAAAGTTGTGAGAAGTAGATGATTTTACAGTATCTTTTCATGTCCAAGCGACTACAAGACAAAGTTACACAGACCAAGGTGAAATTTTGAACTCTGAACGGCTGAACTGTCCTCAAAGCATACATTGTCAAGAATTCTAAATGGACTTTATCTTATTTATCTGAGTTTGGAGAGCTAGCAGAAAAGTGCGTGAAGAGGAGGATTTCTCCCTCATCTGTGTCAGACAACAGTGTTTTAAAATAGCAACAATCTCATCAAACAGACAGAAAAAGCGTTTCTATCCTAGATTTTCCACATGGCATCTGTTAATTTTAGTAGAACTTTTCAGATTACCCTTACAAGCAAAGCATGTAGAATAGCTAAGCAGTATGACTGTTTGGGATGAGATAAAGTTAGGATAGGTGGTGAGGGCTCCATGGACCACAACTGAAATTAAAGTATTACAAGATTGAAGTTTTAATGGATTCAAATTCTATTTCATTACTTAAGAAAACAGAATCCTTTAAAAAAGGTATTTCCCACAGACAGCAACTCCTTTCTGCCTCTTCCCCACACTGCTGTCCTTGCTCACTTAAAAGTAAGTTCGTAGTAAAGATGAAATATTGTGCTAATTCATACACAGCACGAGGAGCGCTGGCTGTGTGAACCATCACTAACTCTGAAAGGCTCCCTGCCTGTTGATCTGAGTCCCAATTTGTCTGCCACGTATAGTGTGGGCCAACTTTCAGTGCCTTAGTAACACACTCCAGTCCAACACACGCCCAGCTTTTGTTGGAACTAAGCATATCAACACAGGAAGAAACAAAGCAGCAGCCCGAATGGCCATTCTCACAGACATCTGTGCAGGGATGCACACCAAAAGCTCTTCAGCAAGTGATACACATATGCTGCAGTCACACAAGAAGCAACTGAGTTGAAACAGGTACTTGGTCCCTTCATCCCACCAGGGTCCTCAGGTCCTTTCAAGGCTCACTGAGGCAACCCTATGATACAACCGGATAATTTGCTTTACATTTGAAACAACAGTAATTCAAAGCACTTCTATCTTCATAAACACCTAGGTGATGCAAAGGAAAGAATGCCTTTAATTTCATTATTTCTCTAGGACACCAATCAATTCCATGAGAACCACATTGTAAATTAGTGCTTGAAAAAGGTGCAGACCATGAACATCAAATTATACATATATTTTTTATTTATTTTATTGATTTATTCACGAGCATGCATCACGGTGTTGCTTAATCTCCATATTTCTGCTTTGGAAAAGATTAGTGTTTGTAGTATACTGTGTTCCTCTTAAATTCTCACAATAATTTGGGAGTTGGAGGGTACTTTTAGGGCATTTGAAGATGTTAAGTGCTATGCCCAAAGTCATAGGGCTTGTAATTGTCAGTGACAGCTTAGGGCATTTACTTGGATGATGGTGAAGCTTAGGCTGTCTTACAGCTATAATCAAAATTGCCTGGTTAGATAATAAAGTCCAAAAGAAAGAGCAAATGTTCCATTGACTATTAAGAGAAATTCTGACTGGCATTATTGGTCATGTGGGTGTTTAAGGTATGTTCCAAAAATGTGCTGCTAGTATTTGAAAACATGAAGTTATTATAGACAGCTGAGTTAGGTAGAGATATTAGAGGCAGTCAGATAGAGCTGGGCCCTCGAGAGAGACAGTGGAGGAAATGAAAACTCATTACAAATGTGCAGGGAGGCACATTTGCTGGAGGCCAGGCCTCAAGACAAAGATGAAATGACGAGGCCTAAGATAAGTGGTAACACCTGGTCTAATAAAGTCTAGATAGGTACCAGTCGACCAAGACCCTCAGATGCACCCCTTCCTAAAAAGATCTTTGTTCCTTCCATGTGCCCTTGCTATGTGACTTGCTTCCTTCCCCGCTGGATACCTAAGCAACTGTCCTTATAACCTTATGGACCACAGCTGTAACCCACACTGTGCCCACATTCCTGTGCTCTATAAAACTTCCTCTGAGAAGTGGGGTCCTTGCCAAGCCAGCTGGGACCCCTCCTGCCTTTCAGGAGCTGTATCTTTCCCTCTCAGTAAATATTTCCTACTCTTAACCTCCTTTCTTCCTTAGAATTCCTTCTTTGTTTTTGGGGAATGTGAACTCAGTGCTTTGCACATCTAGCAGGTTTGGAGGTATAATATTTCCCCTATATCATTTGGCGGTCCTGTATGATTTCCTATATCAAAGTTATACATAGCAATGATTATTATTAAAAATAATAATAATAAAAATAAAATCACTGTTCTGTAAATGTGTTCTATAGGCCCAACATTGTACCAAGCAGATACTTGAGGAAACATTTTGTTTAGTCCTCATGACAATACCTGTTATTATTCCTCATCTTTTTTTTTTTTCCTCCGGTACCAGGAACCGAACTCACGACCTTGCGCTTGCCAGGCAGGCGCTTCGCCGCTGAGCTAAACCCCCAGCCCCCTCATCTTATCCAAGTTAAACACTTAGAGAAATTCATCTACTTATCATGTTCTCATTGTGAGTGGCACAAGCAGCCTTAGAATTTAGTACTGACTCAGAAGGCTGTTCCTTTCATTGAGAGTTTAAAAGCCCCCCATCCTCAAACAATTCACTTATTGTATTTACAGGGAACAATTAAAAAGTAGTAATTGCCCAACAAAGCAAAGGGGAAGAAACATGGAAAACAAGAGTGAGAAGACTCAGATGAGCCCAGGGTGGTGGCACATTCCCGTCGCCCCAGCAGTCTGAGACCCTGAGGGAAAAGGATCACAATTTTGAGCCCAGCCTGGCAACCTTATAACAGTGAGTCTCTGCCTCAACATAAACTATACAAAGGGCTGAGAATCTAGCTCAGTGAAAGGTTTGGGTCCACTCCCCAGCACAAAAACAAAAAGACAGGTAAACTCTAATTTAATATAACAGTGTGTGATGGGAGGACGACTATGGCTTCTGTCGAGATTTCAGATGCAACAGCCGTGGCTGCCCACATGCCTTGGCTTGTGGCTCTTGTCTCCCCTCTCACAGCTGGCAATCATGGATCAAGTCCTTTTGTCCTTCATCCATCTCATCTCTTTCTTTATTGCAGTTAGTAAAACGTCTCTTTTCTACGGAGTTCTGTTAGATTGGGCCTCCACAGATAACCCAAAACAATGAGTTCATCTCAAGGTTTGTAAACTTAGTCATATCTGCAAAGTTGCTTTGGCAGGTCAGTTAGGATACAGGTTCTTGATACCAGCATGTTGATATTTCAGGGCAAGAGGTATATTTCACCATTTTGCCAACCACAGTCCCTACTTGGCCATGTAAAGAGATAAACTGCTGGCATGTGCATGTGGAAGAATCTTAAATTTAATGTGCTACATGCACTTGCAAGATACTACATGGCTCCTTTTGTATTTGAAAATGACATAACTAGAGAAATCAAAACCAGATCAATAGTCTCCAAAAACAGAATGAGAGGAGGGGATGGTCTACAAAGGAGCCTAAGGCAAGTCTTTGAGTTATGGAAATATTTATATATTTCTTGTGGCAGTGGTTATATCATTACGTACATCTGTCCAAATTCAATGCACTGAACTCTAAAAAGAGTGCAGTTTTTCCTGTATGTATAAACTGTGTTACAATAAACCTGATTCAAACACAAAAAGAAAAGAACAAAAATATTAGTGAATTACTCCAGCAATGTGAATTTTAAGACACTAGGATGTTAGGATATGGAGACCTTATTAACATGACGGGACTATGTTCCAAACATTCTGTCCCATTCTAGAGAACTCTAGCTATGTCAGTATTTCAGTGTGAAAAAAAGTTCTTATACCCAGAGATATTCCATGACATGGCAGTTGTCCCAGTTTTACACTAAAAACATGCAGTGCTCCTCCTCAGAGGTCATATGTTCTACTCCAATCATTTTAAAGAAGAAACCAGTAAGATTCAGTACCTTGCCTGAGGACATATATTTGATTAATATGACAGCCAGAAATAGAATTCAGCTCTCCAGGCTCCAGTCTAATACCGTGTCACTGAGCTGAAGAGTTCTACATACTGAAGGGAAACTGTACTTGTTTCTGTCAATCCCTGTACTTAACATAAATGGGACACCTGTGCGACCACAGAAATTATGAATGGCGCTGCAGTCAGCACACATAATTGGTTGCAGTTTTAGTAGGTACATTTGTTTCTCCAAATGGGAGTTCTTCTCCTACACCCTGAGGAATAAAGCCATAAAGCGCTAGATTCACTTACGAGTTACCTTTCAGGGTCAGATTCGCAAAGGCATTCTACAGGTTGGTCGGAGAAGGTATTCAGACGCAGGACACAGAAACAGAAAAGGCAGAGGCAGTAATACACCGTGCAGCCTAATGAGGAACCTCAAACCCCTCTCTCCACGAATGGCAGCTTCAGTACTTTCAGAAGATCTCTTCTTTTTTTTTTTTTTTTTTTTGGTTTTTCTCCGGTACCGGGAACCGAACTCACGACCTTGCGCTTGCCAGGCAGGTGCTTTTGCCGCTGAGCTAAATCCCCAGCCCCAGAAGATCTCTTCTTAAGGATGCAGTTCAACGGGGAGCTCTCAGTCCAGACCTAGAACTGGGATTTGTTTACTTGCCAATCCCGTCACACATCTGTTCTCCTTCTGTTTCTTTCTTGATGTTAAAAGCCCTGTTTCATCATAGTAGGACACTGCACTCAGGGAACACTTTCAGCAGCTGCAAGCAGCAGGCATTTGTATACTAGAGAATTATAGTCTGACTGACAGAATCAATAATTAAATTCACTTTTTTTGGAGCTGCCGGCCCATGGAATAAAATGATAGTCCATTTAATCACATATCTTAGGATGAATACATTGTTTTAATTTTCCTTACTATAAAAATTTTGTATTGCACCTATGTGCCAGAGAACTTATGTGCTATAGTACTAAAAGATCTTTGTTTGAAAGCAACCAAACTGTCACGGGCCAAAGGGACTGCACTAGAAACAACTTAGAAGCTTATCATGTCAAAGGAAAGGATGGAGAAGCAGGTTTCAGAACAGGATAGAGTTAGGGATAGGGCCGTGAAATAGAAACTATCAGGACCTGTCCATTTAATATGAGTGGATATCAAACATTTTAAGTTTCACTGTTAATCTGCTTCAGGGTCAAATTGCCCACTAGAAGTATCCGCTGGACATATCTTAGATCATATCTTGGGTTAATTTGTGAAGGGTCAGGCCCCACCCACTCCACTACATCTTCTGTTTATATTTTCTTGCTACCAGGAATTGAACTCAGGTCCTCGCACTTGCCAGGCAGGCGCTGTGCCGCTGAGCTATATTCCCGGCTCCACTACATCTTCTAATGAAGAGATGATTTCCTAAGAGGGATTTCAGTGAATGTTAAGACAGGGAAAGGATGATAAATGGGGGAGATATCAATGATTTAAATCGGATACATGATCCTTCCCAGTGCACTCCTGAGATTCTTAATTTGAAAATAAAATTAATTTCATTTCTGTAGTTTTCCGCGCCAGTTACTTTAACCCAGTTTACCTGACGCGGTGCACTCAGCTTCGTGTCCTCCTCACGCACTCAGCTGGGACACTCTGGAAGCTTCTTGCTCTTGACCCCCACCAGGCTCTCCCTACTCATGGGCCTTTATTCCAACTATTCCGTTTAAATGAAATGTTTGTCCTTTTATTTTCTTAGATGACTACTGCCTGTCATTTAGACAGAAACTGAAATGTTTACACTCCAGAGAGCTTTCCAAATGCGTTGACCTCCACTGCTTAAATTAACCAATGATTTTTTTTATCATAGTGTAATATTGTTCTGCTTTTTAAAACACTGTTGTCTGTCTTTCCTAACTAAATTACAAGATCCCAGGAGAATGGTATGCCTCTCTGAGTATGTAACAATTCCTAGACATGGCCAGCAAGCAATGCATATTGTGTGCATTTTCAAAGTTACCCTACATAACAACCATTATTGTAGAGAAGAGCAGGTGAATTTAACTAAAGAGACGAACTCATATCAGAAATGTATGTATGGCATAACTAAAGGCAGATCTATCTGGACCAAAGGGTACTTCAAACATGTCATACACTGATTAATTCTCTGCCAGTGGCTATCTACATGATGGTCACTGGACAGAAAGATGATTTTCGTTTTTAGCAGCAGAACTGTTTGTTTCTTTAAATAAAACCTCTATTAGTAGCATATTTCACATTTTCAAGGATATGATGTTTACTTACAATGAAGCACAGCAGTGAAAGTGACAAGTCTGTCCTGGCAAACACATTTTAAAATTTCGTTTTCTGTACGTTAATTGAGAAAAGTACTATTTACATATATGTAGTTTAAAATATTGAGCTTTTAAAAGTGACCTCCTTGAAATTTCAGAATACTCATCAATTTAGATGTATGGTGGGAAAAACTTTATTCCGACTGTGTCCAGAAGGCAGTTAACCCAGAAGATAAAAGCATGCATTTTTGTAATGATGAATGTGTTACAACTTGATGTGTATCCCTGTTGCCAGATTGTATGCTTATTGTAACACCCTCTAAAATATACTTTTTTATGCTACATATGGTATATAAAAGAAAAACACTTGTGGACTTTTTTAACCATTTGTGGAATTCACAATTTAAATTTGTGAGCCTAGTGTTATCTAGAATGATGTATAGCTTTCATACTTTTTAGGTAGATTCTGTGTCTTTTGATATAACTACATTCCCTGTGACAAAAGAACAAAAGAAGCAAGCCCAAAACATCCAAAGTAGTCTTGAAATAAGCTGTAAATAACTCAGGAGCGCAGCATCAAAGCAAATATGCTCTCAGAGAACAATGGTGGGATAATGATCAGAACGGTGACCAATCACAGCTAACCACCTTGATCTGCTTTGAAGAGCAGAAGGCTAATACAGCCATATATTTGAATAAGAGGGTGAAAAAGAATAATAAGATCAAAGTTTGTAAAGAAGATGATAGAAATAATGGTGTTATGATTTTAAGTTACCCCTAAAATGCTAACAGGTGATGGAAGCAGACACACAAGTTAATGAAGCAAGTCAGAGAACTGAACAATACAAACGCTTCACTACATCTCTTCCTTTATTATGCAGACTCCAAAGAAAATTGTCTGTATTTTATAAACAAAGGTATTAGTGTATTACACTGTGGAAAATGTTTTTCTAAAAGCAAAATGTTTGATCAGTGAGGCTAATAAGTAAAGTCAGAGAGGATTACACATGAAGCAAAAAACTTTGGGAATTAAAGCTCTTTGCTTACATGGGTCTTTGTCAAGGAGCAATTCTTAATTTTGCATTATTAATTACTTTTTTCAAGTGGGCGTGGTGGTGCACACCTGTAATTCCAGCACTCAGGAGGCTGAGACAGGAGGAACGCTGTGAGTTTGAGGCCAGCCTGAGCTACATAGCAAGTTCAGGGGTAGCCTAAACTACATACCAAGATCTTGTCTCAGAAAAAAATTACTTTTCTTCCTTCCTCCCTCCCTCCCTCCCTCCCTCCTTCCTTCCTTCCTCTTTCTCCATCTCTCTCTCTCCCTCTGTCTCTCTCTCTCCGTCTCTCTCTTCTTCATTCCTTATCTCCTTCTCTCTATCTCGCTCTTTCCCTCCTGCCCTCCTTCTCTTTCTTTCTCCTGTGCCGGGATTGAACCCAGGGTCTCACACATGCCAGCTAAATGCTTTACTTCTGAGCTACATCTTCAGACCCCATTCCATTCCTTAACACCAGCTGTAATCCTCTCCCAAGTTTCAGGCCATGAGAAAGCTGCGCCAACCTCTGGATCGAATGTGCTGACTTCTTTTAAGAGTGAAAAAAACCACTTGTTGATACCAGCACTAGGTGTGGCTGTGGCGAGGGTGGTGAATTTACGTCTCTTTATACTCTTTTCCTCTCTCTTCTATGTTCTTCTCTTTCAATTTCTTTCTCTCTTTCTTATATTCTTTCACTTTCTCACTCTTTCTCTTTCCATCTTCTCGTTCCTTCTCCTTCCTACTTTAGAAAGGGTCCTTCCTGACTGTAGACTCCGATCTCCCTTTTCTAAGAGTATCAACATTAGAAAACTTGCACTTTAAATTCTTTCTCTTCCTGTTTGAAACTTCCATCTTCTCCCAGCCTTTTGACAGACGATTTAGAAAAGTGTTTCTCAAGGACCTAGGAAGCATCATTGTGAAACATAATTCTCATGAAAAATTGGGCTCCTCCCTACAGCTAGTTGGAACCTAACGTCAATAGCTACCAATAAGTAAACACAAGTGACTTAATCATGCTGACCCAGTTTTTACCCAATGCACTCTTTTTCTGCTAAACTACACAGGATTAAAAATTCTCTACCTTTTGTTTCAAGGGAGCTGAGTTTTTTCTCTCTCCTTTACTGCAATCATCTGGGGTGAAGTCATCCTTGCATGTTCAAGCATGTCCAGGACAATTCTTGACAACACACAGAGACACTCTACTTTTAAAATGTTGCAGAGGAGCTGGGGATTTAGCTCAGCGGCAAAAGCGCCTGCCTCGCAAGCGCAAGGTCGTGAGTTCGGTTCCCGGTACCGGAGAAAAACCAAAACCAAAAAAAAAAAAAAAAAAAAAAAAAAAAAAAAAAAAATGTTGCAGAAAAGGTTTTCGGTCCCTGTGCATTCCAATGCCTTGCTCTTCTTAGAATCTTGAGTCTGGCTCTTTCCCATCCCAATTTTTCCCTCCCTTTGTATGGTCACTTAAATTTGACTTTCTCTAACGTTCCTACCTATGAAAGCTTACATTCTGTATCGCCACATCCAGTTTGTTTCTTACAGAATTTTTGCCATAATCAGTAATTATTTTATTTCTTGTTTACCTGCTTACTCACTGGTCCCACCATTAGGTTATACGTTCCAGGAGATGAGATACCATACCTGAGTTATTCATTTTTGTAATCAGTAGGCCCTAGTACAGGGCTCCAATGCATTGCAGGCCCTCAAAACCTTTGTAAATAATTGCTAGAATATTTTTCTAATCTTAAGTCACAGCTCCATGACCCAAAGTATTAGGAAGATTGAATGTTTTGCAGAGATTGTACTCACAAAAGAACTGTCACAAGAGGTGATATTTGGTAATTATGGCATGCTATTTGGAAGCTTTCAAAATTAACTGGTGAGCAATTAATTGCTCTTGTTTTTAAGTGACTCCAAGTGTTTTTCAGTTAAAACTAAAACATTTCTCATTTTTGTCGACCTCTCAGTGTTCTCCAGCAGTGGTTGTCCCTTGGAGGAGATATGGAAGGTTCTTGGAGCTAGAGTTAATCAGCACAGGCCGTAATTCCTCTTATAGTAAAACAGCTGCATTTTCTCCCAGAATTTTATGTTGTTCCTGTCATCTATGTGGAGGTCTGGGTGGTATTAGATATGGACTTTGTGTGGCAATAAAACAATTAGTTAATTTTAGTTTCATCTGATAAACTTTACAGAGGGCTTCTCTTTCAGACTCACAATAAATATGCAGAAACCACCTCTTTACAGAAGGAGTTGGGCACTGTTATGAACTGCCTAGTGTGCCATGATACACAAAAGGAAGAAAAAGGAAGACGGAAGAGAGTAGGGAGGGAGGAAGAGAAGCGGAGAGGGAGGGAGGGAAGAAAGGAGCAAACATCCAACACACATTTTGAGCCATGAGGTTCCAGAAATTCCTTTCAAACTTTCTGAGTCTCTGAACATGTACATCTTCAAGCTCCTAGCAGGACAGCAATGACAAATATGAAGCAAGAGGAGGCACCGTGGAGGATCTTAAAGAACAGGAGAATCACGGGTGGATCAGGGAAAATCAGTACAGAGAGGGATTTTATGGCTCACAGCATGTCTGACAGAAATAAGGTGAGGAGAGTTTGAAGGAAGTTCTTATTGGCCTTTGATGACTAGAGAATGGATATTAATGATAACATATTAAGAAAGAAAACAGTTATCGGTGATATTATTTATGCCAGTGAATAAGGAAAGGCTAATGTGTTCTGATAACTAGAATGAGAGTTCGTCAGGAAGCAGGGAAAAACTAAGTAGATAGCAAGGGAAATCTGTGAGCTACTGCCACAACCAAATACATGGCTTCAGAACCCCTGTGGAGCCCTGCATGTGGTTTTGACAGCTGAGAAGCTGGCTATTACTTTTGAGAAACCAAGGAAGACAGGAGGCTTTGCTAGAAAGATCAGAAGGAGAAAAGCCCTTCTTTCAAAATTGAAAGCAAAAAGAAAAGAGATATGACAATAACTTAGGATGCTAACCTTAATTTTAGTCCTGGAGATGATGTAAAGCAAATCGTTAAAATTCTTAAGGTATTAATCACAACATTATGAAAATCATACCGAATCACTTTAATTCCCTTTAAGGGATTAATCCAGTGCACACACTCAACTCAAATAAGTAGAGAGTTTTGTCCATAAAGCTTCTTAGCGAGATAAGAACAGCACTTCCATATCATGCATTGACCAAGTCACAAAGCAGTAGGTGGTTCTCACGCAAAGATCTGAAGGATGTGTTATTGTACTCGAAAAAATAGTGAGCAATGTCCCACAGTGATCGATCCCGGTGCCACATGATAAAGCAGAGTATCTCAGACAAATCTCTTGTTGAGTAGGTCTATGTAGCTTGATGTATATCAGTTAGGAAACTAGTATAATAAAATTAGTGATCTGGACCCACGCTCGTCTGGATCTCACTCAACCATGTAATTCTGGGCCTTATTCCTTACAAGGTGAGTCATCAGTACTTTCTGGTGTCTCGCTGATGCTCGTGGGTATTTTTGCACATTCCCTTACGGCAGTCACTAAGTCACATTAAGGGCTCCCAAAGCTGAGCCTCAGTTTCAACTGTTTAAGGAGCCAAGATTTCCTTACAGATTTACATGTGTGCAGTTCACACTGGCCCTGTGCAGAATGTGGAGGATGCCTCTCTTCCCCTTTCGTCATAACTGTTTCTTTCTCCCATACTCTTAGATTTGCATATCAGTTATACAGAATAATGGCTTCCATTTGGGGCAGAGTTGTACATGCACAGAACATACTTTGATTGTTTCCAACCACAAAACACATCTTCTTCTTTTCCTATATCTTGCAGTGTTGAGTGGAAAGTGCAGAGTTCTTATTTAATCTTATAAGTTTCCTTTGCTATTCACATCATATATTAGTTGTACATGATGACCCACTATTGAAACATTCTATTAGACAGACTTTTTTTCATTTCTACATCATTTAGTTCTTAAATGCCATACTTGGTACATTGTAGGTGATTATTAATGTTTATTAAAATAATGAAAAATGAGGTGGCTCTGAAACACATAATTCACTCAAACTAGGATCCATCATTGTAAATTGTGGGCCGCTTGGTCTCTGTCACTACTCTGCATGTGGTAGACAGATCTGAAGCTCAGCACAAAATTCACAGCCTCCCTGGCAGCATCCTCTGTGCTTCGTGGTTTACCCTTTTCTCTTCAAAGACACGCAGCATTCAAACTTAACAAATTACTATAATGCAGAGAGTAAATTTGGATTGAGGAAATTGTTTAGGTATGTTTTTCATATGAATTTTCATAGTTCATTCCGCCTGATTCAAAAAAATGAGACAAATTTTTCCAAGTAAGTAGGGTCCAGTCTGTACCTTAAAAAAAGAAAAACACACTAAACAAAAATCAAACACAATGAATCCAAATCTGAACAAGCTAAAGTTCTTATTTTGTAAAATTCATTCTTTTTGAGACAAAGTCTATGTTGTTCAGGCTACCCTTGAAATCTTGATCTTCCTGCCTCAGCCTTCTAAGTTCTGGGATGAAAGGAGTACACCACTACTCCCAGCTAAGTTTTCATTATTTTATTTATTTATATACTTACTTACTTGCTTATTTATTTATTTTGGTACCGGGAACCTAACTCAGGACCTTGAGCTTGCCAGGCAGGAGCTGTGCCGCTGAGCTACATCTTCAGCCCAGTTTTATTTTAAAAGCAACATTTCAAACATTTAATTATTGAGGAATTCAATCAATGTACACTAATTTTAGAAAGCACACAACTGAAACAGGACCTCCCTTCCCAAATATCCTTTCTGGAAGATAAAGAAGTATATACGTCTTAATAAATCTTAACCATTATTAATTGCACATGAGTTTTACTTCAGTCTTATCATAAGTGGCTAGGAATATGGAAGAAATCAATTCACAGGGGAAAAGAAAACAAAACAGAACAAAAAAACATGAAACAATATCCCAAAATCTTAAAAAACTCAAACCAAGTGGGCTGCGTGGAAAATGCTGTGTACGCTACATTTGAACTGTTTCTGGTAATTGGATTCTACACTGTACAACGGAAACTTTTCCAAGAAAGGAAGTACACTTCCTAAGCTCAGTATAAAAATTCCCAGTGTAATAGTGACATAGTTTAAAAATCAGAAAATAGTTTCTTTTTGTCCTCTGTGCATTTAAAGGGTCCTTTATCTAAGATGATCATGCATAATTAAGCACTTATATTGATCTTTCATTAAAAGGCTCTACTGCCAAACAAGCATGTTTCTAACATATGTTCTCCTAGGCTGAGGGATAATTAATTAAAAGACATAGGTACTCTGTAAGTAACCTCTGATGAGAATTTCCTACTTTTAAAAATATCTCCAATATCTTTTTAGGGTACTGTTCCTCTTACCAGTCCCTGCTTAAAGCTTAAACTGAGTGTTTCTGTTCTACCAGGTTTGTCCTCCCACTGCTCCCCAAAAATGTTCTCTTGTGGATCCAGGGAGAAGTGCAGAGGTTCCTCTTCCGGGTCTCAGATGGTGAAGCTGCGTACAGCAAGCACGCAGAACACAGGGTAGAGTAGGCGTTGCCGCAGGATGGGGCTGAATTCATGACATGTTTGGTTACGGGATACAAAGGTAGTTAGATAGGAGGAAAAACCTCGAGAGAACTGCTGTACAGCATGATGATTACAGCTGATAAAAATGCATCATATTCTTGAAAATTGCTAGGAGAGTAGGTTTTTAAATATTTTCATCATGAAAGTGATAACTCTGAAGTAATATACGTTAATCATTTGATTTAACCACTTCACAATGAATATTTGTATATTTCAAAACATTTTGTTGTGCATGATAAATACAACTTTATGTGTCAATTAATGAAACATGTTTTAAAAATTAAAAATAAATTATCGTTATGGTAAGCGTTTCTGATATATATAATCATTTCTGGAAAATTCTGGAATTACTCTCATTACATATACTTAAACATTCAAAACTACAGTGACATTTTATTTTCAGCTGTAGAATATGATGAAAGCTCAGATTGCTAAATAAAGGAAGCAACTGATAGTTATAATTGCTGATTTTGTGGGTCATCTGAAGTATAATGCAATTATTATGGTAGTACAGAAGTGTCTTTTTTTTCTTGTAAGGAAGCAAGATCTAGGTAATCCTGATAGTGCTTATATCAATACTGCAAGTTTAAGTAATGATCGAATATTCCATAAAATCCTGTAACACATCAAATGTGATCATTTTATAGAATCATACAGAGATTGATGACAGTATGACATTTTAACAGACTTCGATAAACACTTATGAAATAAATGTTAGGATCCTCCATAATGTTAGTGATTTAATAATCTTAAAGACGATACAGGGTTCAGATTTTCAATGCTAACAATCCATTTTTCTTTATGTGTTAATCAGGTTACCAGTACCATTATAGTTTTTGAAAAAGTTGAGAAAAAATACAAACTGTTAGATGAAGTAGGACTGAATAGATTGCCTTGCTGATGCCTTCCTGGAGCTTGTGATATGAGAATATAAATTCAAATATCTGAAAAGGGACATTATCCATGCATTCCAACCGTAATTTGAGAATACATTTTCGAACTGTATATTCACAGCTCTTGAGACAGGTTTCCATAGAACGCCAGTTGGGAAACTGATTGCAGTCAGTTAAACTGATTAAAATCAAAACAGGTTCTTACTTACATTTCACAAAACATAGGTTCTTACATTTTCCTGAAACAGTGCTATGACTAAGGTGAGTCCTTCCTTCAACTTCTGTGAAGGTATCCAACTGGTCTCAACTAGATGTGGCCTGACCCTGAATTTTGCCATTCTGTTGAAACTCAGTCTCTCATTTTAGTTTATAACCTCAGCCCCCAGAGATCCCCAGTCCAGTGTTTGCTTCCTTCCTCTGATCTAACACCCCACACATTCGAACTGAAGTTTCACAATTTTCAAAGCATTGTCACATACAAAAAATATTATTTAAAAAGTAATGAATCATACTGGTGCAACAGGGCACATCTAAAATTACAGCTATTGAGGATGCTGAGGCAGGAGGATTGCAAATTTGAGGGCAGTCTGGAACACTTAGTAAGCAGTTGTCTCAAAATAAATTAAATGAGAGATCTAGGAAAGTAGTTCGGTAGTAGAGCACATGCCTACCATGTATGAGGCTTTAGGTTGAATACCCAATAGTACAAGAAGAAAAAAACAACTAATGAATCTGATAAAGTATCTTTGTTTTGTAAATGAAGAAACTAAGACTTAGACCTTAAAAACTTGCACAAAAATCACCAGGTATAGCTCGCAGCGCAGGGCTGTCATACCTCATTCAAGGCCCTATCCTGAGTGTCCTTATCAGACCTTATCTGGCCTGAGACACACACCGCAGGTTTCTCCAGAAGTGAAAACAGGAATAGTCCAATTCTTGAAAGTATGAAATGGACAATTTCTTCATACAAGGCATACTTCTTCTGTGGTGGATATCTCTGACAAGGGCACTTCTCAAAGCAGCCTGCTACAGTATTGTGAATCCTTGAAACTTGTCCTGTTAAAAGGGGATTAAAAACTCCATACTTAACACTTTGTTCAGGTCTCTGAACTTCTACATATTCTAGAGCTGAAAATGTGATTGTAGAGTACTGAATGGAAAGCAGCTGAGAAAAAGGTTTAGTAAAAACCAACCTCTGTACAGAGATGCCCCTGGTGCTACCATCAAAAGACAATAAGGAGAAAGGAATGGCTTTTGATTAAAGCAAGAGTCTTGCTTAGTCATAAGGAATTGGCTTAAGCTTGGGGGAATATTTAAATTCCTAAGGAGGTTCCTAAGGGAAACCTATGACTCTCTGCTCCAGGAAAAATCTATAAGAAATAAATGGTTAAACTACACAGTAAAGGTCTGGGAGCAGGAGCTGAGAAAATGACCTCTTGAGGTGTTTTCTAGATCTCTGATCTGATGCTTAAATGTAATCAAAAGATAAAATGCAGATTGGTAGATGTTCTCACCCCTGGAATTTTAAAGCTAGCTGTCTTAAAAGGAAAATGAAAATGTTATGATTCAGAGGCATTTATCTTTAATTTGTGGAGTTTTACTGATCAGAATCCAGCTGGTCTCTTCAAGAATCTGTTAGTGGAAAGTGGCGGCACATCCACAGGAAACACTACAATAAAGCTTCCCAGCAAGTTATGAGTCATAGAAAAAGAAGAGCGACTAAGCTCAGCAAACATCATGCCCATCTTTGTGCTTTAACAATTGAAAGCAAATACTTAAATTTTGGAACGTAGGTTGATTAAACAGGAAGAACCCTTTATTCAAAGGAAAATAGCTACAGCTGCTGTGAAATCTTTTAAAAGAGACTTTTTACCATAAGGGTAATAGTCTAGGCCAATCAGCAATTCTACAAGGACACATTAAAGACTTTTACAAGACCGACTGTAGAAGGTTAATCTAGGTGGGAGGTTAACACACACTCAGATGTAAAATGCAGTGATGTTTAGGACTACTGTTTGGCAAAGTTAAGCCAAATTCTAACTGGATGGAGCTGATAAGATTGATAGGGAAAAATATCATTTTTTCCTTTTTCTAATCCAATGTTAACCCAGTCTTAATTTTCAAACTACATCAAATGAAAACATACATTACTATTCAGGAATTAATCTGAATTGAAAACCAGCTAATTCTCAAGTGTACATAGTAAGGCTGGGATGGACTCTAAGGATATTGTTAATGAACTTCAAAATATAATCTTGTCAGGGCCTCACTACATTCTTTGATTTATGCATGCTTAATTCTTTAAAATCCACACATGTACTATGTACAGCAAGGATATCTGCCTCTCTCCAAATGATTTAAAAAGCATATACGAGCAGACATCCTCCTAGTGCATTAAACCTCACATTATATCTGTTTGAAAAGAGCAAAGGAAATGAAAATATTGCTTACAAATGACCTTATTATATAATTTTGTCAGCTTACTGTATCATAAAAGAAACTAAAATAGCAGGGCACAGTAACATTAGCAAAATCATCAAGAATTTATTTAATGATGATTCATATTTCAGATCTGCAGTTACCATACAGGCTTTCATTTGTGGGTTTGCTTTTTTGCAAAATGAAAAGCTGTTCTTCCCGGAGGCCTTGTCTGAGCACAGCGTGGCTGTCCTGGCGGATGGAGGTTGTGAACACATCCTTAAATTTTGCAGGAACTTTCATGCCATGTGACAAAGCAGATTGCCCAGTCCCAGGCAGACACTGGAGTACTCACTCAAGAAGCTTGAATGATTTGAGAATTAGGACCCTGGGCAGCATGATATTATACAGGTAGTTAATAAAGACCTCCCTGAGGCCTTGGCACTTTAAAACATCAGAATTCAGACACAAAGAGCACAGCTGACACAAGGTTGGGAGGAGGATGCTAAGGCCTGACTCTGTCAGAATACCCTGCCAAGCCAGTAAGATAGAAGCTAAGGATAGAAGCTAATTTTGAGATAATAAAGAGATGTGATGTTTCTTGCCTGTCCATGTTGGTGGAATGAGCTTCAGCAGCACTGGAATTATTATTAGTTTCTCCTCCGCCGCCCTCCCTCTCCCTGCCCCCGGCTGTTAATTCCCTTACACTGTCTGTGTCTTCTCAGGCAGAGGATTAACACACATGTCTAGGAGGCAGCACAGATGTCATTTTCCCAGCAAATGTCAGGTAGCAGGTAGAAACAACAAATGTCCAACATTTAAAGAATTGTTCCTTGTGAGGCTGTGCTAAAGAAAGCTTCATACACTTTGTCACTTAAGAGAATGCACAAATGCCCCTGGGGACCTTGGGGGTAGCCTAAGGCATTCCTTTCAAGCAAGACATTTCTTTGTAGTCATCTGTTACATGTCAAACTTTATAAGAATCTCTCATTCTACTACACAAAGTATCAGCGCTTCCTCGGTACCTCCCACCCCAAGTGTTCAAGTAAAACAAACGTATCAGGAATTTGGGTTTATCCTGTGGGTTTCTGGACATGGCTGTGGGTTTTTCTTAAAGAGAATAAAAAAAAATAGCAAAATAACAGCAACACAGACTAAAACAAAACAACCCAAAACCAATAAAAATGATACAGAGTTACAAAGCAAAATGATAGGAATTAACAGTGGTTATTTTATTATATACTGCTATTTTCAACCAAGTTGCTCAGATTACCAGATGTAAGAATGCAAGATTGATTAAGGATTTTTAAAAGTTTTTTTTTTAGTAATACAATGTTTTAAGTTCTACAAAAATATACGCCATTATATGAAATATATGAAAATATAAAAAAGCAAAAACAAAAATCTTAGCTATGGCAAGAGAAATCACTGTTAATATTTTTACAATCACTCATTTTTTAAAAATGTCTTTGTGTATAATTTTATGAGACATTGCTTCACAGGCATAGAATCCTATACTCACCACGACAATGAAAATACAGTGGTGTCCCTTACCATAAAAGAACCTCTTCGCGCTACCTCTGTAGAGTAAATTCTTCTTCCATTTCTCCACAACTGAGTGACTACTTACCTGATCTTCAGCTTTACAACTGAATGGCATCAAGAACCCTGCATTATGCAACTGCGTAGTTAATCTCAATTGTCATCTTGAGTGGACTGAGCAACTCCTGGAGAGGCGCTTGGATTGTTGGGGCACTACACTCATCAGTAGGTTAATGAACTGATCTTCACCACTGAATGTGCTTCTAGGAGGTGAGGCTCAGCTGGAGACAGGGCTCTAGGGGTACCTTTGAAGGCTATCTGTATCATTGATATTATTCTCCTGTGCTCTGCTTCCTGGGTGCAGTAAATCAAGCAGGTTTGCTCCACTATGCCCTCTCAGCCATGCTTCTGCCTGCAGCCAGCTGACCATGGACTAAACCTCTGAAACTCTGCCCTACATGAACAATTTCCTTTTTGTGTACTTTAGACACTTTGACCTAGCAATGGGAAAGCAAACCCATATAGCATATTTTGAAATGGGCTTTTAATTTCACTCAGCCTAAGATCTTGACAACTCATCTTGGTTGAGTTTATCAATAGTGTATTCTTTTTTATTAGTGGAACAATGCTGGCATGGATGTACCATGTTGCTCTGATTTGAATGTTAAATGTCCCTGAAAGGACCATGGGCTAACGATATGGTTCCCAGGGTGATAGTATTAGGAGACGCTGCAAACCTTTTGAAATGGGGCCTTAGGGGAGGTGGCTGGATCATTAAAGATATGCCATAAGGAGGGTTGTGGGATCCTGGCTTTTGTTTTCTCTCTTGTTCTTGGCCACGGGTGAAGAGTGTGGCCCACCACATGCTTGTAGCATTCATCACAAACCACCTAATGCAAAAGGCTGGTCCAATCCTGGCTTCTAAAACCTTGAGCCAAAATAAACCTTCTGTCTTTGTGAGTTGATTATCTCAGGCATTCATTATAGTGACAGAAAATCTCAGGCATTCATTATAGTGACAGTTCTTGTGCTTCTGGTTTCAGAGGCGTGGCTGTGATATCATTACTAGTGCAAGTTATGTCTAGAAAATCTCATTTTGCATAGAAATGAGAAAATTTAAAATATAGAAAATTTAAAATATCTTTGTTAGTTACTAGAATACTTGTTTAAATAGACATTTGAATATTTTTCAAAAATCACTAAAATTTTCTGAGCTGACTGCACATATCACAGAATGATTTTTTTCTATCTCTAATTCTTTAGCCAACTGTTTTGATGTGCCATAATTTAATTATATTTGCTTAACATTTTGCACATTACTTTTAAATATTTAAATGCTGTAAGATATTACAAAATGAATAGAATTATATATTGTAATATTAAAATATAAAAGATAAACATACATAGAATTAATATGTAGAAAGAAGTTTCTGAAGGTAAGATGCCGTCATTTATAAAGTAATAGTAGAATTGTGAAAACAGAGTTAGTATAGCTGAGTAATACTCCATTATAATCTCGAGGCTTTTATAGGTAAATGGACACAACTAGAGACCATACTCATAAGTGAAATAAATCAGACCTGCATGTGTAAACACCACACTATCTCATTCATGTAAGAACCTGAAAGAGTGAATAAAATCTAGGAGGTACAATAGACATTGTGAAATGAAAGGAAACGGCTCAAAAGGAAGAAACAACTGGGATGAGGGAAAAGAGAAAAGAAAGAAGGGGAAAAATATGTATATATGTATTACAGGATAGCTAACATAGTTGTACTACTGACTTTTATTGCTCTATTGAAAGGAATACTTAATGTTTGAGTGTCTGATCTGTCTTGCATGTCTATATTTGTTTATCTGAGTATCAAATTTCAAGATATCACTATGTAATATAACAACCATTGTTAATTTCCTATCACCGTTTCTGAAATTCTGTATTACTTGCATTGTTTTAGTGTTATTTTGTAAATGTATATGTGTTTGTTACTGTTTTCATTCTTTTATCTTTAAAATAAAAAAAAACAGAACAACTCATTCTTTGTGCTTTTTTGCATTTTACAAATTTCTACAATGATCACATTACTTTGTAACTTTGTAAAATGGAAAGAAATCAATACTTAATGTATATTCTTGGTCTTAGTGAGGAAAATGTGCCTCCAAATTAAAATTTAAAAATTATTTTAATAACAAATATAATAAAACACATAACTTTGCAATTTTACTGAGTTAGTACAATGGGGCTTGATTCATCCTTCCTTAGTATCTCTCTCACCCTCTCTTTCTCAATGCTTTATTTCCTACCACCCACAACAAAAGAATTAGTGGCTTCTGTAGGATGAATAATAATAATTCTGAGAAGGTACAAATTGAAAATTTATTCACCTTAAATTTAGAATGATTTTTAAAGCTATTTTATGGGTGAAAGACAGTTATATAAACTATATTGGAAGGAAAGTAATCAAAGGACAACTTCAGTTTGGTATGTAGCCAAAGGTGGCTGAATGTGGTTATTAAAGAGTCATTTTTAAAGTAGTAAACTTGAACAACCATATTATTTTCTGTGACTCTACTCATGATAACTTTTAAATGTTTGAATGTGCTAGTAGCTAGTGACTATTATATCTACCTCCCATGAAAGAGTAACACTGATTCACTGGATTAACACTGATTCCTAGGGACCAAGGATATTGCTTGGCAACACAGTGCCTGCCTGGCAGGCATAGTCCTGAGTTTGATTCCCGGTACCAGCAAAGGAAAATACTGATTCATAGTAAGTTTGTTTGCTGATTAATGTAATAAACATCTTTCCATGTAGTACATTTCAACAAAATACCAGTAGTTCCCATGACTTTAATTCTGACACATCTTCTCCATTTCCCCAGCGCAATACTTCACACCAATAACAAACAAAACATAAAAATGATGCCAGGTGGAATAAACAAAAGAGTATCTCACAAGTCTTCGACAATGGCCTAAAGTATACTCTATAATCATAAAATTCCTTTGAAGTCTCTTGTTTTATCTTAAAATCAGAGATATTAGATGTATTATCTTTCACCTATCTTAAAATGAGATTCCGTTGGCATCTTACTTGTAAGAAGATGTTCTTAGATGACGTTTTTGCCAACTTTCTAAATCCCTTTCTGGAATAGGCGCATTATAAGTTACCAAAAATTTTACATATAAAATTAATGGAGTGTAACTTAAATAGAATGAATATTAATAATTACCACTACTAATGGTAAATATTCACTGGCTTAGAACTAGATTGTGCTCTTTTACATTTATCCACGTTAATCTCCACAAAACTATGGTAGGTATTTAGAAATGAAAAACTGAGGCTTAGTTTCCACATCTGAAACATAGACTAATGGTATAATTTATCATAAATGTTTTTGTGAGAGGAAACAGATTGTGAACTTGAAGTGCTTATTTGAATGACTGGCGATGCTTCCGTAGTTGCTTAAGGTTGCCTCAGTGCCATAATACTGTGGCTCAAAATATTTTTGACATGAGGACATTTAATACAGTCAACAACTTTCTGAAACCAGTTTCCGTTAGGTCCATTTAAATGGCAATGTTAGTGGCCATCAACTGATAACATTTGTATTTTTATTATTATGAACAATCCACATATACTTCAAAAATTGTGGTGAATATTACTTTTTGTTTCTACCCAATGGCTAGAACGAGGTGAGGATCTATTACAGAGACTTCACCTTCACAGGTGTAGGAGGTGGGATGCTTTCTTCATGTCAGTGAAAGGCACTTCATTGGCAACTCTATGGATTGGATCCACTGTACAAGTTCTCTCTTCCTGTCTGTAGCGAGCTGTCCTCCTGCTCCAATGGTCTTCTGAAACATGGCCTTTGCTCTTGGCCCTTCTTTCTTATTCTGTCTTAAGAAAGCCCTAGTATACTACCTGGTAGCTCAGTAGAACTGGAAAATACTATCGATACCCTTTTAATTCAAGCCAAATAGAATAGAAATAAAGAATAAAAATTCCATTATCAGGTAGACCTAAGGTGGAATTCTAACATGCATTTTGTGGTCACAGGGAAAGTAGGTAATTTATTTAGTTTTCAATTTCCTTGTAAATATAAGGTGACAAGTTCCTAACTCATAAAATGCTTTGAGAATTAAATGAGGTAAGATACATATGTCTCTTAAGCACAATGGTACAGAATAAGCCCTCAGTGACGGCAGCTCATTTTATACTCATTAAAATGAGGAGTAGCTTTGCGAGCCATATGCCTTATAAAATGTATAATAGTGAAGGATATATTATGTAGCCTTTGAATGGTGCATAAAATGTTTAGAAATACAGGACCTTTTATTTGAACTCAGAATAGTAATATTCTAACAAGCTTCACACTAAAGGAAACAAACAATAGTCACTTTTAAATTCTATTGAAAGAAAAATGGAACTTGTCAAGAGACATCTTTTTACTGTATTCTTTGCAAATTTCAAAACAAAAGTGACCTAGACAAAGTCCCCTTTTTGTTGGTTTATTCAAACTCTAATAGTGAAATGTATATGAGAAAAGTTTAGTTCATTGTTAGTAGTGTAAAACTCCAATAAAAAATACTCATGGAATAGCAATTTATCTTCAGAGTATGAAGTATCATGGATTTCTGATGCTCCTTACAGAAAATATGTAATTAGTGGGTATTTTAATACAAAAATTTGTTATAGGTCATGTCTTACAATAATAGATGAAGTAATCATGAGGATAGTTTAGTAGCAGAATCATTCCTTCATGCCTTTATTTTCTTAGAAAAGCTGGCAGTAAGTTCAAGAGCACAATGCAGCCTTTCCCCATTCTTTTTAAAGGGCAAATAAAATGCACAGCAATAAAACAACCTAATGAGTCTCTAGAGAAATGTAAGTCATGAAGCAAAAGACTAAGAAAAGGAAGAACTAATTCCACATTACATACTGTTATTTGCACTGTATAATGAACAAAGAAAGTTCACATCAACATAACAAAAAGTTTTCAGCTTTGATAAATCTTTAAAAACTAACAGATATGGCTGGGCCATTTAAAAATCACTTTTTATATACATACCAAGAAAAAAAAAAAGAAAATTTGTAACTGTATTTGTTTTGAAAACATATTGACAACGGAGAAACTAGGAAACGTGCTTTGGTAACATAATAAAAGGAAACACGCACAGATTTATTTCTATGTAATATGTTACCAATCACTTCAGTCACCTGTTACTGCTATATTTTACTATTTAGGCTCACTTTAATCAAGTCTTTATTGTTGCAGTAACGTGGTTCTATGAAATACAACTCTGTAGAGGTGAAAGACAGCACAGACATAACCTGAGTCAAGAAAAGACATGCTTCGCAGTGATAAAAACAATTCTGCACAGAAAGCAGCTCATAAAACAACTGGAGAAAAATAAAACAAAAATACGGTTTTAAATGTAGTCAGAAAAGACGTGACTTGTATAGCATTTACCACTTTTTCAAAAGAATATTCAACAATTGAACAGATAATAATTAGGAATCATAGAAAACCTTACACTTTATCAAATATTCTTCAAAACACAATCACTGTGAGAACCAGTTACTGCTGTTTACTGCCTCCCCTAAATTCCCACATGTTGGACAGATATCCCGGACAGGCTTCCCACTTTCAGATGCATAACTCCTTCCACTTTGTCATAACCTTCACAGAAACAAGTCAACTTTGGAAACTCTTACCGAAAATGGTAAAGGGCTATATACCCGCAGTGGAAGGTCTTTCACATGTCACACCCTCAGATGCTTGCTGTGACTAATCAGACTTTTACCAGCTGCCCTTCTCCCAGTAGGGCAGAGTGAGAACGAATACTGACTTCAGTTACCTACCAAAGGCTCAAGCCTTCTCCCTGACACAACGCCCAGTGCTCAAAAGGAAGGCTAGAGTTCCACCAGTGATTAGTGTTCCTGAAACTCCTGAAGTCTGAAACCTCCTCTGAGTCTCCACTTTTTGCTCATTAACTTAAGGCCTCTGCTGAAAATCTTCTCTTCCCTCTCTGTTCTCTTTCCCCTACCCACCTCTCTTCTCTTCTCCTCTCTTCTCCTCCTTCTCCTCTTCCTACACCTGTCCTCCATCTTCTTCCTCTCTCTTCCTCCCTCCCTCCCTCCTTCTTTCTGTCCTTGTCGTCCTTTCACATAAAATCTTTGGGTTTAGTTCTACAGTATGCAGAGCGTTTCCCATCAGAAAATAACCACAGATAAGCTCTATATATGGAACGGGTGGGATGAGGTGGGAGGGGCCACGACAGGGACAGCAAACCTTCTCCCTGACACAACGCCCGATGCTCAAAAGGAAGGGCAGAGTTTTCCCCCAAGAAGTAGCCAGGAAAAGCAATTTCCTCTGAAGAAATGAATGCTAAGGCCCTTTTAGAGTTTATATTTTCATTGTCATGTCTGTATTTTGATTATAGAAATGACTACTCATTTTCTCAAATACTGGGGGAGGCTCTGGGAATAGAGGACTGATCTAGTTTAAATACAATGCAGCACTGTTTGAAATCACTGCGCTCAGTTAAAGCACAGCTTTTGTTCTCCTTTAAAGAAAGAGACATCCGAGAAGAAGACCCTCTGTAAGAAAGCATATTTCTTGTTTAAACAACACAACAGTAACTACAAATAAAGCCAGAACTGTTCTTACTGCTCTTGATGGTCAAGTCCTTCCCTTCTTGCGGGTGAGTAGGGTTATCAGGAGACAGTGCTAACAAAAGCCTTCTGCTAGGGTTGTAGAAAGGGATTTAAATATCTCCATTAATCAGAACAAAGACTTCCCATAGGTCATTTTATAAACCATACTACAATCATGTTCCTTCAGTATTTTCCATGGATGGATTGAGGAAAGAAGAAGCACTGTCCATCTGGAAACCCAGGGTGCCACCCACCAAGTGTTCACGGTAGGTTTCAGTCTGTCACAGACAGGCACTCAGAAGGATGAGTTTCAAAAGGAGATAAAGCTGGAAGGAAAATTTTGGTTGCATCTCATCCAAATTTTCTCCAAAATTCTGACCAAAGCAAGGCCCTGTGGACTGTCATCATCACAGTAAAATGGCCAACATGGCCCCACACCAGGTTCTGAACATGTCCCTTGTGTTTAAAATTGTAAGGCGCCTGTGATGCTCGAGAGTTTGCCAACCACTCAACGGCAGCAGTGAGGAAAGACAGGTCAAAGTGAATGTTTGTAAAACAAAAGTAGCACAAGTCCTTCATACACAATGCCCCGTAAGGAAACACAACAGCCATTAAATATCATAATTTACTGATAAAGAAAAGGCTTATAGAAAATCATTTTAAGGTGAATAAAATTATTATTAAATAATCTTGATAACTATGCATCATCCATAGATTTCAAATTTATCAGCAAACAGAAGAGTCAGTTTTTATACATGTAACGCATGAGCTTTATATTTTCCCCAGGGAAAACAAAGCTTTCAGGGTACACCATGTGAATCAATAGTTACATTTGAAAGAATAAAAACTAAAATCCCTCAAAGACTTCAAAAATTATATAAATCCATGATTCTGCAAAAACTATTAAACCTCTTACAGTTTTTCTTGAGTATTTTAAAGATTCCTAGTTGCTACCACTGAGATCTTTTTAATTAAAGAAAAAATGACTCCATAGGCAAGCATAGGATCTAAGGAAAGTCATTATCAGAAAAGGAAGGTACATTTTGTTCTCCAGAATCTGGTGTAGAAATAGGGAATAAAAACCTTCTGGGCGCCACCCAAACGCCAGCATTGTTTCACTGAAAGGGTGGAGTAATTCCAACAGGCACCTAAGGTTGAAAGCCCCTCACATGGGAAGAGAAATGATGACCAAGTAATGACCCATGCCAGGGTACTCATGCTGCTGAGTGGAGTTCAGCCTCCTGTGCACCTCAGGGGTCTTTGCACTCTATGCTGTTGCTTCTCTGAGGTAAACATCATCATCCCTGGAAATGCACCATTCGAAAGATTGGATGTAAAGTATTGCGCTGATCCTCACATGATGCTGACCAGCTATTCCCCAAATTACAAGTATTGTTCAAGGCTTCTATGGAAACAGGTCAGAAAGCTGTAGGTATGGTAAATACACCTTTTCTCAAAAACTAATCTTCCATGAAAAACAAATGCTGTTCACCTCATGTGAGTTCCAATTGAAATCCTCAACGCATTTTCCCCCCAAAGTGTAGGCTTTTTTTTTCAGTGCTTGTATCAGTTTGAGAGATATAAACAAGGTGACCATGTTGACGTTCGTTATTAATTGTACTCTATTTTATGATGAGCATGCAAACAGTTTTCAATTATTGCTTGAGAAATAAAAAGTGCATATGACATAAGCCCATAAACAAGATGCTACCTATGGCTCTAAACTACCATCAGAGCGATTGTGTTTAATAGCCTCAGATGTTCCAAAACTTATGAAATGTAAATGAAATTTTGCCTCTCAATCCTTTAAACTCATACATGCAGAAATCACCAAATAGTAGTGTTTAAGGTGAAATTTCAAAATTCCTGCTAAAGACAAATGAGGTACTGTGAATTTTTTAAACATTATTTTGAAAGGTTTTTTGGATACTTTATCATTAAACCTCAAAGTATAATGTAAAAATCCAGAAATTTTAGTGTTTTGTTTGACCAAGTAGCAATGAAGTTATGCATTTCAAAGAATATTTTACAATTTAAAATTTGCTGTCCCACATATACATATTGACTACTCTTACATAATTTAATTATCATCTATTTTAAATCAAATTCAGTACAAGATATATTGTTAGCAGCTCCTACCATGCAGCCATGTAGAATCTAATGATATAATAAAGAAAAATACGGAGACTTGAGAAGTTTCCTAGTTTGCACTGCTGAATTTGTTCTGTACCTGAATGCATTTGAATGCAGCAGCTTCTATCATGACGTAACCCACATCCTAAAAGAAACTGCTCACTGAGTTCACTGCGGTGTAGTTTGGTGACAGAATGTGTGCTTAGTATGGGAGACATCCTGGATTCAGGCTCTAGGACTCAGGGAAAAAAATGTACACTCTAACAAATCGACCCAAGAATTCTGAGAAGGAAGTGAAATTCATTCTAATTTTAGTCCAGATATCTTTTAAACACAACATTCCAGTGGATAATTTATTTCTCATCTAATTCTTTCCTCATTGAGATTCATTATAAATCTTAGATCCAAATATATTCTTATGCCCCCCCAACATGTACGTGTGTGTGTGTTTTAGAGAAGATAAGTCTCCAAAATAACATGTTGAGATGGCTGCTACACTGCTGAACATTTTTATATTCTTTCCTTCAGTGTGTTAGACACATGCTGAAACACTTAGACATTTCCGCTTCTGAGGTAAAAACAAGAGGTTTCTTGAGAGCAAGTGAGGATAGCTCTGGAAATTACACATAGAGCCTTTCTTTCCACAGAGACACACAGGGATCTTTGGAGAGCTCTGTGTGTTTTTCTGGAACTTTGCTCTGCATGCTGATCAGCAGATATGAGGAAGCTTCATAGGGAAGGATTAAAACCTTCCACACAAAAAGATTGTGTGTGTGTGTGCGTATGTGTGTGTGTATGTAGTTTCTGCATGTAATCTCACACTGTACTCTTTAGGAAATGTGACTTGTATTTAGGCATTTGTATGTGTGCATGGAGAGGAAACGTCTCTCACCAGAGCTTTGATTTATTGTTGCAAGCATACGTACCACCGTGGTATCCAAATGTACCAGAAAAACCTTAAAATTGGTCAGGTGAAGTTGGCCTAGCTGAAAGTGATAAACATGAGCTGAGAAATTAAGTGGTTTTCAGATTCTCAGAGTATTATAATGATGTATATAGCATTTAGTTAGGTGTTTAATCACTTCTAGCTTCTGTGAAGAGCTATTGATCTAGGGATAGATTATGGAATCAGTCCAAAAGAAAGCAATAAATCACAAACCCTTCATCTAGGCAGATGCTGAACTGCCTTCATTGCTGTGGATTTGTCACAGAGGTATTTGTTTCTGGATATTACACATTAGGTATGCGTCAGAGTGGTCAAATGATACTGTAGATTTATAGGTGTGAAAATGTTTTTCACTAGTGTGCTATCTCCCTAATTCTAACTAGAGTACATTTGTCAGCGACTGCTTCCTGTGTCTTTTGAATGACATGACCAAACTCCTAGGCGTCCTCGGTAGCCCAATTCATATTATAGATGCCTCGATACTCTATCATGGGGATCCTCACTCCTCACTACTCAGTCAGTAGATAGTTTTCCTTTGCAGTTATTGAAACTGCTCCTGCTTCTGACCTGTGAAAGCTGGGTGCCATCTTCACTAGGCTGATCAGTGGCAGCAAAAGCCACACCCATACCCGTTGCTTCATACAGTCAGTGCCTTGAGTTATTATACTACGAAACTATTTTCTTACAAGAACCAATTTTAACCTCGACATGGATTTGAACAATTAAAAGAAAGATTCTAGGATTATGATGAAGGTTAGAAATCATGTAATCATATGTTCTGCTACATTCCTAAATAGTAATCACCCAGCCTCCACCTAAATAATCCTGATAACAAGTGGCCACTGCTCTGCCTTCATACAGCAGTGATTATTAGAAAGCCCAGGCTTTCGCTGAGTGCAAATCTTCCTCTCAGCAGCTCTAGTCATGGGATCCTATTTCTAATCTTTGGAGAAACACTAGTCAAGTTTTCCCTGCTCTTCCACTGAGTGATATATTATTGCTTGGGACAAAAATATGGGAGTAGAGGCAAAAAAGACTCTATGAATTTTTAAAGTGATAGCATAAGCTTCAAAATAATAGTATACATGCTCATTATTTAAATGTGCATGTCTACATTCCTATGCGAACAATTTCTCTATGTGATTATGCCACCGATACATTACAGGACAGAGTACATTCTTTGCTGTCCTCTATCCAAGGAGCAGAGATCTTGGTCAACAGTTGGGATGGCTGGTTTTTGAAGCAGATGAACTATATCAAACCTCGTAATTTCTCACTGTATCAAACTTACAAACTCAGTTAAACACACTTGTCCTACAGCTTTTGAATTAACCATGTATGAAATGGGGGCATTTGGAAAATAATAATATAATTGTAGTATTTTATTGGTTAAATATCTAGAAATCATTCAGATACAAAAGTTAAGCAAAAAAAAAAAAAAAAATCAACACTGTAGCATTCTACCTGAGGAACAGTTAGTTCTGTTTTTCTTCAGGGATATAATTTCATGGTCCCTTTTTCACAGTATAGCAAATTTCAGCTATACTTACTGTGTAGAGCACTCTTTACAGACATGCTGTTTTTCTATACAATAAATACTCCAAATCGGAACCCTTAATTTGTTGTGTTTTAAAACTGAGGCATCTCTTTGATCTTAACTGTGTAATACATGCCTGTATTCAGGTTCACATAATCATGTGGCACTATTTTCAATTGGACATGATATTTACCCTGAGCAAAGGAACTGCAGAAATGTAGGTATTTCAGTCAATTCAGATTCAGTGAAGTTATTTCAGTATCTTTTTTTCGCATACGATAGCACACACAGAGACTCACAATAATAATTATAATTTCATATTAATCTTTTAAAATACTACATAGAGTGGAAAACAATAGAGAATCTCTTATGGAGCATGGATTCTACAAGTGTTATACATGACTTTGTCTTTCACTGGTTCTCGGGAATGATTCCTGTAATAAGCCAATACATATTAGCTATGTCAACAAAATAAATAGTTAAATCAACTAAATAAATCAAGAAATTTATAATGGTATGCCTGCATTCCTTTGATAGAAAGCAAAATTTAATTAAAGCTCTAAAATTTATAAGTAGCCAGGTGTGGTGGCACAGGTCTGTAATCTCAGCACTGGGGAGGCTGAGGCAGAAGGATTGTTGCTAGTTCGAGACCAGACTGGGATACAAAGTGAGCTCAAGGCCAGCTCATACTGCATAGCAAGACACTGTCAAAAAAAAAAAAAAAAAAAAAAAAAGAAAAAAGAAAAGAAAATTTGCAAGTATTTTTAATGAATGTTTAAAATCTGAACTCACTTCATACAAAGGACAGATGGAGTATTTTATTTTCTTCTCCAACTAAACTGTTATATTGAAATGTTTAATATTTTTCAGCCTGAAAAACAAATTAGTAATAACTATAACAATAAAATTTATCAAGCTCTTACTCTGAACCAGACACTATTTTAATTGATTTGCATTAATGAGCACATTTAATATCCATAGCAACTCCATTATCTCCAATTTTAGTTGAGAAACTGAAGCACATGAAGTTATTTCTCCAGGGTCCCGTAGGTGGTAAGCAGATTCAAATGCAGGAAGCTGGCACGAGGCTTTAGTTTCAGCCATGAAGCGGGGTTTCCTTTCATACATGACAGTGCCTAATTCATAGAGGACACTAAGTCATTATTTTAAAATTGATCAGTCACAAATGGAAAGGAGAGTGCATGGTATATTGTGCTTAAAATGCAACGGACTGTAACCAAGCTCCTTCCATGACTCTCGGGATGAGAACACTTTAGCTACATGGTTCAGGATCCAGACACATATTGGGTAGTTCTTACTGACTGGGGAATCAGATAATTGGGCCTATGAGCCCCGGAACCAGACCTATGAGCCCTAGGTAGGAAATGCAAGCTTTCTGGGCCTTAGTTTAGTCATTTATAATATGGGGATAAAGATATTGGCATAAGTGGTACCCACAGCATAGGATTAATGTGAAAATTATGTGTGACATGTAGCAAACATTCTATAGCTTTTATTGTCATTATTACAGTTCAGCTTCTTTACCCGGCTCCCTTTTTAGCACACCACTGCTTACAGCTGGGAAATCTTTTTATTCATTCAAAAATAGGTTATTTGAGCTGATCTGCCTGTCTTGTAAAGTTTGAATCCAATTGCTGCTAAAGGGGAATTTGTGTGAGCCTGTTCATTCTCATTAGCCAATGTCAAGGCTTGCTAATTCCAGATTGTTTTGAGACACCAGGGGAAGTGAGGAGAATCACAGAATGCAAATTTTCATGTGCTGTTCGTGTGCTAGATGCCCTTGAAAATAAGCAGATCTTTTGCCTGTTTCCTCTACCTAAGTCAAAATTGCTTACCAAAGAATTCATTGTAAGGACAGCTTTTGGCACCTCTCAGAGTTTTGGTTAAGGGGCAAGAAACTGCTCTTTGTCATGCAAAGTGGGAGAGAACTGGGGGAAGCTTCCCCAGATTATTCTTATTTTGAGACCTACTCAAAGCTGCCCTATTCTTTTATCTGAACCCTCACAGGACGCACACAGCAATAGATTGTGGAAAAAGCTATCCAGAAGATTCTACATGCTGCACATGACGCTGCCTTCTAAAAAACAGAACTAATGGATCAAATTAATATCAGTCTTCTTAATTGTTAAACACACACACACACACTCACACTCACAAAAATCACCATTTTCAGAATAGCAACCCACCCACAGCAAACACACCTGTTGGACCCTTGACAAATACGTGAAACAATTCATTCTCTAACTATATTCCTATATAATCAGAAATATATTTTTCACAGAGCATTCTTTTCATCTCAGCTGCTATCATTTGGGTGAGAGAATGCAAATAAATTTATGGAGCATGCCACAAAATTAACATTTAAAAGTGAAGGAATTTCAAGCCACTTTGCCGGTAGTCTTATAGAATCCACAGAAAAATAAGCCACAGTGCATATACAATGTTGGGACACTCAGAATCTTCAACAGAGGCTGACTAGTTAATCGCAACACTGTTGTCTAACATTAACTGACTTTGCAAATTTACTTATTAGAATCTTCCAAAATTAATTCCCAACCATTGGATGACCCTAGGAGAACAGGCTGTGAAATACAGATACAAGTGGATGAGTATGGAGACCTGGATATGAATTCTGCTTCTGTCTCTTGCTTCTCAGATAGACTGAGGTTAATTAGTAAGATCATCTATAAAGAGTATATTTTTAAAAGCCTTTTTCCTTGGGATCCTAGCAGGCAAGAGATAGCTGTAAACGACTTGAGACAATGTTTAGTGCAGGACGTAAACTCACAAAATGGTGCCATTAACATAACCAATACATAGTAACAATGTATTTATTACTTTAACTATATTGATCTGCTGAGTAGGGCAATAAATTTGGCAAAATGGGAAAATGAATTTTAAAATTCTTTCTGAGATGTTAGAACTCTATTCCTTTACCTTGCCAATCAGAGAAAGATCTCCGTCTTTTATTCTAACTTCATGGCTTGGTAGAGGTAGTTGGGGAATAGAAGAATGGGCGATTAAAAAAGGAATGAATTAACTACTAACCTGTGCCTACAACGTGCACCTTTTCCAATGCACTTCATAGTTTATAAAGTTTTGGCATAAAAACTGACTGGATCGACTCCTTTAGCTTCCTAGGGTCATTGTTTCTACCGTCTCTCAGTCCGACCCCTCCAGAATCTTTTCTACAGGATCTGAGAAGTCTAGTGCCCTCCGAAAGACTTTGAGGCCACCGAAGTAGCACCTATTCTCCTGAGCTTCCCCAGTATGCTCCTGCTTCTCCTGTGCAACCCAGCTACAGATTCCGCCTGCTTTCCTGCCTGCCCCCCTTACTTCCTAGTAACATTCTTCTTTCATTCCAAAGTATGATCTCAAGCATAAGAATACCTAGGAATAAATTGGGGGCCTATACAAGATAGCACAACAAGCAACAAGGTTGATATATCGGTACCTTATTTCTAAGAACTTCCTATGGGCAATGTGGTATGATACTTTCTATCCTACTCTTATATCATTCCATTTCACTCTGCTTTTAAGTACTAGAGCTACCTGCAAACTGATTTCTAAAGTTCCTAGTGAGGAATGATGCAAGAGTTAATACACTTCTATCCAGAGCAGCCAAAACTCATTGTTCGGGCCTTGACTTTCAAGCCAAAATAACTCCATGCCTGTACAAACTCATGCTGTTGTTTTCCTAGATTAGGAAACTAGATGGCCAGTATCTAATATGACACTTTCCTTCTGTTACATATTACTTAGTTTTTACAGCAACCTTTATGTTTACTAGAATAGACATTTATTGATTTACCCATTTTTAAAGATGAATCTCAGTCAGGTTGAGGGGTTTGCTAAGGTCACCCAGATTGGTTCTGCTTCAGAAGCCAGATTCATTTCTGCCTTTTTCCTACTGCATCACACAGACCATTGGTTCTCCAAGGGTGATAGAGCAGTATCTGAACCTGAATTTCCTAGGCAAACAGTACTTGCTAAAAAAGACAAATTTCTGGTTCTACCTTGATTCACAAAATCAGAATCTCTAAGATTGCAGCACAAACTGGTTGTATCATTTTCCTATGTGCTTCAAATTAGATATGGACAGATATGTAGATAGATACATATATACATAGATATGAGAGAGACACAGATAGACATGCCAGGACTGCAGAGGCTTAAGTAAAGATTTCATTATTTTGCTTCAAAATGATTTGAAAGAATATAGAAGTCAAACACAAGACACAATTATATATTTTTAGATAAATCAAGAACAAGATCAAATAACAGGAGAACCAAAAGACAGAAGACAGCCTGTTAGAGAAGTCACTTGCCTTTGGGCCGAACTCTAACTATCCTAGCAGGTAAGATAAAAATAAAAGTCTTTGGAAAATATTGTATTCTGACAAGATTAATTTGGTTCTAGTTCTCCTGGTATCAAATAAAAGAAGAGACATTTATTAAATTTTCTGAGTGAGATCTAAAGGAAACTGCTTATGCATACAGTGAAAGTGAAAAGTTTAGAAACTACTTTCACATGTCTTGTTCTGTCTCAGCATAATAATATAGTCACAGTAATAACCTCAATTGTGAATCTGCTGCAAGTCAAGCATGATAAACAGATTATCCTATTTAATATTCATGAAACTCTTAGAATGCACCCCTCATTTTATGGATGAAGGAATTCAAGTTTAGTAATTTTAGCAAGTTGTACAAATAAATACACAATATGTGGAAAAGCTGGAATTCAAATCCAGTCAGTTCATTGCTAGCCCCTATGCTCTACTAGCAATCAGATCAAAAACATGTGAAACAGCCATAACATATAAGAAGCAGTCTTACTGGAAAAAAGAACTAAACCAGAGTAAGTAGAATAACAGAGGAGAATCATGTGAGACAATCAGAAATAAAGCTGAATCAGCAACCAGGAAAGAAGCCGTGGGTGATCACTACGGGTGTGTAATTCAGTTGGAGTGAATTCAATACATATCTCTAACTTATCTTCCACTACCAATAATAAGCCTTTAGGTAACTGCCACAGCAGGAGACACTTGGGATTCCTCGGATATATGAAGAGACTCACATAGTACCATGAATTATAAAGAGTAGAATAGAGGAAAGTCATGATTTGTCCTTTGACAAGCTCACAAATTAAACATCCACGATTCAGGAGCCTCTAGTATTAAAGCAAGACCATGTACTAAACATATTCACTTGAAAAAAATCCTGTGTTTCAGACAAATTGTACATTAAAAGTTCCTATGATTGTCATGATTATTTCCTGAAATTTCTGTTCTCTGTTCCTTAGAAATCTTTGAGGTTGACAATTACTTTTTTGTATAGTTAGGCCAATGAACACATTTAATTACGTGATAACCAACATGTGACTGAAATACTTGAGATGACATTTTAAACATTAATAACTAGGGAGTTTCTGTGAATTTTTATCTTCTAAGCTTCCTTGCCAAGAAAGAGCTTGGACTCATGGGTTTATCTCCTAAATCCTATAGTTTTTAAGTCTGGAGTTAAAGTCAACATTATATTACATGCATTTCAGTGTCTTTGCTATAAAGTAGTGAACTCCTCTACAGTCATTAATGCCTTAATCTGAGTTGGTTACCTATGAAATACTGATGTTTTAGATAAAATATCAAAGATATTTTAAAACTGATAAAATAATATTTTATACTATGCCCATTGATATTGTTGCTAATGTTGTATTGTTTACATCAGACAGATACATGTGCTAAAATAGTTTTAAAATCCACTCAGCACAATGCTCATCACATAGCAGGTGTTCAGAATATGTTTTTATCCTTTCCAAACTTAGACCATTCTCTGCTGTAAAGCCTCTTTGTTCTGTCTTGTAGTCAGTGTTATCCCTAAGTTCTTACCATTGCCTTGTCTCTAAATAGAAGACGGTTGTGAAGTTGTCCATCTGGTAAGAAAAGCTTTAAAAAGCACACATTTATTGTAATTATTTTATTAGGTACACATATTTTCTGTTTGCTCTTTTGTCAGGGTGGACTGGGCCCCTGGGACCATATGGTTTACCAAGAGAAATATCAACTTGATTTGCTTCTCTCATAATTTAAAACAATCATAATCCTAAACTCTCCTAGAGACTGCATGCAAAATGAATCACTGAATGCAGAGTCCTTCCGTGGATAGATAAGTATCGGAGGTGTTCATAGAAGTGGACATAACAGTCAATTCTGTAGGTACAAAGAATATGTTGCAAGTGATTGCCTAGAAATAATTCTATGTTCTTTGTATGTGGTTTTGTTTCAGATGGTATCGCTGTTCTGATTACCACCTTGTGCTGTTTGCTTTATTTTTTTCTGTGTTGTTTTCTAACTGGAACACAAGGTAAGATGAAATGCCCTCGTCAAAATTGCCCCATGCTGCTGAAACTGACGCCGAGCACTTCTGGCGATCTTCAGGAAACAACATCACTTTCTTCTGTGTTTAATGTCTGAGATATGGAATCTGCCGAGGCACCTGCCATTTCACCCAGCTCTCTAATCTTTCTCTTTATTAGCTGTCTGGAAACATCATCACGCTGACGACTCAGTTTAAATCTTGTTCCCTCTCTTAATATAAAAAGACAAGAGAATGTCCCTGACGATACAAACTTAGTTTCCTCCACTGTAGACAGTTATTTTTTCCCAATGTAATTTTCCTTGAAACAAAAACTCTTTTATATTTCAACAAGAAGAAAAAACTCTCTGTTTGTCTCCTCAGTAAATAGTTTGCATTACAATCGTGCAGATGTGCAAGATGCCTACTGAAGCTTTCTTTGTTTAATGACTAATCCGTTAGAAGAGCTGTTTAAAAAGGCAAACACTATAGTGCATATTTCCATTCATTTGCTTATTTATTTTATTCACTGAAATAACATTTTCTGGGTCCCTGCTGTAAACCACACACTGCGGGAGGAGCCGTGCACACCAAAGAGAACAGGATGGTTGGACGCAGGCAGAGAAGACAAACTCCCAAAGGCATAAATTATAACTCAACACGTGACGTGCTTTGACGGAAGCGAGTGTGAGCGACGTCTTAACACACGAGTCATCCCTAAGTGTGAGTGCAAGAGAGTAAGAAAGCATCACAGAGGAGAAGGAAATACCTGAGTGGGCAGGCAAGGGAGTGTGAATCAGAGAAGAGGGCAGAAAGAAAGGACATTCTCAGGAGAGGGTCTGTGGAGCTCAGTGGGGTTGGAAGCAAAGGGGCTGGGCAGGGCAGGAGTGGGAAAGGAAGCTGCAAACTCCACGTGGATCAGATTGTGAACAACTTGTGCTTCACGCTAAAACCTCTACAATCGGTTTCCTAAATACTGAGTGTGCGGTGAACATACGGACCAATGCTAACACCTCGCTCTGGGTTGCAGCGGCAGTCCTTGTCTCCAGATAAGCTGCATAGTGAGAGAAACACCTGACAACAAAGCTGCGGTGTCTCACGGGTGAAGATCTCGGAGCCACACTCCTGTCCTGGAAGGGGCTCTAAGAGACCTGGGGGAAGGAGGCTCACAGAGCTCATGTGGGAGAGGGTGGGTGGGGGAAGGGAGTTAGAAGAAAGCAACACAGGAAACAGGTAGTAGAAGACCACGGGGCCACCGGAAGTGAAGGGTGGTTTGTGTGCAATTTCTTTACATACTTAGATGTTTACTCCTCTTTTCCCTACTAAAAATAAGGACAAGAGCTAGGAGGTAAAAAGCACATTTCTACTTTGGGATCCTTCCTTCTTTACTCCCTTCTCTTCTTATGTAAAATGGGCCCAGTTTGAGAGTGTTTGGAGGAGTTAGAGGCAGAGGAGAGAAAGAAGAGTGTTGCCAGCAGGGGCTGTGCAGTAGGTAAGTCAGGGTCTGCCCTGTGTGTGCCAGGCAAGTCTCGTGAGCATAGGAAGAATGAGCCCGTCAACCCTTCTCCAGGAGCTGTTAGAACTTCACTCTTACTCCCTATAGGGTTTTGTTTTGTTTTTAATCTGGGAGGATGAGGCAGGAGGATTGCAAATTCAAGCCCAGCCTGCGGCAATTTACCAACTTAGTATGATCTTGTCTTAAAGTAGAAAATAGAAAAGACTGGTGATGCAAGTCAATGCAAAAGCCCTTAGTCCCCTAAAGAGAGGGAGAGAGAGAGAGAGACAGAGAGAGAGAGAGAGAGAGAGGAGAGAGGAGAGATGGGGGTCCTTTTCTCTTTATAAAGTAAGGTATTGTGTTATAATGATCAAAAGTTAATACACAGAGGGGCTGGGGATTTAGCTCAGCGGCAAAAGCGCCTGCCTGGCAAGCGCAAGGTCGTGAGTTCGGTTCCCGGTACCGGAGAAAAAAACCAAAAAAAAAAAAAAAAAAAAAAAAAAAGTTAATACACATCTCATGGGACGTACACTCACCTCTTCCAGTTATTTTGATAATAACCTATCCTTAAAAGTCAGAGATGAAGTGCTATCAATAAATTTCTCGGGCTGGGGATTTAGCTCAGCGGTAAAAGCGCCTGCCTGGCAAGCGCAAGGTCGTGAGTTCGGTTCCCGGTACCGGAGAAAAACAAACAAAAAAAACAAAAACAAAAACAAAAATTTCTCATATGAAATATGAAGATTTAGCTTTTTAAAGTTATTTCTCTAACACCTTTCCATTCTCTATGTAGTTTTATTCGATTTTGGTTAAATCTAGTGTTTACAACACTATGAAGCTGTTAATATTCACAGCTGAATGACAGAATATTCTAGACATTTATTTCCATTTTTATCTTTCCTTCAAGTTAACGAACTATTTCACGGCTTGCATGATTTCTATGAATCTATCACTACTCATTTCCAAAGTTTCCTGAAGAATTGAAAATCTTCTCTTGATATGTGTAGATGTATTGCTCATACTGCCAGGCCTTCTTCTGGCAGCATGTGTAGTTTTAAACACCCCTCCTGGACCCCTGTGTAATATTTTTACTGCAGCTGGTCTGTTGCCCTGTTCCCTAGAGGGCACTGTATAAGGTGATGTGCTGGAAAACCTTTCCCTGGCAACTGGGGAGTTTTTTCTCTCTCTTATGCTGGTGACCCATCGTCTGAGTGCCATTTCCTCTTCTTCTTCTTTTTTTGGAACCAGAAATCAAACTCAGGACCTTGCACTTGCCAGGCAGGCACTGTGCCACTCAGCTGTTTCCCTGGCCTGTCTTCTTTCTTGGTGGAGCATGCTGAATTTCGAGAGCATTGTTCCACTGAACCGTACTTTGTAGAGCTGACACTGAGGACATAGACCCTACCCTACTTCTTAGTCCTTTGTAAGAGACCTTTCTTCTCTTTCTGTAAGCTTCTATGTTACTTCCATTCTCTCTTCTATCCTGAAATCTTCCGATGACTTCCCCCACCTCATTTAATGTTGGGAGTACAGCTAGGGCCATTACACCTGAACATTCACATCTCAGTTCTAGAAATTAGTTTGCAATTATTATTTAATAATCATCTGCTCCCAGCTCATTTTCTATTTCACAAACTGTTACAAGTGAAGTGTTACGTTAATGAGTTATCCTAAGTAAATTCTGGTTTGTTGAATTCAATTTTAAATTATTTTTTCTAATTTCTTGATACTCTCCTTAAGTATAACTTGAAATTTAAAGATATTCTTTTTTAGTTTTTATTTTATTTCCAACTGCTTCTTTATTTGCTTTAGCTTTTTTCAATAGCATTCCATTCTAAGGTGGGGGTATAATGCCTCCTCATTTGACAGTATAACGACCTTTCTAAAGTTTGATTCTATTCCCTGCACGCTTTGCTCTTTCCTGGTTTTACTGATGGTTTAGAGTTCCTGCCTGCTTCTTAAGGGCAGGACCTAAAAGGCCTCCTGGCATTTCTGGGTATATCAGGGGGCCTATAAGTTGGTTACCCCAAGCATAGCCCTCAATAAGTCACTGACTGTCTTTTTATTGAGAGAAACTAAAATGTCCTTGTCTGTAGTTATTTCTTTTGGGGAAGGGATGTTAAGAATCTCTAGAGAACGATCCTTTGTTCTCCTGCCTTGAATAGACAAGGTTGCCTTTCACAGTTCAGGCACCCAAGTTCAGATATGTCGAGGGTCTCATTTTCAATAAGAACACTTGTATTTAATAATTTTGGTAGAGTTAAGAAGTCCCCTTTCCTGTGGAATGTCTGGATCCTAATTTCAGCTATGCGTGGTATTTCCAATGTCGGTGTTTCTCCAGCCGAATTAAATCTCAGACATTAAATCTCAAGTGGATAAGATAAGACGAATAAGACAGCACATGGCACAGTAACCCCGTGTCTATCCACTCTCATCTCCTAAATTACGCACGCCATTTTCAGGCTGGTTTGCTTCCCTCTCCTGACTACCTGGTGGGTGTTAGGGTCAAGTGAATATTGGAATTGTCTTTAATTGATTATTTCATAATCTGTGCTTCCTCAAATGACATTTCTGTATACTTTACAGAACAAAATAGGTTACTTATAGCATTCTAAATTTGTGGTGCTCAAATATAAATACAATGCTGCCTGTGTGACAATATTAAATAGCTCTGAAATGGAAATAAGAATCACATCCTTTTTTCAAAATACACAGGAAGGACAAAAGGAAATTAGATCTGGAGTCTATAAAAACAAGGAAGTTAGTTCTGTTATTTCTACCTTTTCTTCAGTACTTTAAAAATTGAGTCCACCCAGTCATCCAGTGCTTAGCCCTGGGACCTTCCCCGCTGTCTTCCCGAGTTCCCACTCCCACTTTCAGTAGGTATTCTCTACTCCTCTCACTTCCTACCAGTGGTTTAGTTGGAAAGCCAGCATGAAACTAAAGTAATTCCAGCCTTTTTTGTTTCAGTACTGGGGATGGAACTCATGTCGTGGTCCTGCACAGACAAGGCAACGGCTCTAGCACTGAGCTACATCGCCATCCCCAATACAGCTATTTGAATGATTCTTTTGATATTTTTTCTCGATCTTCTACCGAAGATAGACAGAAACTGAATGTTCTGGATAATACTGAGAATCAAAACAAGCTCCCCAACATTTACCCCGAACCTTATAAGTATGGAAAAAGTATAGAGAAATGGCAACCATGAGTTCTACCTTCAAGAACCTCATAATGAAGTCAGGTAAGTAAGAGGATATGAGAAATACTTAAAAATGACAGAACATCTGGACATCTTGATGAATGTCTGTAATTCCAGAACTCTGGGAGGCTGAGGCAGGAGGATTACAAGTTTGAAACCAGTCTAGACAAGTTAGCAATTTAGTGATACTCACTCTCAAAATATAAAAATAAAAACAGAGCCAAGGATAAATCTCAGCATGAAGGTGCTGGGTTCAATTCTCAATTAAATAAATAACAATTTCAGGTGACAGGATGATATAGAATACTGTGTTTTAGGAACAGTTTCTATTCCTGAGTTCCCTATCACCGAGACGGGGATGCCTCACGGTAAGGAGTGGGTTATGCGATGTTACCACGGCCCCTCCCTGGCATTTGTCTACTCCGTCATTTAGGACTGCTATCTCTATGATTCTGCATTTCATTATTTGAAGAAAACAGAAAAGATTAGCATAAACAATAACTGAAGAATTTTTATATCTAAATATCTGTGATCCCTGTGGGAAAGGTATGAATACACCTGTAGTAGCTAATGTAAGTTACCATAAACATTTACATAGAGATTGCATAAATGGTTGAGTGATGAGAAGATATTATAGGAATGGACTGGGTGTCACAGGCAATTTCAAAATTGGGCCTCTTCATATATTCAGTGTCTCCTGAGGGGGGAGGTCTGGAACTATTAAAGTTATTTTCCGTTTTAATTTCTCTATAGTAGCACTGAACTTTCAAGGATGGAGGTAAGTATTACCATCCAACTATGGAGCTCAATGTACTAATCATAGTTCCATTTCAACCCAATGATATTTTAGAACTTTGTAGGTAAGAAGTCTGGTACCAGTCCATTTGGACTGCAAGAATAAAATACCATCAGCTTGGTAGTTCATGAAATGCAGATATTTATTTCTCGGTGTGAGAGAGACTGGGAAGTTTCTGATCAAGGTTCAGGTAGATGTGATGTATGTGGGGGGAGGACTGCTTCCTCATAAACAATGTTTTTGGGGACCTCATATGGTGGGAAGTACACAGCAGTTGTGTTGAGCCACATTCCTTGGGGGTGCTGCCCTTGTGACTTAATCTCTTGGAAAAAGGCCGTACCTCCCAATACTGTTCCCTTGGAGAACCATACTTCAGCATATGAATTTTGGACACAAATATCCAACTGTAGCACTTTGTCATTAGAGAATTGCACAATATCTTCACCTAGGTGTACTTATATATAAAGTTAGTACTGAATTTGCTGTCTCAGAGGCCAGATTATGAATTATAGTGCTACTTTGCTTTCCTTGAATTGTAATAAATGTGGCAATTTGTTTCGTTGTTGATTCATATTTTTACCCCTTTTCTTTTTTTTAAAAGTTCTGATGACAGTCTACTACATTGACCTTACAATGTAAGCTTTGAAAAATACTGATCTATCATGGTGCGTGAACAAACTAGACTGCAAATTATTTTTATTTTTAAAAAAATTTAACCTTTTGATTTTTTTGAGATAGGGTGTTGCTAATGTAGTTCAGGCTGGCCTTAAGCTCACTCCATAGCCCAGACTTGCCTCCAATTTAGGGTGATCCTCCTACCTCAGCCTCCTGAGTGCTGGGATTGTACCTGCCATAAAGTGGAAGTTTCTATCGTAGCAAAGTACAGATGTCATTTTCTCTGTTATCAGAGAGATGTCTTTCTCCACAGAAACTCTAAGCAAACATATTTACACAGTCCCCACCATGAGTGTTGTAAATAGTCTAGCAGCCTGTAAACTTGGCCAATTTCCCTTTCCCATACCATCAAACAAATGGATTTTGCCTCGCTGAAGTTGGCTGAACAAAACAGGATTTCCTTGCTCTGGGCTCACCATAAGCTACAGAAAAAAGGCTGCTGCTGTTGCTCTATGTGTCCGTGCACTACTTTGAGGTCATTTGCTAGCTTCAACCAAGAGATCCGTGCTGTCCTCACCTCAGTGGTACAGGAGTACAATACATACACGTAAAGGGCAACAGACTGCGCCAAGAGGAGCAGATCTCCAACCATACCCCTTAAATTGCTTTTCCACTCTGTCCCTCAGATTTCTCTTCCTACTACTTTTGTTGGCAAGGAAGAATAGCTTCCAAGCTCTCCTGAAAGTCAGCTATCACCTACCAATCTGCAGCTTCCTCTCCACTTACCGAGCCTCACATTACCGTGACGTATGGATGTTCTACCCACACGTCACAGGCACTGCTGGACTCCATCTACTCAAGATTTGGAAGGTGGCATTAACTTTCCTTCTATTTCCTCAGCAATCACGCAAATTGCTTATTTACCTCATCTTTGTTAATAATGTTAAAAATCTTAGATTAGACAAAATAAAGCACATGCAATTTTTGGCAGCAGGAGATTTCAGTTTGATGGATATTCTCATGTGATTTGTGTTTGCACGTGGAACAAACTCTTCTTGTACAGTGAATGTGTCTTGTTGGTGGGATGTTAGAAACTAGTCCATCAAGGAAGTTCATTTCAGAGATGGGAAGATGCTGCTAGCCCTGGTAATGCTGCAAGCAGTAATTGTACATAGCACCATAATAAAGGTGGCAACGATAATTCACTGCATTCTTATAATATGATAAAGTAGCCCATAAATATATCATCTTTTTATGTACTAGGAATTTTATAGGGTATATACTATTAATTCTTTCTTTTTCCAGTGGGAAAATTAAGGATTACAGCTGTTAATAAACTGGCCCAAGACTCACAGATAATACATGGGCAAATTGGGTTAAATCCCAGGGAATCTGATTCTAGAGACCAACTTCTCAACCACTACAAACTCTCTCTCAATATTTCAATTAAATATATTGATAGCTGGAGTGATTTAGACTATTTTAGATTAAATTAAATTAGGAAGGCAGACAGCTGTGGGAGTCCCTTCCCAATTATGACAGTTATGTTTCTGAAAACTCCTCTGGTAGTATAATCTTCTTTTGAGGACCACAAGACTTTATTTAAAAAAAAAAAAGACTGGGGAAATAAAACATAGTAATGAAATTTAGAAAGCTTTTATAAGTATATTAATGTTTATTAAAATAAAGCAATAAAACAACCACCTAAATTAAAATGATACAGTATTTATCCATTTCAAAGTAGTTTAATAAATACTGTATTAATCTTGATTTACTAATTCTTGCTCCGTAGAAAAACTTCAGTCTCTGCCTCCCATAAAGTTCGTTTTAATCCATGACTGCCACTCTTACAGTCATTCTATATATGTCCTGTCTGCTATCTGTTTAATTAATGCCATTTTGTTTTAAAATGTATAGTAGCAACACACCTGTATGTTTCTTGATCAGGAAGTCCTAAAAGACTTAAAAGGTAAAGGAAAACAAGACATGCCTACTAGAATTTTCAGGAAGTATAACTGACATTGGAGATTACTAAACTACTCCCACACAGATACATCATACAGTCCATTATTTGAGACATAGTCACTTCTTTTTATTACACTGACCATTTCCAGCTATTTGAGAGTAGACATGTTTAAGCACGTGTCAGCTGGGCATTGCTGGGGAAACCCTGCTCAGTTATCAGACATTGCACATTCAACTGAAGACCTCTGAAAACAGGTGAATGTTTGTTGGATGTGATACCAGAAAATGCTTGAAAAAGGGGTCAAATGGGAAATCTGATGAATATCAGTGTAATAAAACATGAATAGGGTGACATCAGATTACAAGACCTTCCACACAATATGTATGATAAACATTCACTAAAAAAAAATATACATGGTAGATGGATGGAATGATGAATGGATGAAGTGAAAAGATATTTAATAGCTCCAAGCTATTTTACCAAAGATTGAATCAGCAATTATATTTGGTTGTTATAATGTCTCCTGTTAAAGATCTGCATTGCATGTTTCCATCCATAAGAGAACAAAAACATAATGTCACTTAAAGCTCTGCTGCTTTTGTCCTAGTTCATATTAGCATACATGCTTTAAGACATCACGAAAAGTACCAACCTTGAAGCTGCATTCTGTCTTTTCTCACTTTACCTAAAAAATAAAAAGAAAGGAAAGAACGAAATTTAAGATAAAGCTAATTAAACTAATATAACCGGTGGAAAAAGGCATTTTCTTTTCTTTTTAAAAAAAGTTTACCTATTTTCTGTTTGACAAAAGAGAAGCACTTAACTGTGGAGAAATACATGATGAAACTTTTCCCTCTAAACTGTGTTTAAATACTTTGTGTTTCTCATATTTTGTGATAATTTGCTTTTAAAAATTTCTTGGTGGTATAGTAATTACAAATGACAATGAATAGAGAGATACAGAGGGCTTGTTTAGTAAAAATGATAAAACTAAATTATGTAAAAGAAAAAATTACATGGACAGTGCTTAATCAACCTAAGAAAGTTTACCATCATTACAAGATTTTCCCATGAATTCAGGTAAGCATATTTCAAGAAGGTAGTACAATTTGTTCTGTGGTTCTGGGTTTCCACTCCTGAATACTAATTAGGATACAGACTTCTGAAACTTCCCTTCCCTCATTCTCCTAATAATCTATTCTCCCTTATGGACCAAGAGATTATTGTGTTGTTTATAATAACTGTTCTACAATCCTTATGGAAATTGTAATTAAGATGCTGAATATTCACACTGCAAGCCACTTTTCTCAGGAAAATTGTAATTATGATAATACAGTATTTACCCAACCGATGTTTGCAAGTCATTGTTCTCTTTGAGTAATGAGGAGGTGAGAAAAAAATACTGAAACAAAACACCCTTTTGGGACCTCAGGCAAAGAATACTGATAATGCCTATCACTTGCGATATGGCAGGCATGACACAACGAGACTAATGCATAAAATATGCATAAATACTTCATAGAAGGTATATGTGTGTCATGAAGTTTTCTAATTTAATTCAAGTAAGTTCATGAGGTAAATAATATTTTTCTCCCAACTTTATGAATAAAGACATGAGACTTACACGCAGCACTATAATTAAAAGATCTTCAATGCATGACACTACATAACATTATCTTACTATCCATAAAAATATGTTTATGTATGCATATGTAATATGTTTATGAAAAATATGTATATGTGTTTGTATACATATCTATAACATAAAATATATAAAAAGACTTTATGTAATCTTTTAGTAACAGAGTAAGGAATGTATGAATATTAGTGATTGAAATGTTTATAGTAAGCATACGTTTGAAAGCCAGAAAACATATATTTAAAGTATAAAATGATAGAATAATTGGCATCTCAAACTCAATGAAAAAATTATACTATTTCAAAATGAAAATACAAAACACAAAGCCTGAGGCCAATTAATAAAGAACCTTATTAAGCAAGCTGTACGTAGGACAGGAAATACTACTCACATCTGCCCACTTAACTTCTGTTTTGCCAGATTTCTACAATCAGTGCCCCAAATTGATGGAAGAAGCCATGTTCTTTCTTGGTTAGCTGTACAGTGATATTTTCCAGAATTTTGAAGTATTTAGTAAATACTTTTTAAAATATTTATCAAAAATTGACTATCAACTATGCACCTAAAAACCATATTTTTAGGTCACATGATAAGTCTTACCTCAGGTACTTTAATTTTGTAAGTGAAGAAAATGAGAAGCACCCAACTTATTTGCTCTCATATTCCCAGTTGGTCTGTGATATTTTCAACTGGAAAATTGACTAATCTTGAACAAAATGAAATTAAGTTTAAAGGGGAACATAGGAACTGACTATGAATAATCCAAATAAAAGGCAATGAAATTAAGGGAGTAATAAAAAGAAAATTCTAGCTAAGAAAAGACCAGCACTCAATGGATTCACCACTGAATTCCATAAGAACTAAGGGAAGATCTAATGCCAATACTCCTCAAATGTTTTCGTGATATTGAAAAGAAATACTGTCCAGCTCATTCACTGTCAACTAGAACTTAGCATTACCTTATTCCAAAAATAGGTAAGGACTCAACTTAAAAAAAAAATCTATAGGCCAATCTCATTAATGAAGACACTGCAATGATTCTCAACAAAATACTGAGAAACAGAATGCAACAAAATCACTGAAAGATCATAAATCACGACTAGTAGATTTCATCTGAGGACTGCAAGGATGGTTCAACATACACAAATTAAGAGACATTATACATAAATACAAGCAAGGACAAAAATCACATGATCATCTCAATAGATGCAGAGAATGTCTTTGGCAAATTTCAATATCTGTTCATGATAAAAAAATAAACCCTGAAGAAAAATAGATATAGAATGACCTTATCTCAATCTGACAAAAGCCATTTATGAAAAACCTACTACCGATTTCATATTAAATGGTGAAAAAACTGAAAACTTTACTGCTAAAATCAGGAACAAGAAATGGATGTCAATTATCTCCATTCATAGTCAATATAATACTCAAAATATTATCCAGAACAGGTAAGTAAGACAAGATATGAGGAAACATGTATAGAAAAGGAAGAAGTTAAACTAGCCTTATGCAAAGACAACCTGATCTTCTATGTAGAAGATTCAAAATAATTTCACAAGACTCCTAGAACAAAGAAACAAAGTAGCAGAATACAAAATCAACACACAAAAATCAGTAGGATCCCTATACACCAATAATGAACCCATTGAGAAAGAAATTAGGAAAACAACACCACTCACAATAGTTTCCAGAAAAATTAAATACTTAGGAATTAACTTCACAAAAGAAGTGAAAGATCTCTGTAATGAAAACTATTATACTCTAAAAAGGAGATCAAAGATGAAAGATATTTTCTGTTCCAGAATAAGAAGAACTAATATTTTTAAAATGGCCATACTCTGAGAACTGTTATATTAGTGATGGTAAACATTTTAGAGACGACTGCTCCAACTGCAACCCAAAACCCACATATTTACCACAAGTGCAAAGGTTGCAATTAAATTTGAATACTAACATTAGTTTAGAAAGCACAGCTCATACATTAATATCTTTTGTTAAAAAAAAAAAAAACTTACAAACTATAGGTTTGCCACCACTCGGACATGTACTTTAATGCATTCCCAATCATTATTTTTCTGATAATCTGCTCAAGAATTTCCATCTTCCTACTATACACATTCATTTTTAAAGCCTTAGAACATCCTCCTGTCAATCCCTGCATTAGCACCTGTCTGTTTCGTGTGACCCACTTAATCCCATCCTGATTTCCCATATGTGGCCACACTGATGAGGAACACAGACCAAAGCTGAGCTTCGGGGCCAGTACTACTCCTCACCGAGCCCAAGCAGCTCCTTGGCCAGGGATGGTCCTGGACTTCTTCCACCTGAGAAGGGGCAGTAATTCATTTGACTAGCACCAAACCAAATTCCAAAGAAGAGAGTTTGACCTCCATGCCTATGAGTCCTTGTTCAACCCCATGATCTGAAAGCTGACAGAGCACTTGGTACATCCACACACAGTATTGCATAATACCATCCCAAGCCCATGGAACTTCTTTGGACTGAGTCCAGCAGTGGATATCTAGTCCTGAAATCCAGTTGTCCTGGTATGTGTTTCCTACTCTTGTATATTTGCTGACCTGATAGTGATGGAACAGCCTTTTAAGTTGCCCGCTAAGGTTTTGTTGCTCAGTAGTAAAGCATTTGCCTAGCGTGTATAAGGCCCTGGATTCGATCCCCAGCAGGGGGAGGGGGGAATAAGTGTAACTGACATGTGTATCAAAGACGATGTCCTTTAACAGTGTGGTGTCATTCTGAAGGATGTAGTACACACTAAATCAACGACTATTTGGGGGACTGATTCCCGAGTAGATAGAATACATGGTCCTAGAAACCAAGGGAAAAAGGAGTGTTTGAACTTAGCATTACTCCCATTGGCTGACTGATGAAATTTTACTTTTGAGCCCCACCCATATAGACTCTGTGGGCCTGTGATTCCAGCTTTTAAAGGCGGGAATGCTTCTTTGAGGGGATATAGTAGAAACCACATTAAATTGTAAGATGTGCCCTGTACAATCATTTTGGATTTCTCTAGCAAGTGATTGGTAATAAACAGAGTATTCCGTACACTGACAAGTGTAACAGACTCATCATCAGGAATAAGTACAGCTGTCATATTTAACAGTGGACAGGGAAGAATATCTGGCATCTGTGTAGTTCATGCGACATTTCTTCCTATGTCCCTAACTGTTTTTAATAGCAAATAGGAAAGTACCACAGCCTCACTAGCGAATGGTGAGGAGGGTGTTCAGCTTCCTTCGTAATGATCTATATCACTGTGTGCTATGGGCTGTGTCTGGATGTCCCCCCAAAGCCATATGCAGCCATGGGTGTGCTCTTTAGAGGCAACTGAATCTAGAATTTGTGGTTGATTCATTGTCTAGTGCTACAATTATGGGTGTGAGTATTGCACCCACCCTAGGGTGCGTAGCCTACATACAATACAAGGGAAGGAAAGAGTCTTCTTTCTGCTCTTTCATTATTTGCTCTTGTTGTTTTTACTTGGAATCAGTATGTGTTGTTTTTACTATTTTCTGCTGCCATGAACGGTTGCCCTCTGCCATGTGCCACCCTGCCTTAGAGCCATTCGAGTATGGACTGAAACGTCCACAGATTGTGAGCTAAATAAACCTTTCCTTCCTTAATTCTAGGCATCAGGTATTTTGTCTCAGCAATGAGAGAAAAGTAACCAAGAAACGATCTGTGATAATACACACATGTCAGCAGAGGTGCTGCCCGAGGATACCTGGATTCTAGAATGAGTTGTAGAAGAGAGGGCAATTTGGAAACAATGGGCATCAGTTGTGACCTTGAGACTAGATGCAGAGGCAAGGGCTGTATTTTCGTTAAACTTCCTAGAGATTTCCTCAAAAAGGTAACACTCTAGGACTTTACAAGGTCTCTTTTCAGATAGAATAAACTTCCATGAAATAAGCAGAACCAGTTAGGTGCTCTAGGACATCACTCAGCTCCCTTGTCCTGGCGAGACCCCTGATGTGTTCCTAAAGTGGTGGCTTTGGAGAGTACACGCCCAAGTCCTTCAAGGGCATGTTCCTCCTTCCACTAGAGGGAGCACTATGGACTAAAAGTTATTAATCCCATAAGCATTTCCCATTTAATGACTGATGAACACAAGTACAAAGGCCAAGACCCCTTTCTGCCATTTGAGAAAATGATACACATACTGATTCCAAGTATATTTCCCAGTAAATTTTAGCATGAATAACTCTGGGTCAGATTTTGTTTCTCAGGAACATTTATCTAAAGCAAGAATATAAAATTCAAATGACATGTGTGTTAGTTTTTCCATTTATGGATCTTTTGTCTGAGATCCTCAACTTAAAGGAAGAGTGGTTGATTTTTGGCTCAGGGTTTTAGAGGGATCAGTCCATGGCCAGCCAACTGGAAGCACAGTGGTGGAAAAAAGCTGCTCCCTTTATGGAGGCTGGAAAGCAGAGCACAGGGAAAACATACCAGGGAGAAAAGTACTTTCCAAGGACAAACTGCAGTGATCTACCTCCTCCAACTGGGCCCTACCTCCTGACAGCACACCAACTATGAACATCAGTGGAGTGATTAATCCACTGAGGAGTACAGCACACTGTTATTATTTAGATATAAAGTTGTCTGCAAAAGTCTCATGCTTACAGAGGTGGGCTTTTGAAAGGTGATTTGAACATGGGAACTATATTCATCAGTGGATCAACCCACTGATGAGGTCATGGTTAACTATGCCGGTAGAATGTGAGACCCAGTCAGAAGAGGAGCATCACTGGAGGTGTGACACGAAAGGCTGTATTCTTGCCCTGGGTTCTTCTCTCCTTTCTCTCTCTCTGCTTGCTGGCTGCCATGGGGTAAGCAGATTTCCTCCACCATGCCCTTCTGCATGCTATTTCTTCCCTGGAGCCCACCGATCATGGACCAAAACCTCTGCATGTTATGAGCCAAAATCAATCTCTCCTTTGAGTTTCAGGTTGTTAGTATTTTGGCCCACTAATGAGAAGGCTGGCCAATGCATTCCCTCATGATTCAATTATATCTCTAGAATCTTTAATCCAGTCATGTTGTTAAGATTGACTGATACAAGGACGGGTGTGGGGGTGCACACCAGTAATCTCAGCACTCAAGAGGTTGAGGCAGAAGGACTGCTGTGAGTTTGAGACCAGCCTGGGCTACAAAGAGAGTTCAAAGCCAGCCTGAACTGCATAGTGAGACCCTGTCTCAAAAAGACAAAAAAAAACAAAAAAAAAAAAAACCCAAAAAACAAAAAAAAAGGATTGACTTAGAACATAGATCTGAGAACTAAACACAGACACATTTGGCTCTAAATGTATTTTTAGATGGCACATCTTTCTATTACATCCTCCTGCCTTCAATTCTGAATAATTTAAGCTGATTTTCCACACACTTTAATCCATGCAGTTGGTTTAAGCAGAGATGGTATGTGTAAGCCCATAAATAAGAATGTATTATTCATTATTATACAATATCAGCAATTATACTGCATTTGGAATGCTGATATATTTATGTCTGCTGGGACCTAGACATGTAGTGGGATAAATTCATATTCATATATACACATCCTGAATTATATTTTATCAAAATGTATGTATACATGTATATGTATATATACATATATACACTATATATGTGTATATACATGTACATATTATATATACTATATGTACTTTATAGTATATACACTGTATATGTATACACACGTCTATATGCATGTATATACATATACACTATAAATTCTATTAAAACACTAATTTCAATATTTTCACCAAAATCTTTAATTGTGCTTGTCTATGTCAAAGAACAATATGATACTTTTAATCATGTAATTTTCTAGATAAAATACTCAAGACTTTTGTTTCAGAAAACTTAAAAGATTAGTTATGGAGCAACAGCTTACATTTGCTACTATAAATGTAGGATTTTATCAGGCATGAAATGTAGTCAGCACAGTTTACAGTCCAGTAAAATATTACTTTAGGCAGCCTTTATAATCAGAACATAGAATTTACCAATTCTCTGCAGTTTTGAGAAAATATGCTTAGGCCTTTATAACCAGTGAAGAATGCTTCACTATATTCTTTAAGTCATTTTACATCCCCTATAGCTTATTTTATTTACCAACACTTATTTCTAGGTCAAATCATTACACTTTTCTATTTAAATCAGTGTGTCATCACTGGTTTATTCGTGCTATTCCACCACTAACCCTGCACTATTTGCCTTAAACATAAAAATAAATGCAGTGTTAGGAAAAATTCCTCTGACAGAAAAACAAGACAAAATTGAAGGAAATGTATTCTTACTGTCTACAGTGAAGCAGAAAATAGTTGTTACACATTGAGGAAGTGCTTCTTAGGGCTAGTTTCATTTTTTTGTTGTTGTATTTAGTTGGTTGACAAAAGATTATTCACATCAGTTTGAGTGGAAGTTTTTTGAGCAACTCTCAAACGACTGAGGAATTTGAAAGGTTTCAGCTGTGCTAACCGGCACAGACACCATTCTTGCAGCAGCACTCCCTAATACAGAAGGCTGTAGACGAGACCGTGGAGATGAGTGTGCCTTATCTTCCGTGAGAAATACCATGTGTCCAGCACAAGGACGAATCCCAGTCTAAGCTTTCGTATTATACCTCAAATGTATAGACAAAGGTAGAAAATGAGTACGATTTTTGTAGGGTTTCTCTCAAGATGAAACATTGATTTTTTGGGTTAGAGGACCAAATAAACAAATGGAACACAATCTGGGTGAAAGGCCAACTAGAGAGACTCAGTATGAAGAATGGCTGCAGGAACTGAACTTAAACAGAGGAGTAGGCTGTTATTTTGGAACCTGTGAGTAAATATCACGAAACTGTGGATGGAGAGAGTCGAAGTGGTGGAGGTAGAATACTATCTAAAAACTGTCTCGTAACGACTTATGTTTCCTTAAGGCGGAGGTGGACAAACTACAGGTCATCATATCCCACAGTGCTGTTTGCTCACATATTGTTCATGTTTGCTTCTCAGCTAGAATAGCAGAGCCGAGTAGATTAAACAGAAATCTGTACACCCTGTGCAGAGAATACCACTCTGACCATTTATAAGAAAGGTTAGTTGACCCTTGCTTCTACAGACTGGAGACGAGTGTGCCTTATCTTCAGCAAGAAATGCCATGTGTCCAGCAGAAGAGCGAATCCCAGTCTAAGTTTTAGTATTATAGCCTGTCAGTCATTCTTTGATTTGTTCATTTAGCAAACATATTCCATGTATGCACAATTCATCTAAAGGAGAGTAGACACCGGGAATACAGAGATAAGACATCGCCCATACCTTAACTATGTGCAATTTCCTTGTTGCTAGACAAAAGCTGGGTGAGCATTAACAGAGCATATTTTAGCAAAGACTAAATCATGAAACACGTTATTGGATGTACTGACTGCAACGTTTCTTTCAACTACAAGATTCTTTAAAAGAGGAAGCTTCCTGGAGGAAAAGGTCTTGAAATACTGATGAATAGAAACAGATGCAAAAATAGTAGGCGAAGTCCTCTACATATGTGAAGAGTCATGGCAGGTGATCAAAGAATGAAGAGCAGTCATCTGGATAGGTGCATAGGGTAGAAGTTAGGAAATACAGGACAGAGATGTCTTGAAAGACAAGAATCACCATATTTTCGAGGACATTCTATACCAAGCTTGCTATTTTCCATTATTGTGTAATCAGGAAGATATATCTTTCTAAAAAGGCACAGCATATATAAGGATAGCTGGAATAGGTGTATTGCTGATGTCTGTGGTTTGTTGAAAGGAACAGTCAATCCTTAAAATTTTCTTTTTTCTTGACCAATTTTCCATGCTTGAATCTGGGAATCAGAATGACTGATCTGAAAACAACAATATGCAGTATAAGAGCCATTGTTGAACTCCTGCCATCTTGTATGGTGAAGCTCTGCATCATTTCCAATGTTTTTTTATTACTTGTTACTGTCTTTGATGGTTTGATCAATCTTCCATTCTTATGTCTGGTGGACTGAGCAACTTTGTTGAAGGTAGCAGTATGTAATGTAGCAACCATTGTTAATTCCTACCATTTTGTTTTGAGGTCATGTATCGTTTTGTTGTTTTTGTGTTGTTTTGATTTTGTCTTCATTGTTGTTTTGTTAGTTTTTTAAAATTTTTAAAATAAAAAAGGCACATCATAAACAAAGTGAAGTTATAGGAAGATCATTCTTCAGAAATATGTAGGACGGACTGGAGAAGGAAGATAGAACAACTGTGACAAGGCTTAAGGCAAGGGCACAGAACACAGGATTGATGGGAAGAGAGTAGCATAAATGAATGTGTACTTCACATGAATGAGACATGTTTAGTTCACAACAGTTCAGCTTCTGAGGAATAATGAGGTGACAAGGTTGGAAGTGACCAGGAGCCTGTCCCTGAAGGTGATTTCTTTTCCCAATGCGAAGACCTTTAGTTAAGGTCCAAGACAACATGGTGATACCATCGTTATTTGAGTCAATATCCAAGAAAGTCGGACAACAGTTGGTTGAAAGTAGCGTCCTTAAGACCAAGGTCGATGATGGTAATTATGCCTAGGTGCAATGAAGTTTGCAATCTCAAGAGAAGAAGCCATCAACTGTTCAGCAAGAGTAATTCCATCCCATTGGCTGGTGAACTTGAGGTGTTAGTTCCTGTTACTTACGGAATCTGGAAGTAGCTATGACTATGAATGCAGGTAGCAAATCTGAGAGAACATAGGCTGTGCTCAGAAAATCATTTAAAATTTTTTTTCTGGTGAGTTCAAGTACATCCTTTGCAATTTGTGTTAGATTATATATACATGTATATCAGCTAGTCAAAACATCCATATGTCTGAATGGACCCCATCAAGAAGAAAAAGGGCAATAACTTTTTAAAAAAAAGTCTTACTATGTATAAAGTCTTTTGATTACTCTTAGACTCTAATCTTGACTTAAAAAAAATCTTCACCTTCGGCCCACAGTCTATCCAACTGTGTCTCACAGAAATGTTCAGCTTGGAGAAAGCTGATTTATTGACAATGAAGAAATTACCTACATGGTCATTTATGTTTCAGTTCTAAACTAACCACTGCCCCATATGGAGGAAAAGGCAATGCTGCAAATTACAAGACTGTTGGCCAAATCATTACAATTTTGTCCATAAGTTAATAGGCTCAATTCATCATTCAAATTTTTAATTTTCCTGTTTGTATATCCACATTTCAATGCAGCATATTGCAGCAAGGACAAGGTAAAAACCAGCTCTTCCTACTTGGTTGGACTAATTGTGTTGGATCCAGCTCATCCCTGCTAATTGTTAACAGGGGCACCTTGGCTAAGCTCTTTCACTTCTTTGAGTCTCAGTCTTTTTTAATCTATGAAATGGGGATAATTGAGCCTACCCAGGGGTTTTCTTTGAGAACTAGTGAGATAATACACAGATAGATATTTTTATAAACTTTGCTGATTGGTAAGATAGCTCAGCTGTTTGCATTTATCATCTATGACATACAAAACATGAAAGTGCTGTTAGCATATCTGAAGTGTCTAGAATTTAGATAAAGATGTTCTCATAAGGAAGATTTACATGAAAAAATGTATTAAATATATCAATAGAAAGCAATCGCACAAATGAAGTATGTGTTAAATGAGTCTAGCTAACCACCTACAAAACATTACAGACCATTAATGAGTACTTACTTTTATTAAGGAAAGAAATAATATCCACAGGGAGACTTAGCTGATATCAGTTAAGCACATTCTACATTTCCTGTGTGGTACATCAGCAATGTTTATAAAAGGCCTTTCATCTCATGGAGACTCATTCACATGCAATCCTCAGCTTCCAACACCTGAAATCTTCTTATATTATAATTCAGTTGTAGAAAAAAACATGGTGCATTGCAATTGAAAGCACACAAACATAGTGGTTAGTGATACATGCCTGTTACTGGATAGCCTTGACATGGCTCTTTAGTTTGTTGTGTGATATCTGGCGAGTTACTTGATTCCCATGCCTCATTTTCCTAGTGAGTGAAATGGCCATGGTGACAAATAAGATCCATCTCACTGAGTTCTAGTGAGGATTAAATGAGATGCTGCAATACCTTGGAATAACTAAATAATTGCTACCATTATTTTTCACACCTTCCACAACCAAGATTTATGGAGATTTATGATAAGTAATATATGAATGGTAATTAAAATGAAAAGGACAACTGAACAGGAGTCCTACATAAAAGGCGGTAATTGTGGAGGTATCTCTCACCTACTGTACAGCTGAACTTTCTGAAGCTCAGATCACAGCCAAGGCACCTGATTCCAAATCAGGCTAAGATTCCTCGTTACCTTGAGGATGAAGATTAGTAACCCTGCCATATATTCCAGGCCTTGCACTGCTGGCCCCTACCCAACTGGTTGGCAGTACTCACTCTTCAGGTTCAAAACTGATATTCTGTATACTGTCATCCTACCTTTGTGTATATGGCCCCAGACTTCTGCTATGTCTCCTGTCTTGATATAAAGCTCCTTCTCTACCAGGGATGCTTCTCTTCTCTTTCTTCATTTCCCATGAATGACCTTACAGCATGAGAAAACGTGAGGAAGGGTGGATTTGAAAGACCTCTGAGAAAGGCCCATGTGTTCAAGTCTCTAGAGACTGTTGGTGAGGCCTGTGGATTTCAGATAGGGAAAGTTAAACCCTCAGGAGATCCCCACCTAGCGAGGAAGCCATGCATTTGGAGAAACTCCTAATACAGGAAGCCATAAATATAGACAGTAATTTGGAGATAAGTGAAATACAGGAGTTTCCCACCTCCAAGCCCCAATCCCTAAATTAATGCTGAATGTGGACTTATGCTAATGCTACTTGGCAATGTAATTCTCTGTAAGAGCATCTGTACAATATTTCAGATATTCCCAGGGGTGCTTAGTGAGAGGAAGTAAGTCAAGCAGATAATATTATGTGAAATTAATTAAGCAGAGACTTTAATGTTAGGAAGCTCTGAGTTGGAAAATACATCGGTTTTCTATGTGCATATTTTCCCACCTCACCTGCAGTTTTGCCTAGAATTCTTACATAAAAAGAGAGTTTGGCAGAGAAACAATATTTTATGCTGATTCCCAAAATAAAGTTATAAGGTTTGACTATAGGATGCTGCCTACAAAAGTCATCAATATATTTTCATATTCAACCAGTAAAACAGATAAGACATAAAAAAATACAAATATTATATTATTGAAGAATGCTACATTTTAATAATTACTTGAATTATCTTAGATAATATGAAGATAGTATTTAGATAACTAGCCATTTTTAATAATATAAGAAGCAAATCTCTAAATTAATTCTCTAAAAATAGTGCTGTGGTTTTCGTGAGTCAATTCTTCACTTGAAGTATCTGGGTAGTCTGTTATTTGCTCCTCTGTATGGTCTATGTTTTCCTATTCAGAATAGTGTAGTATGTAAACATTTGGACTATTTTTTCAACAACAACCCTTAGCTGTTGATATTTGCTACACATTTCTACATACATTTTTTTCAATTTTATCCAATTTTATACTTTTAAACCATCCTCTTTTTTCCCATTATTTTTGAACAAATTCCATGACACATATCAAATTTATTGAATTCTAGACTCCCGGCCTCGTCGTTCCCCGGAAGGAGGGCTTCCGGCGCACAGGGAGCCTCGGGTGGGGAGCGCCAGTCTTCCGGCTGGCTAGCTTCCTGCCTGGTGGCTCCCAGAGGGTGGGCCCCCAGCGCATGGGGAGCCTCGGGTGGGGAGTGCTGGTCTTTGGACCGGCGGCTCACTCCCGGCCTCGTCGTTCCTCAATACATTGTTCTAGCCAGGTTTCTGTTGCTGTGATAGAACACTTGAGACAATCAAGTGAGTGGAGGAAAATTATCTTGGCTCACGGTTTCAGAGGATTTCAGAGTCCATGGGCAGCTGGTTCTGATCCTTTGGGCTCTGAAGCAGAGCAGAAACAGCATGTCAAGCTGCACGGGTTGAAAAAATATGTTCATTTAATTGCAGCCAGGAAGCAAAGGAGAGACAGAGAAAAAGTATCCAGGGACAACATATGGTCCCCAAAGGCAGGCCCAGGACTCACTTCCTTCAGTTTGTCTTCACCTTCTAAGTTTTCTTCCCCAAAATGCCCTCCAATTTTAAATCCGCTAACTGATGCACCCAGTGATAAAGTCAGACCCTCCTGATCCAATCACCCTCCAAAAACACCCTGCCTGTACACTGCTGGCTTGGGCACTAGGCTTCTAATAGATAAGCCTTAACATGCATTTCCTGGAATGTTGGTACTATCATTCTAGACTTGACATTTTGAATTAGTGTATATATGCTTTATTTTTTTCTTTATTCTTAGCAAAGTTTATAATGACTATTAAAAACATAATATCACTTTTAAAATACCATATATCGCTGGATGTGGTGACTCATACCCATACTTCCAGCTATTTGGGAGGCTAAGGCAGAAGTACTGGGGGTTCAAGGCCAGCCTTGGCAACATATTAGAACCTAAACCATATCAAAATAAAATAAAACAACAAAACACCATATATTTCTTGCAGAATCACCTGATATTTACTTCATTACTTAAAAACTTTATAAACTGTTCCTAGTCTGGGTTTGGAATAGCTTATGCAGTTTTGTATGATTAAACAACCCACCATGTTCCTACATTTGGAAAAAGATGATATGAATATCAAATTCTAGATCCATAGTTTTTATTAATTCTCTAAAAATAGTGCTGTGGTTTTCTTGAGTCAATTCTTCACTTGAAGTATCTAGGTAGTCTGATATTTGTTCCTCTATATGGTCTATGTTTTCCTATTCAGTCCCACTTCATTCAGTTATTATTTACCAAATGTCTACTCTATGTGATCACTGAGTTAGGAAGTACTTCACCTTCTTCACAGACACACTACTTCACAAGGAGGTAGTTCTCCATGTTCTTTGAGGGTGTCCCCTATGGTCACTCATTTAACACATTCAAAAATAGTTTTCATGGCCAGTTTTACCGGAAGAATTACCATCTTTCCATTTTCTTGAAGAATCAGAGCTAGGACTTATTCCAATACCATTTCCTTCATTTAATTTGCTAATTCCAGCTCCAATTTCTGTCTGTAACGTAATTAAGTTTATCTGAAGTGATTTAGAATTTACCAGGTTTACTAGACTAGATTCAGTTGTTTCATGGCTATTGCAAAGTAAACTCTTGGGTTAGTTTTACATAAGAACTCAACAATCAGAGTGGCTGAGAAGTGAAGGGGATTGCTGTGTGCAACTTCATACCTGCACCTTGAATGAAGAAGTGTAGAGAAGGCACAAATTCTGTTATTCTTCATAATACTGTATTCCTCCTCTAGGCAAATAAAATTAGAGTTTGTGCCTGAAAAGAAGCTATGTGAAGCTTAGGGAAAATTATGAAGCAGAAGGAAATGGAGTGAACAAAAGATAAATATTCAAAATATAATCTTGCCCTGGGAGTCTCAGATGTACTAAATCCTTCATGAACTGTGTTCCTTTACATAAAAAAGCAGGATATGATCATAGTCAAATATATCTGTGTGTGCATCATTAGCACACCTGTCTGGAATCTGTACCAAGGCTTAGCTGCAGATTCAGAGAAGGCAAAAGGAAATGGACCCAGCGGGAAAAGAAGGATATAATGGCTTGGATTTGTTAGGAAAACTTGTATACCCCTGGCAACTGAGTGGACTTCCTTCTATGAAATAACACAATTCAATGTACATCTTCTTACAGAATATCATTAATAAAATATTATAGTTCTGGGCCTTTGGGGAATTCACACCTGATAGCAGCAGGTAATTGTCTGTGAGCGGAACGTCAACAAGAAGGAGTGTCTCCTTTGCCACCAAGTGAGGTTTGAGTTTGGAAACCTTGCACATAGCACGGCTTACTGACTTACAGCCCTCTGTCTGCCCGCAGGTGCCCTCTTGGCAAAGATTTGATGAGGAGCAGCATCTCCGCATTTAAAGGGAAAGGATGTGCACCCTTTTCCTGCTGAGTCTGGCTCTGCCCTTTGACTCCAGTGAACGTGTGACAGGGGCCAGTTTTCTAGGTAGCACCTACACTTTCCAATGACACTGCCTGGGACCTAGGGACTCAGGGTGTGTGTGCATGCACGCGTGTGTGGTTTACTCTATTTTCCCTTCCCTCATCTGCCCCTATGACTGCACATGTTTTCTTCCCATTTGTTGCTATTGAAAATATTTTAAATAACGAAAATTATTAGAAAAATATATAGAGCAATGAGTAATTCTAAAGTGAAGGACATTTTTATTGGTCTATATGATCTCAGTAGGAGATGACAGCATGGGTATATCTAAAAAAGAGACCATAATGTCTTCAACTAATAAAAAATAAGCACTGTAATAGTATTGGGGAGCAATTACAACTGGTCACTTCAATTAACAGGGCAATGCCTTGCATCGTACATGAGAATTTCTGTCACATATTCTTCAATCTGTGGTTTGTAATTTTTCCTTTTGTCTTTTTGAGATAGAGTTTTGCTATGTAGTTCAGGCTGGACTTGAATTCACTTTGTAGCCCATGCTGGCCTTAAACTTGCAGTAATCCTGCTGTCTCAGCCTCCTGAGTTCTAGGATTACAGCTGTGCACCACCATACCTAGACTGTGGTTTGTAATTTTGGAAATAAACAATATTATATAGACTTTTTTATAAGATATGGATTTCTTAGAATAATTTATAAACATTTATATGTGAACAAAGTCATTAACAAGACAATCTTTTTAATTTCAACAAAATAAAAGAAACATGAAGTTGTTGCATTTTATATAGCTATAAGGCCATCAAATAAATTTTGATTCTATGGAGTTCCTAAAGCTTTTATAGTCAGTTTTTATTTAGTACATTTTTATATATTAAGAATGTTTGATAAGCTTGAGTTTGGAGTAATTATAGTATAGAAGCACTGTCTACCTAATATCCAACTTACACAATAATATTTTTGCATCAGCTTTCAAGTCCAGAGGACCTGATCACTACTATCAGCCACTACTCTTCCGCCCTGAAGGTTTACACCACATTTAGTGTCTTGTCATTCCCTCCCTCCTTTCCACAGCTTCACTACTGTGGTTAATACCCTCAAATACAGTACCTGACTTCGTGTGGTTCTGAGGTTAGCATCACTAGACTTGTTGTTTCTCCTCAGTGTTAGATCCCTCAGGTGGAATCTTATTGTATCTGTGGCTTTTCGTTCTCCATTACTGATGTCCAGTATCCCACTGCGTGACTGGACCTCATTTCTTCCCTCCATCCATTGATGGACATCAAGGATTTTTCCTGCTATTTTTTATCGTATATATTACTGCTGGTAACAGTCATACATGTGTTTTCTGATTCAGGAACCCTGGGACACATAAGCAAGCATTTCCTGTAGGGATGGAACTGTTGAGCCATAGAGAATATGTATGTCCAACTTCATGATGATACGACTTCTTTTCCAAACATGTTTGAACCAGGGATTTTTAAAAACCCTTGTTTGTTCCATGTCTTTGCCAAAGCTTGATATTATGTGAATATTGATTTTTGGCAGTTTGTGTATCACTTTTGATTTTAATATGTAACTTTCCGTTTAGTGCAGTTGGTGAACTAGCATTGCTCATCACTGGCACGGCGTTCCAATACACATTTCCATATGTATTTCATGATTTGTGTTCCAAGCTTATGTAACTTGAGGGTTACCTGAACGAATTATTTGATGGTGCCTGGGAAGAATGTGGATTCAACCAGATATAATTCACATTTCATCCTGCCATGCCTTTAAATTTTACCAACTGCTCAACTTTAAATAACATTTGGTTTGAGGGTTTGTTTGGCTTCTGCAAGTGGAATGAATTCAGGTTGCAAAACATGCACGAGGATCTGATGTTGGTTGCTAAAATTCTTGGTGTGTTTAATCCAGTCAGAGTGAAGGTGTAAGGCAGGCAATTATTTTTGTTATTCCCTGGAGTACAGAGCATTTCTGTGTAATTTACCTTAAAAATATTAGTTCAGCCCTTTATATTCTAAGATGCAGTCATGACTCCTTTAGGTTCACTTTAAACCACCCTTATGTGATTTTTCCTTAAAGTGGTTATGTTACACTACAAGTATTAAATTCAAAATTATATGAACCATTGTTTATGCTATGAAATTATACATTATACATGCTGTTTACCCATATACCTAAAAGGGGATTATTAAAAAGAGAACAAAATGCTTAATTTTTGTTTCCAAACATTTTTACATTTTCAGAGATTTCTAACCATGGGTTGGAAAATAGGTACCAGTTTTACCTAATAGATATTCTTTAACTCTCCTGACCCACCTGGGTCAGATTTCTACCTTCCACAAAGGTTTCACAATTATGCTTTAATAATCAGGGCACCGAAGCAGCATTCTCTCTCACCAAGGGACTGTGAGCATCAATACCCCAACTTTGTGCCTCATCTCCTAGAATTCTATACCCAGTTCCTCTCAGAGCTGCCTGTCTGAGAGTGAGCCTATTCACCCTCCAGCCAGCAGAGCATCTCAGCTTCCCACAGCAAAAAAGAAGCACCCTTTTTCATAAATGCATATAGAACTTGAAGTCAGAAAATCTAGACTTGTTAACAGATATCTAAGACTTTACTGTGCAGTTGAATAATGCTCTTATTTGAAATTACAGCGTGGCACCAATGTGTCATGTCCCACACCTTCTTTTCCCCTCTGCTGACCTCAGAATTTGGACTGTTGCTAAATTTATCTGAGTTAATCTGACAAATTACAATAAAAAATATTTTTATGGTCTGGAACAGTGTAAGGGTCTTGTAAATAGGCAATGATTTCTGCTTTTATTAGTATCAAATTCTGTTTTTGTAGGCTCAAGAGCCTTTATTCCAATAATAGTTATCATTTTGTTCAGTATCTACTAACGTGCCAGTGTTTTTCACCCATTTTCTCTGATCCTTACGATGCTTCCTGATGGCCCAAATTGCCTGGCCAGTAACTTCCTGTGCTGCGTTCTACCTCAGGTCATTGCTTCCACATTTTCTGCCTTACACTCTTAATGCTGCCACACACGGTGAGCAAATAGCCTCCCCATTGTTCAAATGCAGCCAGTGACTGCAAAATTAAACTATTTCTTTCAGCACAGGCAGATTTAGAATTGCTTGGCAAATAACAAAGGAAGAACTTTTTTATTGTGAAATCTTAATTCACATCCATGCATAATGGGTGTTTACCCTGGAGCCTTGTATTATTTAATAATTATCTAGTTAAATAATTCTATGCATCAATTTATCAAGTTTGGAATAAAGAAATGGCATAACCAATACTTTTAGCCTTCGTGTTCATGAATAGCTTTCATTGCTCTACTACTATTAAAATGTTGATATAGTCACACAGAATAGGAACAAATTTGCTTTGAATGCTACATAAAGAAAAAACAGAAGGAGAAAAAAATCCTTCTTACCATGGAGTTTATGGTCACAGCCCAAGTAGACCTTGATATATATGTAAGTCTTCCATTTCCTAAACCTTTCTGGACATCACTTTCCTCCTTGTAAAATGGGGATGACACACATTTGACTTCTTTCAAAAAGTATTTAATGAAGACATGAATGCAAAGCAATTTAGTTTCTTCAGAGCTAAGAATTTTACAAACAAAGGCATTATGATGCTGCTCTTCTTATTCTGTTGTGCTATGAAACCTTCTGAAGGTAGTCAAAGGATATAAAAAAATCCAACCTAACAGATCCTTGAAAATGCTTCTATCTTCTTTATTATTCTGCCTTAGCAGAATTTGTCTCAAAAATGCCTGATATACTTGACAATAGAGAGAACTATTGTTACAGATGTAATAGACATCTATACTAGGTACTGATCCAATAATATGTCTTCTAGATGTGTGATACCATTAAACAGAGATGCAGGTAATTATCAGATTAATTATAATTCATCCTTAGTTTGCTTAATTATTGAACCATTAACTTAAATTTAGTTGTAGCTTTATGTTGGTATAATTTATGCATGATATAATTCATATAATTTAACTATAAAACTCAATAAACTGATACAAATTTATAAATCCGAATAATAACCACCACATTCATCAAGATATAGGAAATTTTCATCTCATCAGAAATTGTGCTGAGGCTCCATTGCACAAATCCAGCTTGAACTCATTAAAAATTATGTTATATTTAAGTAAGTGGTATTATCCTAGATTTAAATTTTCAGTGCTTGAATTTCTTACTAGAGAAATGGGAATTGGGGTAGTTGGGAATCATTTGTTATTCTGTTACTTATGAATGATTTTCTTAGAAAGGACTTCCAGTCTAAAATTTCATTATCTTGTTGCACTCTTTTCTTTCTTTCTTATCACAATATTTACCTGTGTCCTGATTTGTATATGTGTGTTGATTTAATGCATACCTTATCTTCTGGATTTGGGAATTTTTAGAATTAGAAATCATACTTTTTGATAGTATGATTTTAATGAGTGCTTGGCACTTCCTCTGTACATGGAGGTGCTTGTTAATTATTGTTTTAGGGTACAACAATAAATATCCACTTCATTCATATAAAAATATTAAGTAGGTAGTCTAGGCAGGTGTATGGCATTCTACAGAAATCTAAGTATAAAAAGAATTTATAATAAGGAGACCCTCTTTTATGTTAAATCTACAATGACGTGCCTACATAAATCTTAGCTATTACCGCTTTAGTCGGTTAAGATAATTGCTCTTTGACTAGGCTCCTATTGTGACTATGTATAGAAGAGGGAGAGAGAGAAGCTTACTCTAAAAACAAAGGGTATGCTGTGTATTTAACATATTGACACTGGATTTGGGATCAGACATTGCTGGGTCCTGTCTATTATCCGCTATCTGTCTGCTCAGATATGACTCATGTAAATTCCCTGAGCTGTGATTTATACATTATAGAGTAAAAGAATAACAGTTCCATCTTCATGTAAGTGATGAAAAGGTAAAGAGAAGTGATGTGTAGGGCAAAATACAGAGGCGGGGTGGGACACAGAGCTTCCATGAGCTCATCAGGCAAACCACCATCCCAGAACATGGACATGCTCATTAACTCTTGTCCCTGGCTTCATTTCTCCCACAGCTTCCTGGAGATCAGTGAATGGGGCCAAGATATCAAACTTTCTAGTCAACTGGTGTTATGGCTTTGTCTCATTTCCCCCCAAGCCTCATGCTCGCATAGGTGGAGCTTTGGGAGTGACTGGATCGTGGGTTCATAGCTGATGTGATGTTTGGAGGTGAGGCCTGGCAGGAAGAGGGGGGTGGCTGTGGGCGTGACCTGGAAGGGGATGTATGTGCACTTTCTCCTCCCTCAATGGCTGTCTGCTTCATGCTGCCATGTCTCAAGCGAGTCGCATGCCCTCTGCCATGCCCCTCTGCCATGCTGCCAGGCAATTGTGGACTGAAACCTCTACAAACTGTGAGCTGAAATGAATATGTCATCCTTTAACTTGTGGGTCTTGGGTATTTTGTCTCAGCAAGGAGGAAGTAGCTAAAATACTTGTTTTCTGTGTGTGCTCATAACCGGAAGCTATATAGGGGCCACCCTAAGTCACCTCATAGGCACCTCAGAGCTCTTCAGGTATGTTCTAAAGGAGGTTATGGAGAAGAACAAAAGACTTCCTATCATTCAAGAAAATCCAAGGATCTTTGAGAGTGTATGCTAGGAAATGGGAAGGAAAACCAAACATTTATTTTTGATGATAGTTTAACAAATTACTACATTTTAATTCTTCTAGATGTAGCAAAAACTATACTATTCCCAAGTGTAATGTTATGAATGGTGTTGAGGGAGAAGATATACTTAAGAACAACTTTAATTCTTAGGACAATTTTATTGAAAGGATACTTAGCTGGTGAATCTCTCAAGAAAAGTGTCATAGGAAGAATATGATCTTACCTTAATACTCAATTAGCCAACAAGTATCCAAATTAATATTTGAACTCAAAACAATCTATTCCAAAGTTTACTTCCTTTTAATGAATGTTTCTTATATTTGTCTTGCACCTTCTATATAGGAAGTACTATTCTATATTTGGGGGGACACAGTACTTAACAATGCGTAAACATTTCCCTAATGGATCTCAACCTTCAGAATTCAGAATAAGGCCTGTGTTTGGCAAGCATCCTTTCCATAGCTTGTTAAACCCTTACAGTACCTGGAAGTTCAGCATGGGAGATGACAATCTCACCCATGTCATGGGTGAGATTCTCTGATGGTTGGGATAGAGCGTCAACGCGATGGGCTTTGAAATCTGCCCAGGGGATGGATGGAACATCCTTCCGATGTGTCTGGGTGGGCCTTGGAGGCGTGGCCTTGGGTTCCTGTCTAGTCCCTTGCCCCTTGCTCTCTTGCGCTGCTCCAGTGCTCAGCCTCCTGATTTGTTGTACCACACCATTCTGACGCTTCTATCTCAGCACTAGCAGGACACAGACTGACTCCTCCTTAAACAGGGGCCAGACCAACCGTTTTCCCCTGTAAGTGGTATGCGCCAAGTACTGCATCTCACAGTGGGAAAACTGGCTACACACTTGGGAAAACTTGTCTTCTCTTTCAAGACCTAGTAATTGTTGGTTGACAAATCCATGAGAACTTCAAATTTCATCTTTAAGACTGTAGATGTGGTAGCCACATTAACATCCACATAGTGAGCCGCAAGTGGCTTCTGAACATTTATCTTTTAGAGAAGAGGAATATGAGGTTATTACCAAAAGGTGGATAAATGACTATAGAACAGAATGCAAGACAAGATGAGCTGTCAGACACTGACATTTGACTGTCAATCACAGTGAAGAATGTTCCTCCTCCTATCTATCCAGTGGCTTCGATTTTCTCACTTCCTTTCTTCCTGCAATAAAGACAATCATACGTAAAGTGGAGGTTTTCTGAAAGAAGATACTTTCTTAGTTAAGAAGATAGGGAAATATAAGATAGCTGATTAATCTTTACTCTCTGGGTGTCTTTTGTTTTCTAAATCTCTCAGTGGATTCATGGGGGTAAGTAAAGGGACCAGGCAAGAAAATGTTATTAGTATTGAGCTGTTCCTAGATCTCCTTTTTATTACTAGTTCTGTACACCTACATACTTATTAAAAAAAGAAAATCCCCTGTGAAGGAAATAATCCATTTCCTTTTCCAAATGAGAGCATTGTAACTAGCAGAAAGAGGAGAATTAACAGTTGAATTCCCAATCGAAGCTCCTTGTCATATTCTGCTTTTGTAAAATGAACACAAGTGGAAAGTATATTAATTTCTTTACAAGGTAGATGAACTAAACTCGCTCTATCTTTCTGTATTTAACTCCCACTTGGCATAAGGCCGCTGCCATCTCATTCATTAACTTACTTGAGCTCACAACTACTAATGTTGGCACTTAAGAAGAAAATTTAGACGTTATTATTTTATTAAAACACCGAACAGTTGGCATAGGAAATAATATTAAAACGTTCTTCACAGGGTTGTACTGGCAGTTGTGTCACACCGCAACATTAAAACTAGTAACCGTCCACATTTGACAGAAACAGATTAAAACCCTTTCGTGCTGTTCTCTGAAATATGCTGTACAGGTACACATTAAATAGGGCAATTATGTTCCTGTAAGAAGCGAAGGAAATAACAAAGCCAAGTATGCAAATAATAACCTATTAATGGGAGTCTTCATCAATTAAATTCAATTGCACCGTGCTAGAAAAGTCACTTCATTAAGTGTGATACTACTCGCTGAAATACTGAGATTCTCTTTCATTTTCAGTGCCAAAATTTTAAAAGTGGAAAAGATATGTATTCATTGCCAAGAAAATAGATTTTGTGGCATGCACATATCTCAAAAGTATAACTACGAAACTGCAATAAAGACACAGATGAAAACATCAAAATAATAGAAATAAAAAAAATAGCTTCTTGTTGCTCAAAATAGGAAGCCTGGTCTTCTGGGGGTGTATATCAGGATGGTAAGAGACATGGACAGTTAATCCATAAAACTGGCTCATTTTCTTCAAATGTAAGTAAAGTATTATTCCGTATGTAAATAAATTTCTGCATACTACAACACTGAATGCAAAATTCTCAGAGCTTCTTAAGGCAGAATATTAGCATGAAGATGAGCTGTAGAACTGCAGTGGTTCCCTTTGGTCGTTGCCTAGAACTCTGCAGGGCAAGTTCACACTGTTCTGGTATTACGGAAATTTTTTTGAAAAGCACTTATCCAATTTGTTTCATTAGTAATTGTAAGAATTTCAGCAAACAGCTCCACTTTGAATGTACAAAATAATACTAGACTTCAATTTGGCCTTTAGCCTTCAATATTTAGATTTGTATGCTTTAGCCAGATATTTGCCTTAAAGCAGAATTCTATACACTTGTCTTATTTTTAAAATGTTGCAAATTGGAGCAGCGAATGAACAAGAGCAGACAAGGGAATAACTCGTGTGACTATTACTACGCTTTGGACGTGGTTTGTCTTTCAAAGGTTCATGTGTTGAAAGCGTGGCGCCCCAGGGGGGTGGGGGCTGGGAGCTGGAATGGAACCTACAAGAGGAGGACCCGGTAGGAGGTAATTGGATCATGGGGCTGCTGCTCTCAGGCGGTGTTAACGTACAGAGTCTTCAGGAGTGAATTCTCTGAGAGTGCAGTTGACAAGCACAAAACTATTCTCTCTTTTCTCTGGCTTCCTGATTTACCATGCGACCTCTTGCATGTGCTCCTATCATAATTCTATCTGCCAAAAGGCGATGGATCCAAGGGGGCCCTTGCCAGAGCCAGCACCACGCTATTTGAACTTTCAGCGTCCAAAACCGTGTGCTAAATAACCCTGATTACTTTACAAACACCCAGACCCACGTATTTCATTATAGCAATAGGAAACTGACTAATATAGCTCTCATAATTTACACTGAACCTAGCTGAGGATCACATCCAAGTAGTTAGGTGATAATTCACTCTGGAACACCGTTTCCTCTCTGCAGAATATGGTACATTGACTGCTAATTCAACGATGTCTATGTAGAAGTTACCAAGTACCAGGTGCTGCTCTAAGTACACTGCATTCACTGAGCCTTTTAATCTTTATAACGAAGGTCTGAGTTACGAATGTCATGAGTAATAGGCAAAATACGTCCAAGAAAGTAAATATAGATAGGAATATTTCAGGTAGATAGATTGGTCATAATACTTTATTTTTCACTTAATATTTTATGTTTTATATTTGGGTTTGCCTAGTTTTGATAGGAAGTAACACTTGAATGGTCCTGAGTAAATTAAAAGTCCTCGTGCAACTTTCTGGGTAAATAATATTTCCGACAGGATAGACCAGTAAGTGCTCTGGAAGGGACATATGTGTGAGGTGTTGAGAACCAGCGCACTGATCAGCTGCTTAGAGAGAAGCTAGCACAGAGATTAAGAATCAGATAGAACGGGCTGGGGATTTAGCTCAGTGGCAAAAGCGCCTGCCTGGCAAGCGCAAGGTCGTGAGTTTGGTTCCCAGTACCGGAGAAAAACCAAAAAAAAAAAAAGAATCAGATAGAAGAAGTGTTTTCCCTCTATGTACGCTGGAAAACCATACTGATTCTTTGTCTTTAAAGCTTATACACACACAGAAGTGGTTCAGATAATGCATGCCCTGGCCATATTATCTTTGTTTATACATTTATCTCTGAATGTTTGTTGATGCAGCAACTGCTCAGTACTTACTTCTTCACAAGCCTAGACTTAATTTTCTAAGGAAAGTTCTATCCTTTGCCGTGTAGTGAGTCTTTATAATCCTTATAACTCATACTATTGGCTACAGAAGAGGCAGCACAAGCAGAACAGCAACCAATATCATTCAAGATCTTCTTGGAAGGATACGAAATGTAAAGTGAAAATATGTGTAATTCAGAATGTAAATACAATATGGAGGCATTAACTATTTTAAATCACAGTAACATAATAATTCCATTGCTTAGATTAACTTCAAAACATCTAGTGTCAAAATAAATACGTAATTCAGTGTCTGTAAAATGTACTACACTCACTAATATAATTGTTAAATTCCATCTTCACAGAAATGTTATATCTGAAAATAAATTGGCCAGTACTTCCCAAGTGTGCTTCCTAATCTCTGAGAAATCACAGCCAGTAATAAATTGAATGGCCGATTGTTACTGAATAATTCCAAAAAAAATTGAAAAATGTTCATATTTTATACAAAAATATATTTAAGGTGAGAAGTGTATGCATTTTAATGTGAATGCTATAATGTGGATGAGTTCTTTAAAAATCAGGAATGCTAAGATCCTATAAGTCTCAGAGCAGGACCACAAGACTCTTCCACTTTTTAACTGACTGAGGTTGGAGATATCACTATTTTACCTTCCATTCCCTTCCTACAAAGTGGAGATAGAATAGTTGCCTTGTTAGTTTATTCTGCATACTAGATAGAAGACATGTAAATCAACTGTTTCTCTTGTCTAACACCTAGCAGAGCACTGAATAACTGGTTGCAGTTACTATTATGTCCAGAGTCTGCTTCAAGTGCATTTGCCTTATGTTCTGATAAAAGCTATCACTTCGTCAAATCTTGGGACGTTTTTCGCCTGGGAAGTTAAAGGTATGTGCAATAAGCTTTAATAAATTTCATTTAAATGGAATGACAAAAGCCATAGGTTGAGAATAAAGAAGTTATAGCTGGAGTTAAATTTGCACGCTGATAACTGCTGCCACAAATGCTAGGTTGGGGCTGAGACAAGGAAAGTGGTGATTTCTCACAGAGGCGGACTGGGAGTGGAGTGGAAATTATGTAAAAGCCCACATTGTGTGGCCGTGGGAACGTGTAATCTGTGGCAGATTGCAGGGTTCATGGTATACAGCAGGGCCACGCTGCCTAACACCTGGATAGGAGGCACTTAAAGGATAGTTTGATTTTATTACTTGCAAAGAATTAATTATAAGGCCATATTCATATTATTTATTTTACTGTATGATACATCTGTGTTAATCATCTGTTTACCACCGTGACAAGTTACTGAGATAAAGCCACATAAAAGGGGAAAAGGTTGCTTTTGGCCCTGGTTTCAGAGCTTTCAGGGCATAGTCACTTGGGTCTTTTGCTTTGAGCATGTGGTGGCTTTGTTCATCAGAGCAAGGGGACAGGGAGGAAGACTGTTCAGCTCATAGTGGCTGCGAGGGAAAGATGGACAGGAACACATAAGGGCCCTCTGCGTCTTCCAGCGTTTGTCCTCAGTGACCTATTTTCCCTCCACCAGGCCTCAACCCCTAAGGGACTGATCATCCTCCAAGAGTGCCATGGACCAGAGACCAGGTGTGTGGATCTTGTGGAGGACAGGCAGGATTCAGCCTGGATTCTACAAATCTCACTGAAATCCTCTTTTTAACCTGGGTGTAGAAGAGGTTTCTTTATACCCTTACTTTGATTCTTTTTTATAAATCTCGATTGATTTTCTAAATAACTTGACTTGGACCAAGAGATGGTTGAGATATAGTCTGGCTACAGTGTAATTTATTAGTAGGCATTAAAATCTATTCAGAAAAGATTTAAGTAATAAAGTTAGAGAAAAAACTGAGTATTTTGAATATGCAGCTGGGGCCAGCAGACTACTATAAAACCTGAAAGCATGAGAGTTAGAAATCCATACCTGACGAGCAGAAACTCTACGGGAGCTGTAGGAAGATGAATGAGAACTGAGAGAGAAAGCCAAAGAGGAGGTTTACATTGTGCACAACGCTTCACTCTGAGAAGTTAGGTATCTCTTTTTATTTCATCACTTTGGAAGTTTCAGTTTTGGAAGACGGTACGCAAGTGCGGTCCAGGAGACGGGCTAAGTTAAGTGACTCAAGCCTTGTCAATGTCAGTGTTACCATGATCCCATCATGGTGATGTTACTTTTAGCAAACCTCTTCCCTCTTAAATTCACATTCCCTAAGGAACAAGAATCAAGGAAACTCTAATTCCATCAGGTCTTTCAGGCACTTTCTAGCATCTAAAGTAGCAAACATAGAGATAGTCTTGTCTTTGTAAAAATAAATGTAGAGTAATATTATGCAAAGGGATATTCCCAAGCTTCAGAGAGCTTGACATCCATTTACCTCCTTTCTTGTCAAGAACATTGACACTGAGATATCCTATGAGAGAAGAACCTCTGCCAGGGGAATTTTGCCAATACTGTACCTGGAAGAATAACTAACCACGCACTAGCATGCAAATAAGACTGTCCTAAGAAGATAGGCTTATCAGCTAGGTAGACATCCTTTCTGCTGCAGACTCAGGGAATATAAAGCAAACATCTTAGATGTCAGCATAGACATGGTCCCAAGAGAAGTTCTAGGAATTTATCTTAGGGAAATAATACATATATTTAGAAGCCTTTTTTAATCAAAACATTCATTATGAAAGTGGAAAACTGGAAAGTATACAAATATCAACAATGGTAGACTGGGTAATTAAATGGACTGACTTATAGACTTACATTTTGCAATGTTACACAGTTAGTAGAAGAATTAAAATTATTAAAAACAACTATGAATAAAATATAAGGAAAATATGATTAGAAAGATTAAATAAAGAAGAAATGTTCTTTAAAATATAGAGTAACAAACAGAGAACTGGACCTTTTGCAAAAGGGAAGGGAACCAAGAGATGGAGGGATAGGAAAGGGTTGTAAAGGTGAAGATGTATTACGTGCAGGCACCAGCTTCCCATGGTGGATGTAGTCATTATGTGCTCCAAGTGTGTACTAATAAAAATGATAGTTAAATACCAAGAAGAAATGCAAATAATCAGAAAACAAGAATAAAGTGTTCAGCTTGAGAGTAACAAAAATGCAAATTTAAACAACAAAGTCACATCATTTCCCACCCAATGTAGATTAATATTGCAGTACAGGATTAATCCTTGTTGGATGGTTGGGAAAAGTTTGACTGTAGTTGGCCCAGTTTCATGAAATGGTATCAGAAGGGAAAGCTGGGAATTATGCTTATTATTGTGTTAAATTATGGGATTTGACTTATAGGTATTTAATGTTCCATCTGTTTTCAAAATTCTAAGAGTCTATTTCACATATATTTGCAGTGGGAAATTTTTTTAAAGAAAGCCCATTATGCAGATATGGAAGGTCGCCTTCAAACAATCAACACAAATAACCAATACCGTATTTCACTCAGAGCTTAGTTCATAAAATTGAAACAAATGGTCTGTGGCTCCCCAAACTCGATGTAACTGTGGAACACTGTTGAGAGCAAGTGCTGGTGGTAGGTCAGTCCACGTGGACACAACGCAGCTGGGCTGTATAATATGATGGAAGTGGCTGCAACAGACACAGTGGATCCATTATAACACTTTGGCACCCAAAGAGCCAGTACTAGATACAATCATATCTTTGCGCTGCAGCCTATTTTGTGAAAAGAATTTATTTGGAATCAAAAGACCTGGACCTGAGTGGCAGGTCTGTTTGTTATCTGCAGTGGGATGTTATACAACTCATAAATTTTCCCAATTTCCAAGAACTGGTTCACGTTGGCCTTCAAAAGCCAACCACGAACATCTCTTTTTAGCCCCGTGTCTCAGTGACACTACATTTGCAGTTTGAATGTGTACAGGAAGGATACACTCCTACTATGGAGAACAGTGAACACTACACATCAGAGCTCCTCTTATCCTAAGAAACTGCATATAAACGTTAACCAATAAACCACTGGAGTCAACAATTGCTTGTGGAAGAATTAAGAACAACATAACTGAAGGATTTTAAAGTATCCTGTGTAAATAATATGCATTGTAAATTATTCTGATAGTATTTTTCATACATTATGTTTTGACAGCTAAAAGCTAGAGCAAATAATTACCAAAATAACTCATTATTTCTGATGACAACGAAAACATTGAGAGAAAAGGGTAATTAATGAGGGCTACAGGTGCAGGGAAATGTTAGCAAAGGATAGAAGTTAAGAGAACCACCTAAATAAGGCGCAGGGAGCACTTCAGTGGTTTTCAAAATAAATGAGACCAAAGCACAGGGGCATCCGAATGTTAAAGAGGGTTGCATGGAATCTGAAACATACCCTTTTCATATATATATATACATATATATGTACATATATATGCATATATTATACATTTAGTGAAAATCCAATGAAATATAAATTGTAGTATGGTAGGTTTTATAAGTAATTTTGTAAGTAAAAAATATAATGATGAAACAAGGAGGCAGTCATGATTTAAAATGTTCTTTAGACTGAAAAACTGTGATGACGTTTGAAGGAAAGACTAGTTTTTTGGCATGAAGTGACGGAGGCCTCATTACGCAGTCTGCTGCCGCACCGCCGATGTGCTCAATGCAGCCCCGCACCCGCACCTTGTCATTTGATGAGGATTAAAACCACACAGTTAAAGAAAAAATATGAGCTTGGTATAACTATTGTAAAACAAGACAAATTCTGTTCTCCCTTATTTTTAATTCCTTTCCTTTCTTTTTCTCCATTTACTGAAAAAACTATATGTGTGAAAAGAACATAGTTATGTTTCTCATGTTATGTACAAATGTGTACACTACAGAAGGTAAAATATTGAGAAAAGTTTGATTAGAAACTATGAAAGTACCAAGGTGTCAAAGGTGCTACATATAACCAAGATGAAAACAAATCCTTCATGATTTTGCAATTTTTTGCCATGAGCAATGTCACCAGCCGGGTCCCTCAACTCCTTCCATCTGCTCGGCCTCACCGTTTTCTCCCTTTTTCCACCCTCCCTCAGTACTTCTGTTTGCTTTGTCCCTTTAGGTCTTTGTTTTTCCCACTCTGATGTCACACACTGTCCCTGCTTAGCTGAGAATTCTATCCATGCAGGTCCTTTATAAGGGACACATCTGCTTTGAGCCGTACACAGTGAGAGCTAATCTTCTCCCACTTATATTTCAGGCTGTCTTGGCCATCACGTTCCATCACATTTCTTCTTTCTCTATGCTCCAGCAATGTATTGACAACATAGTCTTCACTGAAAAGAAAGCAGCATTCCTAGTTGGGAAAGCGGGCGTTGGCAAAAGTTGACAGCTGGTCTACCTTGGCAATTTGGTACAAAGGCAAAGTCACTCAACTTTTCAATGCTTTGGATTTCTGATGTGTAAAACAGAGATGCTACCTAATCTAAGATTGTCGTGTGAAATAAATGAGATAACATGTGCAAACTGCCTATTCAGATACTCTGATATTTTGTCAACATCACTGATGACAAAGATGATGATGACTCTGCTCCAGATTTGCCCTTTCCTTTCCCCATTGGCTCTGTATTGCCCGAAGCTGAAATTCATGGATTGAATAAATGAGCGTGTTCTCCTCTAACTTTGGATCCTTTCAGCTGGAAGAGAGGATCCTATAGGACCCTCTAAAACTAGAATAGTGAGGAAGCCCTTTGGGGCATTTATCCCCAGGACTCCCTCTCTTCTACTCTGCAAGATGACAGGCTGTGTCTACCCTATCAAAAGCCACTGCTCCTAAAAGGCGGCCCTCTCGTGGCCACAGCTGCTCTTCCGTTCTGATAACTGTCACTCAGCTTAACTCCTATCGTTTGATTATTCTCTGTCCTTTCAGGATTCCGTGTGATGCGGCCATAATGGTTGTTGTCTTTGCCTCAAATGTCTTTATTTAATCTCTTCTAAACCTATTTTAGGCTCTCCTGTCTCTTCAAACAACTAAATGTGTCTGTTACAAATAATGTTTCTAAGGCCACTTCCTTCCTTAAAATAACAGCAAAAACAAACCTTAATTCTATTCCTGTGCTTTGCCAAAATGTATGTATTCAAACAGTTTGTTTTGACATATAGCAAAGTTTGCAATGATAGTAATCCAGTTCCACCGGTAAAACTGTGAACCTGGTGGAGATCAAGGCGTGGACTCAACTCAGGTTGACACTCTGGAAGCACATGGCCCAGTTATCTGCACTAGGTTATGAACGTAAGGCATTTTAAATTAATTACACCCTTTTGTAGGAATGATCCTTCCCAGCTCTCTATAATGGAGATTACTTTTGTCTCTCTGCTTTTTTCACCATCTCTGTGATTATCTCTTTATCTAGGTATTTTATGCAAAATGAGAGTCTAGAGGCTGATCCAGCAAGTCAAAGTCTTTTCCCCTTATAGACTATGTAGAACTACATAAAATTCAAGTGGATATAACAGATTTTTCTGATATGTTCATTATTTTGCCGAACACATCTCTAAAAGAGTTCATATAACTCACATTCCTTTCTCCATAGTGTTTTTGTTTCAATCCATGCTAATACTGGAGCTTTCTTTCAGTGCTTTTTCCCTTACTTTCACTTTATGTTAGAAAAAGAAGACGTTGCTCTTTTGCATAATAAGTGAATAAACATATTTCTCAAACCATTGGTGGTAAAAATTTAAAGGGGAAAAATGAACTTACTTATCAACTTAATTTTTAGAATTTTAATTTTTGTAAAAACATTTTTAAGCCTAACACTGTAGTCTATTTCAGTCTATTTCAAGTATTTTAAGTGGAAATCTCTTTAATTTTATTTTCTGCAATTTATGTCATTGAAAGGGATATTTAAGTGCAACAAATGAATTTCCGTAGTGACTTATTTAATGTTCCTTCATGAAGGGAAAAAGATTGGAGCTACATTTGAAAGAGGGAAAAGAATATATGAGAACCAAAACACTACTGTGGTGAGTTATTGAGTTGCTTCAAATTTGGCTGTTGAGAACCTAAACATTGCCATCTTGGGATGTATAATGACAAAGGTCCTGATTCTTCTGAAATCTCTAGGGATACTTTGAGCACCTATATTCGGGTTAAATTCTGAGGATCAGCTTTCTATAATCTCTCCTCGCATAGTGACATTTTGCCACAGCGAACATGGCAAGGCTGACTCATTCCATCCATAAGAGAGAGGCAGCGGCCTTCAGAGTAGAGTGCATAGCTGCTACAATGTATGAAAGGATAATAATTAAGAAAACCTGAAGATGAGCTGGCTTTTTTCTGGGAGGATGACACTGTTCAGTTTACAAATGTCCCTTTGAACTGTGGAATTTCATTTGGAGAAAGTCAGAGGAAATTTAATTCTCCATTAGAATAAAAGAGATCTAAGGAGGAGGAATGTGCCTTTCCCACAACAGATTAAAAAAAAAAGGCCCAACTGAAAAACATATCCCTGCCTAGGAAACTTATGCAGAAGTTGTTGGTTATGCATACTCATACTTTAAAATTCTGCAATACTATATGATACTAAGAACACTAATGTGTATATTTAAGTAACCTGCATATTTAAGCATTTCATTTTTTATTCTTTGTGGAGCTGTAATATTATTCAGTATTTTATATTAATATGTGTCCCCTTAATTGAAGAAGAATTGAATCCTTCATAAAAGGTTCCTCTGAAGCCTCTCTTCTGGTTAATGCCAAAGCTGCCTCCAACCCAGTCTTCTCAGGAGAGTCCAGACCTACCACTGGCCCAGAGGCCACTCTATTACCTCTAATTCCATTTAACTCCTTATTTCTACCATCAAACTCACTTCTTTATCTAGCTATCTTTTTCTCTTCTTAAGGATGTACTTCCTTTATTTCTATCACTGCTAGCTTTGCAGCATTCAACATGTAGCGCGTGAGCACGCGCACACACACACACACACACACACACTTGAAAAAATAAAAAGGTGAAAATAAGAATTAGGGTATTGTTGAACTTCACAACACTTCACGATTACTTCACAGTAATTATCTACTGAGAATAGGTTTAGTGATGATTTTGTTTGTTTGTTTGTTTTTGTTTTACTGTACCGGGAATCGAACTCACCACCTCGTGCTTGCCAGGCAGGTGCTGTGCCCTGAGCTAAATCCCCAGCCCCCTAGAGATGATTTTTTAAAGCATACTACACGAGATATTTTTCTATCAGATTTCTAGCCTTTAGTTTCAGATCATGTTAAATTCCTCTTCCTTGCCCATATCATATCAATGTACAAGCATCCTCCATTTTGTGATATAATTTCTCTACATCCTTTTCATTTTTATATCATCAACCAATTGTAGATCATAAAGCTTATTCTTTTATTCATTCAACCAAGGACTATGACAGCTACTGGCAAGGAACTGGGTTACTTGAATTACTAATTATGCTAACAGGTACCGAAATGTACCCCCAGCCCATGGAAACAGGTTCTCAATTTTTCTCCATGGCTCTGGTTCCATCAGGAACTAGCAATATGTTTATATTCCATTTTTACATAACTGTCTACTAATTGCTTTGATATATCACTGCTTATTGGATAAAATGTGAAGTTTGAGGGGCTGGGGATTTAGCTCAGCGGCAAAGCGCCTGCCTGGCAAGCGCAAGGTCGTGAGTTCAGTTCCCGGGACCGGAGAAAAACCAAAAAAAAAATAATAATAATAAATAAAATGTGAAGTTTGTATCTACACTTAAGACTTCTGGAATACATGCACTACCTTTCTGTCCAACTTTGTATCCCACGATTGCCAAATGCATTGAATCAATGGTCATTTCCAAGCTGGATCTGTTCGATTCCTCTTCTCTCTACAGATCATTTTATTTTATCACTTTCAAACAGTAAAACAATGTCCTCAATCAGTTTAAAACAGAGACAAAAATAACTTTGCCTGTCCTATCTTCTCTCAGCCTACAAGTATGTATATTTCAGAAAGGTTTCCATTGGCAGTTCCCCAAGAAAACCATCCTCATCACTTCCCATTTGTTACTTACGGTCCAAATTAAATATACAACTAGGAAAAACATATTCCAAGTTTTGAAAAACTACTGTGAAGGAGCTATTTTTATCCTGTCTTCCCACCAGCATCAGTCAAGGTACAAGATAGGAGGCTGGGCAGAACTCTATTAAGTAATAAATTTCCACCACATGATTTCATTGAAAGTTGGCTTTTAGAGCTCATAATTGTCCCATAGACAATCAGGCTACCTCCAAGCAACAATCTCAATGTCTTCAACTCTGTGTTAAGTGCAGTTTATCCAATGAATCTTCTGTTGCAGGGGCTATGTACTATATATGAGACAATTAAATCATTATGTTTATGTTTTTTGGAATATAAATATAGAATGGAGTGTAAAGTATTTATTGAGATAAAATATAGTTTTAAAAGGAAGAAAACAAGAGAAGAGAGAAATGAGAAAAGGAAGAACAAAGAAAGAAGAAAGAAAGAAAGAAAGAAAGAAAGAAAGAAAGAAAGAAAGAGAAAATATTGAGGCAAAGAAAAACAAATGTGCAGTAGGAAAATGAAATGGATGCAAAGCCAGAGTACAATTACAGAGCAAATCACTTATGATATGGAAAATTAGCTTCTTCTTAAGTCAGTCAGGTGGGGCTGAAGGAGTAACAACCAGTGTTCAAAGGTTATTACTAAGTGACACTCCATGGGGTGAAAGGATTACATGAAGTTAAGAATAAGCACTCTGGTTTCAAGGCTTACCTACCTTCCCCAGCCAAGAACCTCCTTATCTCAAGCAAGAGATGTTTCTGCGGCCCCTGGCACAGCAAACAAACTGAGAGAGGAAACTTGGATATGGGTGCCAACGCTTGCAAATTTTCTTTAGGATTCCTGTTAATTTGCAACAGGTAGCGAAACGAGTGTGAAGGTGAGAAATGACAGATGCTGGAGCGGGAGGGGAGGAGGGGGGAGGGATCTGAGAATGGTTCTATTTTAAGAGAATGGTTAGTTTCAGTATAATCAGCTGTTAGCCTTTTCCTTACAGTACTTTGAGTAATCACTGAAATTTTCCACATAAACTTTTGTCTGAGTTTCAGCCAAAAATCCAGTGTGGACACAAGCAAACCATAAGATTCACTTTAATGCAGTCTTCATAGTTGGCCAAGGCATTCCAACAGAACAAAAACTTTTAAAACAATGTACATTTGAAGTAAACGGAAGTAGAGGCCCCAGTTCCTGATTGGGCAAAATAAATCACAGAGTAGTGAGGGACGCAGATACACAGAACGAGGAAGGGTAGAAAGATGGAGAAGAGAAGCCATCCAACGGCTTTACACCTCGATGAAAGTTCCCTCAGCAGTCCTGCGGTCTACAGAAGGTGTGAAGTGACTACTGGGTGAAACCAGCACCTGCCTCTGTCAGGTGTCTCGGGATAGGACAGAGTCTGTAACTCACAATGTCGCCTTAGGTATGTCACTTACCTCCTTTAAATTTTGGTTTCCTCATATGTAAGACAGGGAAAATGGATTGGCATTATAAATACATGTATACATTTGTTGGAGGTTAGTTTAGACAGCATTTAGGGAAGGGAGAAGTAAAAAGAATTATGATGTGCGTTACGCTAATGTACCAACCGCTCATAATGTAGTCATTTTGTACTGCAAACATGTACTAATAAAAAAAATGAAAACATTCACCAAAGGAAGAAATACTCAAAATATATCTCAAGTATGATCATTATTGTCAGTTGTGATTTGGGCAGGTAACTTTGGAAAAACCTTTGGGGATGGACAGTCTTATTTATATGCAAGAGAACTCAGGCTCAGGGATGTCCCTCAGCATTCTCAAAGTGAGCCAGAGAGGAGGATACCCTGGCCTATGCTCTATGATGCTTCCCTATCACAAAGGAGAGTGCCTGGCTTTGAAGTTTATAGATGCTTTAGATTTTAACAGATAGATCTCATGGGTGGTGCCAGAACGTATGCCTAGCAACTTAGTTCCCATTAGGCATCTGTCAAAACATATTTACAAGTAGGAACTAGATTTGAACACATGGCTTTTGAGTTCAAAATTAAAATTTTCTGAGAATAAATGGAAAAAGAATTCATGTTGTGTGCCCAGTTGCTGATGTTAAGTAATAATCTAAGCTTCTGCTATCAAATCATTTGTAGGTCCACGTTCTCACTCAACTGACACCTTTTACAGAGTTCAGGCAACATTATTCTGATAGTCACTTTGAAAGGCAGCCAACATAATCTTAATAGTCCCTTCAACCCTTCTTTCGGAAAGAAAATTGGAGCCCCCCTCAAGTTCTTATGATGGCATGCACACAACTACACTTCTCCAGTACTTTGTCTTGAATTTTGCTGTTAATAGTGGCACATGTGAACCACTTTTATCAAATCTGCTGTGAGTTTCATGACTAGTGTTAAATGTTTAAATGTATTTCCCAGTTGGAATTCTTATTTATTTATTTAT